>NC_066619.1:27097508-27417598 GCF_025201925.1 Gopherus flavomarginatus
TTCTAGTTAACCCACAGCTCTCCAGGAACACTATAGGTTTTCTGACAAAATTATAAACTGCATAGTGGGGGAGAGAGATTTTTATAGTGATTTTTCAATGCCATTTTATATTTTTGAATATCCCAATTGCTCTCATTAACCACTCCAATATGTATACATTTCAAATGTAGGCCTTATTCAGCATGTTACTATTCTATGGAGTGGGGATGTTTAAAAATCTAGCATCCGACCCACAATTGAGCATCTGATGTCAAAATTAGGCTATCTGCACTAATGCAGAATCCATACATTGTATTGGATGTTAACCCAAAATATGAAGCATATTGTAGCATTAAAATGATCTTTGTGTGTGGGTATAATTCATCTAGCACTAATACGAGGATATGCTGCTTAAATTCAGATTTTGATGTTCCCTTTTGCTGGATGGATCTGTCCCTACTTCAGAGATAGCTTTTATGCCTTAGCCCTGAGCCCCAGGTACCTTAGAGGAGTTGAGTTCAAAAAAGAGCCCTGAGCCCTTGTTCATGCACAAACCTGAGTCATATGCTAGAAATAGCAAGGGCTCAAGACAAAAGCCTTAAATCTGTTTGCTTCTGCTCATTGAAGGGCCACAGCCAATTCATATAACTGTTCTCTTAACCTTCTGTGAAATTACCAGTATATAGTCTTTAAAGTACTGTGTTGTAGTGGTAAATTCACTTGTAAATAGTGACTCTCCATTTTGTCATGGTTCCTTGACTAAATATTAGTGTCATTGTTATATAAAAGTTCATAGCATTTTCATATTTTATTTTTAAAAGAATGTTTCAAGAAGTTCAATTTAGACCCTTCTAAGAAACTGTGCCTTTAAATATTTTCTACTAATGTGTGCATGCACTCAGACAGTCATATCCATTGAGCTTCATGCACTTCATGGATTTATGAACCAACCAACCAACAAAAAAATCACCTACACTGCCTGAAAGAAGAAAAATCCTTTATTTAAAAGTTTTGTGCTGCCTTGAAAGCTGTTCCCCTTTCCCCCCAAGATCCCTCAGACTTGAAATTGAGATAAGCTAAGGGCAAAATTATAACTGAGTCCCAGTTTTCAGCCTTCATTTAGTTATCTGCAGCCTTTCATCTACCTAGCTTTCTCCAGTTAACAGCTTGAATGCTACTAGTATCTCAGCTGCAAGGAAAACAAACAGACTTCCCTATCTTCACTTTTTTGTTTGAGGATGGGAGACCCATGTGCTCAAAAGGCCTAATTCTTTAAATTGTGTCTCATGGTGTACACAAGTTTCCTGTCCAGTATTTTTGGATAGGTGCACATATTTGGCTACTTCAAAAATGTTTCTCTTTCACAAGGGTTGGTTTAGTCTCTCCATAAATATCTACTGAACTTAACTTTCCTTTTGATTTCAGTCATATGGTTTTATACACTACAGGTACTGGACACCCAGTATATTTGACATTTATTAGCTTATTTGGGGAAAAATAAGTCATCTGAAGGTAGTGAACTCTATATCTCCTGTTTTTTTCCTTATGTTAATTTCTCCAGGGTTGTTTTTATTTTAGCCATATTTTAGCCGTAAGTAATCCATAAATCTTAGATTTGAGGAAGAATTTCTACAAGTTGCACATGCTTTTGTAATATTTAGACATTGGAAAAATTTTAGATTAATCCCAAACAATGTCTGTCTAAATGAATTGTTGATATTAAAGTTATGTTACATGGCTTCAAGAAGCATATGCATTCTGTTGGAGTTGAGGGTAGCTGCTGATGCTGCTTGTTCCCATCACTTATCTGAGCTAGGGCAAATAGTAGGTTAGAGTTCAGTTTGTTCAAGATTAATTCCAAGGCAAGGGATGATTCCTGGACTGGTAGAGGAGGTTTACAGTCTGCTTTTTAAAATTAGTTTGGCCTAATATCTGAAAACGTTCTCTTTAGCCTTCAGAAGACATGGGTATATTTTGGAGGAGAGAGTATGCAGAAATTGTTACTTACCTTCTGGATATTCCCCATAAATGGGCACTTGTCTTCTGTTCCTTTTAGTTTCTGTTAGTATTTAGAAGTGGATCTCAGCCCTTCATAACTTAGGATGTCTATTTAGATAATTTGACATCTTCAGGAGGCCATTGTTCAAATAACACAGCAAGAGCTCTGGCCAAAGCACAGACTTGTTCTGAAGTGTAGAAATGACATCTATCTGAAGAAAACCAATTACAGGTAAGTACAATTTTACTTATCTCCCTTGATAAATGTAAAATGTGACTACAGTAATGTTTTCACATAAAACAGTGTAAAACACCTTTTCAAAATAACTTTTTACTTATGACTTTCTTTTGTTCTTCCCTCTTTCCACTTTATTCCTTCTATTGAGTGTCTTCATTTACATTTTTCTTCAGTTCTTTTGTTGCTTCCGTCAAAGTTTTCAATACCTTTTTTAAAAAATGATTGGCCATGATTTTCAAAAATGGGTGTAAAGTTAAGGGGCTAAATCCATTTAGGGGCCTAATGAGTGACTTGATTTTCAAAATTGCTGAGCCTCCAGTAACTGTCATTGATTCAAGAATTTTGAAAATAAAGTTAATTAGGTCGCTAAATATGGACTTAGCCAAACTTCAGGCATCTAAGATAGAATTTTCAAAAACGTGTAAGTGACAGGAGAATGAAAATCAATGGGATTTGTGCTAAGTCAATTCAGTCTTTTTAAAAATTCCAGTCTGCTTGGCCATTTTTTCTAACATTTTTTTCATTTTTTTTCCTTTAAGCTTTCAATTCTATATTTAATTTCCTACCTTTCTCCACTGTGTTTGCCATATGTATTTTCTTTCCTTTTTGATACTGTTTGATTTTTTTTCTTCCTGTTGCAAATCTCTTCCATAATTCATACTAATAGTTTCTACTCTGTTCATAGGTGGTTGGTTGACAGGCAGACAGATGTTTTCTCCCACAAAAAAGATGATGGTTGTTGGTGTTAGTTTTTGTTCTGCCTTAGTGAGGAACTAATTGCAGCTCTCTTCAGAAGACATCTGAAAAAGATGGCCACTTTCAACTCCTGCCGTATAGAGAGCAAAGCATGTGTGAGATGTGAGGTATCATATCCAGCCAGCTGCAGACAGTATGATGAGTAATGTCTCTTCTCACAAAAAGACATGCTCTCCAACTTCAAGCTGGGCCTTCTTTGGATACTGCTTGCTCCGCTGGTATCAAGGAGGTCTCAAAGTATTGCCTCTGCTGTCAAGAACATAAGAATGGCCATACTGGGTCAGACCAAGGGTCCATCCAGCCCAGCATCCTGTCTGCCGACAGTGGCCAATGCCAGGTGCCCCAGAGAGAGTGAACCTAATAGATGATCAAGTGATCTCTCTCCTGCCATCCATCTTCACCCTCTGACAAACAGAGTCTAGGGACACCATTCCTTCCCATCCTGGCTAATAGCTATTAATGGACTTAACCTCCATGAATTTATCTAGTTCTCTTTTAAATGCTGTTATAGTCCTAGCCTTCACAACCTCCTCAGGCAAGGAGTTCCACAGGTTGACTGTGAAGTACAACTGTCCTCTCTCAGCAGTCAATGTCCCTGCTTTAAACTTCTTGGATACAGAGTTGGACGACTATCTCAGCCCAGCCTTTAGAAAGTGAAAGCCATCAAAGCCATTGTCTTCTGCTGCCCCCTTAATGGCAGAGGTCAGTCCCTGTAAGCATCGTAGGATGGGAAAGTGCTCTCATTCACCAAAGGGCTCTGCTGTCATGCTAAGGGGCCTGAACATTTCTTCCTCATGTCAGAAGCCAAAAAGGATACCAGTAATGTCAAGCATTCTGAGGAAGAAAAAAATGGTCATCCTGGCTCTTGAAGAGTGTAGATTCTTCATTCAGAATACATCAGCCCCTTGAGCACGGCTCCTCTGTTTAAGACACTAGAATATTGTACCTTTTAAAGAGAGAATTTTCACCTGACTGGCAATTTCCACTCTAGTGGGAAAGGATTAATGGTGTTTGGAAGTACCCTGAAGAGGAATCTTCTCTTCCCAGAGGTATCAAATTTTATATTGGCTCCACAAGGAGAAAAAGGATACCTGAAGACTGCTAATTAAAAATAAATGCATACATTGGAGGGTGATCGAAGAGATCCTATGTTCTCTTTGAAAAGGCATCTTTTATCATACGTGTCAAACAGGAAAATTGAAGTAGCACTGGAGAGAGGACTATGGATTTGTGGGCAGTTGTAAATGCATTTTTGTCCCCACAGCTCTTAATATTTGGCTGAAGAGGTTATATTCTCCTGTAAGAAAATCCAGAACAATATTTAAAAAAAAAATTTAGCCACTGCTGATGCAACTTTGGAGAACTTTCAAAATTCTTGCTAAATCCCTAGCCAAGGAGTAGTGGCTTGCAGAACTTTCTGGCTTTGCCTGTGGGTTCACTGAGTTTCACAATATGCAAACATTTCTGTTTCTATGTTCATGGGACTTTTTGGTGTCAGTCTAGATAAAGCACTTTAAAGTTTCTGACTTCTCTCTCCTCCAGCAAAGACCATCCTGATTCCCAAGCTCAGTCTGATTCTGATCAAAACGCAAAAAGCTTCTTCAGAATATATTGCTGAGTATAAAAGACTAAAAGTTCAAGAGAAGACTCTCAATCCAAATTTTAATTTTTTGCAGTTTCCCTTCCATTCATTTATAAGGAAGGCTACATCATGCTTTCCCTTCAATCAGGGAAAGCATAACAGATTTTAAAGAAACCAGTCCTAATCCATTTGGATAACTATACAGGCTAGCGACTTACTTCCTGATCAACGGGCAGGGGGAGACAAGGAGCATAGTTGTACTCATTAAGACATCACTGTTCCTCTCTCAAAGGCATCCATGTGGCTAGGAAAACTGATCAGTATTGATTGACTCAGCCATGCCATCTGCATCTTGGAGAATGTCATCTCCAGATTGTCAAGAGATGGGAAGCCCCAATGATACTTGTTTACCTCGAACAACAATTTAAAAATATTTCTATTCTACAATAGATTAAATAATCCAATAGCATTGGGGATAAATGCAGTGTTCTTTGAACCAGATGGAAGAAGAGGGTCCACAAGAAGCCTCCTTTTTCTCTCTCCTTCCCCCAGTACTGAGAAAAGTACAGACAGAATGTAAAATTGATTCTCATAGCCACATCCTCCTTAGCTGTTACATCAGGGACTGAGTTGCCATAGCAATCTCAGCAGTCTGTCCTCACTGGCACAGCTTCATGAGAGGTTGAACTTGAAGTGCCATGGTCTATCAGACTCAGTTGTCTAAAGCCTTCTCAAGTTTGAGATAAGTAGTCACTGACCAGGATGACAATATCTGGAGGTATTACTAATAAGGGCATTTCCCACTTTGGGTGGTTAAATATTTGATTTTTATTTTCTCCAAGGTGGCCTAAAGAGAGAAATCTGTCCTGGTATTTTTTTTTTAAGAGAGACAAGCTCCTGCAGCTAAGAACTTATTGACTGTTCCATTTAGTAAGATGTTTTCTAAGAAAGTCAAGCCATTGAAGCACAAGATCTGTGAAATCACTCTACCTTGGAATCTGGTGATTAAAAGTCTCTGCCACTATCTTTTTGATTTTATGGGTACTATCTTGTTAAACTCTTTTGATCAATTGTGACTTTTTTGTTTGCAGCTAACCTCTGCTAGATGGGAAGAAATTGCATCTTTTTTTTTTTTAATTCCCATTTATCTTTCACTCTGACATGTGGTTCTTAGAAGTGACTGACTTTGTTCCACTGAGAAAATTCCAGACATTACATCAGTCATGAGGTCTCTATCAGTTCCAGCCTGGAACATGAGATGGGAAGACTCCTGTGCTCCCTTAGCATAGCCAGAGCTTTTACTACTTCCTAGAAAGGACAAAAACACTCAGATCATACGAGTGCCTCTTTGTTTAAAATAGCATGAAATGGCAAAGCAGCTGTCAAAGCACTGATTTCTGGATGAATTTGGTCAGCGAGCCTTGAGGCATGTGTCTGGTGAGGGGTTTGATTAGGATGCCTTCTGGAAAGAAAGGACCTAGCCTTTAAGAAGAGATTTGTATTGTCACCTGGAGGACTCTCTAGTTCTCTGCTAAAAGTGTATACTAGTCTCATGGGGAACTTAGTTGTTCATCTATATTGTTGAAAGACCTGTTATTCCTTTCCCTAACTGGGTGCATCATTGCTTCCATTGACTATTGGTGCTATTTGCTGCAGAAAAGGGACATTTCTGCACCTATACAATGGGTTAATGTGAAAACATTTCCAGAAACCGTATGTAGCCTGTAGGTATAAGTATTTGCTAGGCTTAGGTATAGGTTAATGCAGTAATAGAATGAGCCTACATGGCCTGCAAGACGATAAGCTTCGCTAAACAAGGCCTAAGGCTCAAAAATCCCTAGCATAAGCAGTTAACCAGAAGTAACCCTAGATCATAAGGTATCACAAGATAGAATACTGTAATGACTAAATTGCTGATATGCAACCACAGCATGCTAGTTTCTACCAGCTTTGCATATTTTAAAGTTAGGGACATCAGTAGATATCTGACTACAAGAATACCATGGTAACTAATTGATTTCTGTGCTGATAAGCTTGAGGGGAGAAGGGAAACCAAGATTAATAGGGTGAGCAAATACAAATAAGGAAAAGAGGATGAAACTCCTACTGAATATGCACTAGGCATGGTGACATCAGCATAACATATTATAAAAGTTGTATCCTGGTCTGTGTGCCCAGGGATATGCGAGGATGGTGACCACTGGTGATGGTGAATCTGAGTATCTCTGTTTACCTTGCCAGGTTTGAGTGTTTGTAACTTTGCTAAGTATGTTAATTAAACTATTACAAATACAGAAGTTTTTCCCCAAGTGTGGTGTTGAAACCGTAGATCTTGGGTTTCCCAACTGAACAACCATCCCAATAATATTGGGCCTGATCTTGGGACAAGAACCTACCAAACCTCAGAGTGTTAGTTGGGAATTATTCAGGGATCAACATAATTAATGAACAATCAATAGATGAGGCAACTTGGGCTGTCAATTAGTCACAGTTAACTCACGTGATTAACTCAAAAAAATTAATCCCGATTAAAAAATTAATTGCAGTTTTAATTGTGCTGTTAAAAATAGAACACCAATTGAAATTTATTAAATATTTTGGATGTTTTTCAACATTTTCAAATATATTGATTTCAGTTACAACACAGAATATAAAGTGTACAGTACTCACTTTATTATTTTTATTACAAATATTTGCACTGTAAAAATAAGAAATAGTATTTTTCAATTCATCTCTTACAAGTACCATAGTGCTTTATCATGAAAGTGCAATCTACAAACGTAGATTTTTTTTGTTACATAACTGCCCTCAAAAACAAAACAATGTAAAACTTTAGAGCCTATAAGTCCACTCACTCCTACTTTTTGTTCAGACAATGGCTAAGAGAAACCAGTTAGTTTACATACATGGGAGATAATGCTGCCTGCTTATTATTTACAGTGTCACCTGAGAACAGACATTTGCATGGCACTTTTGTAGCTGGCACTGCAAGGTATTTACATGCCAGATCTGCTAAACAGATCTGTCTAAACTTCCCCCAGTGGTCCAATCTTCTTTATCATCCCCAGATGAGGCAGTCACGGGAGTTAGCTTCGAGAGCTAGCCCTTTGGATGACTTCAGGAAGCATCAAGCCCTTCTCCGGTGCGTGGTTGAGAACTTGGGTCTTGAGACGCAGGAGATGGCAGAGCAGGAGGACAGTCTCTTCAATGTACTCTGCCTCTATGCCTAGTTGTGTCTCCCTGCAAGCGCATGAAGTGGTTCTCAATATAGCCAAGGCCCTGTGGCAGACCCCCTCCTCTATTCCTTCTACTTTGAAATGGGCTAAGAAAAAGTGTTTCGTTCCAGCCAAAGATTTTAAATACCTTTATACTCACCCACCCCCTGAGCTCGCTGGCTGTGTCTGCGGCCAATGAGGACAAACAGGGTCACACCTCCTTGACTCCCAGAAACAAAGAGGCCAAGAGGCTTGATTTATTTGGGAGAAAACTTTATTCAACCGCCAGCCTGCAATTCTTCGGGTGGCAAACCATCAGGCCCTGTTTGGCAGATAGTTTCAATCTCTGAGATGGTCTCAAAAAGTTTCAGGAATCCCTCCTTCAGGGTCTGACCCAAGAGTTGGGCACCCTGGTAGAGGAGGGTATTGTGGAGGCCAGATGCTCCCTGCAGATGGCATGGGATGTGGCAGACTCAGCAGCTAGATGATCGCCTCAGCAGTGGTCATGCAACACAGCTCCTGACTCCAAATGCCAGGCCCCTCTCAGCAGATGCAGACCTCGATTCAGGATGTCCCTTTTGATGGAGTCTCTTCTCTCCACACAAATGGATGCCAGGCTGCATGGCTTGAAGGACTCTAGGGCTACTCTTCACTCGTTGCGCATGCACATGTCGCAATCAGCCAGAAGGCCCTTCCGAATGTTGCCAAGACCATGGCAGCCCCATCAGGGATCTACAAGGAGAAAGGGATGCAAGTTTTAGTCACTGGCACCCTTCTTCCTCCCGCTCAGCCTGGGCCCACCAAACATCTAGGAGGCCAGAACAGTGGTGCCCCAGTCAGTCACCAGGATCCTGCCTGCTTTGTCCTCAACCTACTGCTTGGCCTGGTCATGGGTTATGTTGGACCGCTAGGTCCTGGACATAGTAGCTTGGGGCTATCCCCTGCAATTTTTGGCCACCTCTCCCTTCCATCCCTATTTCCCTGTCCCTCTTCAGGGATCCTTCTCACAAGCAACTCCTCGTTCAGGAGGTGAAGAAGCTCCTGGGCTTGGGAGCTGCAGAGAAGGTTCCTAGGTGCATGGAAGAAGAGGATTCTACTCCTGCTAATTCCTAATCCTCAAGGCCAAAGGAGGCCTCAGATCCATCCTGTGTGGCCTCAACAAGTCTCT
This sequence comes from Gopherus flavomarginatus, assembly GCF_025201925.1. Lineage (NCBI taxonomy): Eukaryota > Metazoa > Chordata > Testudines > Testudinidae > Gopherus > Gopherus flavomarginatus. Next base: position 27,106,445 of record NC_066619.1, read on the forward strand.
CAAGAAGTTAAAGTTCCACATGGTCTCCCTGGCCTCCGTCATTTCTTCCAGGATCCAGGGGACTGGTACGCTGCTCTGGACTTAAAGGACTCTTGCTCTCATGTCTCCATATTTCTGGGACACAGGCATTTCCTGCATTTCATAGTGGTCAGGCACCACTTCCAGTTCATGGCACTACCCTTTGGCCTGTCCTCAGCCCCCAGGGTGTTCACGAAATACATGGCAGTGATAGCAGCTTGCCTGAGCCATCAGGGAGTCCAGATCTTCCCTTATCTCAATGACTATCTCATCAAGGGCAGGTCTCCAGAGCAGGTGCAAAGAAGCCTTGATCTGGTGTGTTCCACCTGCAGCGAACTGGGCATATTAATAAACACAGAAAAGTCCATGTTCACACCAGTCCAATGCATAGAGTTTATCTGAGCAGTTCTCTACTCCATGCAGGCCAGAGCCTTCCTTTCAGAAGTGCATTTTCAGGCCATGTTGGACCTGATCTCCCACATAACGAGCCACCCGTTCACCACGACCCACATGTGCTTGCGACAGATAGGCCACATGGTTGCATGCACATACCTGGTCAGCCATACCCTACTTTATCTGAGGCCTCTGCAAGCGTGGCTGGCCTCAGTCTATATTTCCAACAGGAGGATAGTCCTAGCAGATCATTTCAGCAGGACCTTCTCATCTCACCACGAATGGTCACTCCATCCAAAGGTAGTCAGCCTACTCTTCTGTGGGTAGAGCACTCCCCAGTTGGACCTGTTTGTGTCCAGGCAGAAAGAAAAGTGCCAGATAGTCTGTTCTCTGCAGGGCAAGGACAAGGGTTCCCTCTTAGATGCCTGTTTCCGTGGTTGGGAGTGCTGATGTATGCCTTCCTGCCAATACCGTTGTTTCAGAAAGTCCTGCTAAAGGTGAAGCAAGACAAAACAACTGTTATTTTTATAGCCCCAGCATGGCCTCATCAACATTGGTTCGACATGCTGCTGAGTCTTTTGGCAGCTGCCTCACTGCAGCTGCTGCCTCTTCAGCCGGATCTGCTGTCCCAGAACCATGGCAATCTACTGCATCTGAACCTGGTGACGCTGCACCTGACAGCCTGGCTACTATGTGGCTAAGTATGGATGAGCGGGTGTGCTCCGCTGTTGTCCAACAGATCCTGCTGGGCAGCAGGAAACCCTCCACCAGGGCTACCTATGTGGCAAAGTGGAAGAAGTTCACATGTTGGGCCTCAGATCTGTACATTCGCGCTAAGGAGGCCCCACTGCAGATTATCCTGGACTATTTGCTGCACTTAATCTCTACGGTCCATTGCTTTCTTTGGTAAGAGTACACCTAATGGCCATTTTGGTGTTCCACACTCCATTTCAAGACAGAACAGTTTTCACCCATCCCACAATGGTGCGGTTATTGAAAGATCTGGAGCACCTCTACCTGCATGTCCGGGACCCAGTTCTCCCTTGGGACCTGAATCTTGTACTGTCAAGGGTCAGGGGTTCCCCCTTCGAACCCTTGGCTTCTTGCTCCCTCCTGCTTCTCTCCTGGAAGTTTTCATTCTTGGTCGCTATAAGTTCGCTCTGCAGGGTGTCTGAGATCGGGTCGCTCATGTCAGGGCTGCCTTATACAATCTTCTATAAGGACAAGGTCCAGCTGCATCTGTAACCAGCTTTTCTGCCCAACGTTGTCTCCCAGAGTCACAGTGGTCAAGACATATACTTACCAGTCTTCTGTCCAAAGCCTCATACCACAGACAAAAAATGCAGGCTACATACCCTGGATTTCAGATGGGTGCTGGCCTTCTACATTGATAGAACAAAGCCATTCTATATGTCAACACAGTTGTTCGTTGCCGTCTCAGACAAGATGAAGGATTGCCCGATATATTCCCAGTTAATCTCATCTTGGATCACAGCCTGCATCCGCTACTGCTGAGTTGGTAAAGGTGCCTCCGTTGGCTATCGTGACACCTCACTCGACTAGAGCGCTGGCATCAGCAGCAGCCTTCCTAGCGCAGGTGCCAATCCAAGAAATTTGTTGACCTACTTGCTGGTCATCTGTCCACACATTTGCATTGTATTATGCACTTACCCAGCAAGCTTGAGATGACTTGGCCTTTGGCAGAACTGTACTGCAAGCTGCAAGGCTGTGAACTTTGAGCCCACCTTTGAGGATACTGATTGAGTCACCTCAAATGGAATCAACATGAACAAGCACTTGAAGAAAAAATGGTTACCTACCTTTTCGTAACTGTTCTTTGAGATGTGTTGCTCATGTCCATTCCATTACCCGCCCGTCTGCCCCTCTGTCGGAGTTGTCGGCAAGAAGGAACTGAGAGGGCGTAGGGCCACTAGCACTTGATATACCACCACATGAGCACAGCACTCCAGAGCACACTACAGCCAACCCTACAGGTACCACTAAGGCAAAAATCTCCAAAAAAAAATCATGTGGGCACGTGCACACTTAGAATGGAATGGACATGAGCAACACATCTCGAAGAACAACAGTTACAAAATGGTAGGTAACCGTTTTTTTGGGGGGGAGGGTTGAGATGGAGCGACCACATCTGCATGCAATATTCAAAATGTGGGTGTACCATGGATTTATATACAGGCAATATATTTTCTGTCTTATCCATTCTTTTCTTATTGATTCCCAACATAGTTCTTTGAGTGCTTGCCCATGTCCATTCCATTGTAAGTGTATGTACTCACCACATGCACTGGTGCCGGAAGCTTCTCCCTCAGCAGTATCCATAGGGGACCAGCTCTGGTGCCCTCTGGAGAGGCGCACATATGCTGCGGTATAAGGAGCACCACTGGCTCCCCTCTACCCTCAGTTCCTTCTTACTGCCAGTGACAGAGATGGAACATCCTCTTGCTTCAGCAAGCCTGTTCCTTCTCAATCATTCTTATCAACTTTTCCCTGTAAATAGTTTAAAGTTGTTAGTAGTTAGTTAGTTAGTCCCGGACAAGACTCAGCCTAGGGATGAGGCATGCCCCGATTCCCCAGGCTTCAAGCCCTGTGACCACTGAAAAAACTGATGCCTATCAGCGATCTTCATAGTAGCTGTCTGAGGTGCCTGGGCAAGATCTGTATCAGAGACAAGTGTCTTATATGTAAGGGTTTCAAACCTTGGACAAAAAAGGAGCTGGACATATGTCTCTGGGTGCTCCATGGAATCAGCGCTGGCACTGGAGCCATCCAGGTCAGACGCTGCTCTCAGCACTGCAGCATTGGTGTGGAGTTATGTCTTTGGACCATCACCAATCCCCATCCCCAGCACCGGCCAGAAAGCGAAGAAAGGCCTAGAGGGGATGACTTCCTACATCCTATAAAGGGAAGGAAAGGGCTGGAGGGGAGCAAAGACCCAAGAAGGGCAAATTCTCACCTCTGAGCAGGAGTTGGGCCTTGGCTCAGGTTGAGCGGGTTAGTCCACCCTGAGATGCCACATGCTGTCGACATCTGAGGCCCTGCAGGCGGCACAGGACATCCTAGCACTACTGGTGCCGCCCACGACGGTGCCCCTTTCCAGGGGTAAACCTGCTCTGAGATCCTTTCAGCAGTGCAGCACTGCTCCCAACCACAGGGAGTGTCCCATCAGTGCTCGCCCGCACAGAGCCAGCAGGCTTCGGACACAGGGAGACCAGCCAAAGGGAGCCCCCATAGGTCTCCGGATTCAGGGTACCACTTGTCGGGCTCAAGACACCAATCACCGGTGACTTGGCACCGGCCCATGCAGGTTCACCCGTCCCTGCAGCCCCAATACCGGGACCGACTTAGCTACTCCCCTAGTGTTCAGCACCGCTCCGGGGACCCAAGCTGATGGTTCCAAGAGCCTCGCTACCAGAGCGCTGGTACGGGTCGCCATGGCTGGGCTGACATTCCCCATCTCAGCAGACTGACCCACTCCTGCTCTCACCCGACGGACCGGCACCACTCAAGAAGCATGAGGAGTAGATTGCTGTGCCACTGTTGACAATCTGCTGAGTGGCATCGGTCTCCAGGATCTCAATGCGGGGAGTCATCACACTCTGACAGATTCCCCGTGCAGCATTGGGATCAGCACCATTGTGATCAGGATGGACAGTCGGCACCATCCTGGCCTCCCAGTTGTGATCCCTCCATCTCGGACTCCGGTACCAAACAGGAATCCCTACCAGCAGGCCAGGGTCCCATGTCAGGGATACCCACTCTACCAATGGCACTGCCAGTCGCGTTGTGGCCTCAGGGCCAGTGGCCTACCCCCTGGTACCCTTGGAATCCCCGGGGGTTTCTGCAACCCTCACAAAGGCTCAGGTCAGCCTCGGGGGCTTCAGATAAACCGTAGGCCATGGTCTCCCACACATCCCCCGACACGGAGGTGACTGGGGAAAAGACCCCTCAAATTCACCCAGGCCCCATCGAGGGACCAGCAGAGCAGTCATCAGAGGTGGCAGATCCTCCAGTGCCTGCTTCCTCCTCTTCCTCACCCGACGATGTGATTACAAGGCCCTCTCATCCAGTCCTGCTGAATGATTCTAAGGCCTATCAGGAGCTGCTAAGAAGACTGCCTCGAACTTGGGGCTTCATGCTGAGGAGCTAAAGGAACCCTCAGACTTCCTATTTGATGTCCTCAACTTGGTGGCACAAGCCATGGTTGCGTTGTCCTGGCACGAGGGGGTGGCAAAGATCACAAAATCCTTGTGGCTTACTTTCACGTATCAATATTCCAAAGGCACAGATGGTTCATGTGGTTCATGGTGGGTGCCGCTCACTATCAGTTTGCGGTGCTCCCATTCAGCCTTGCCACAGCCCTAAGGGTGTTCACCAAATGCATGGCGGTGGTGGCTGCTTACCTAAGGCGTCTGGGTATTCAGATTTAGCTATACCTCGATGACTGACTTGTTAAAGGCTGCTCCAGGTCTCAGGTCCAGCACAATGTCTCAGTACTGCAAGTCATGTGCTGTGCTGTGACGTGTCCTGGGCCTGCTAATAAACGAGGAAAAGTCAATATTAGTTCCAGTTCAGAGAATAGAGTTTATCAGGGCTGTCCTCAACTCTACTCACACCAGAGCATTTCTGCCGCAGGACACGTTTGAGACAATGGCAGCTCTCTCATTGCCAGCGTCTCCACATATCCCTTTACCATGGCCTGCGTCTGTCTCAGGCTGCTGGGCCACATGGCGGCGTGTGCTTATGTCATCTGCCATGCAAGGCTCAGGCTTGAACTCCTCCAGTGGTGGCTGTCAATGGTCTACGCCCCGTCTGGGGATCATCTCGACAAGGTCATCACAATCCCACTGAATGTACTGGCCTCCCTGCAGTGGTGGACCTACTCGAGGTTGGTCGTGGAAGGAGTTCCGTTTGCGAGCCCTCAATCCTCAGTATCTCTGATATTGGATGCCTCCGACTTTGGCTAGGGAGCATACCTCGGCATGCTGTGGACTCAAGGAACGTGGTCCCCAGAGGAATTGACGTTGTACATAAACATCAAGGAATTCAGAGCAGTTCACCTAGCATGCTGGGTCTTCCTGCCACATCTTTTGGGTTGAGTGGTACACATACCCATAGACAATACGGCCTCAATGTTCTACATCAACAGGCAAGGGGGAGCCCAATTGTCAGCTCTCTGTCAGGAAGTGCTCCATTTGTGGCACTTTTGCGCACAGCATGACATCCACCTCAAGGTGTCTCACCTTCCCAGCATCCGGAATGTGCTGGTGGATCATCTCAGCAGGTCCTTCTTTCCCCACGAGTGGTCCCTCCAACCAGAGGTCGTCCAGGTGCTCTTCTAAAGGTGGCGAACTCCCCGAATGGGCCTGTTCGCCAGCAGACAGAACAGGACGTGCCAGCAATTCTGCTCTCTCCTTGGCTTAGGCAGGGACTCCCTCTCCGAAGCCTTCCTGGTATCGTGGGAAGGGGATGTGATGTACGCATTCCCACCGATTCTGCTGGTCAGCAGGGTCCTGGCAAAAATCAAAACAGGCAAAGCGCAGGTCATCATGATCACTCTGGCATGGCTTCATCAGCATTGGTTCGGCATGCTCATGGAGCTTGCCTTAGCTCCCACATAGCCACTGCCCAACTGCCTCGATCTCCTCTTGCAAGACCATGGGCGGCTCCTGCATCTGAACCTTCAATCTCTTCACCTCACGGCTTGGTTGCTGCATGGCTGAACCTAGAGGAGAGGGCCTGTTCCAGTCAGGTACAGCAAGTCCTCTTGGAAAGCAGAAAGCCTTCCACCAAAGCGACATACCTGGCAAAGTGGGAGCAATTCTCCTGCTGGGCAGAGGAGCGTGGCAGTCTATCCTAGATTATCTGCTGCACCTTAAGCATCAAGGCCTCACACTTTCCTCCATTAAGGTGCGCTTGGTAGCCATATCAGCCTTCCACCAGCTTGTTCAGGGCAAATCGGTGTTCTCGCACGACATGTCTATGTGGTTCCTAAAAGGCCTACAGCAACTCTTCCCACCGGTCCAGGACCCAGTTCCACAGTGGGACCTCAACTTTGTTTTCTCAAGCCTCACGGGGCCTCCCTTTGAACACTTGGCCTCTTGTTCCATTCCACATTTGTCATGGAAGGTTGCTTTCCTTGTAGTCATTACCTCGGCGCAGCTGGAATCCCAACTTAAAGCCCTTCTTTTGGAGCCCCTTTACACACTTTTCTACAAGGACAAGGTCCAGCTGTGACTACACCCCACATTCCTGTCTTAAGGTGGTGTCCCACTTGTACATTAACCAGGATATCTTTCTCCCAGTTTTCTGTCCAAAATCACACTCCATCATGGAGGAGAAGCAGTTGCACACCTTTAATGACCAGGACACCCAGTGTTCTACTTGGAGCGCACCAAGCCCTTCTGCAGATCAACCCAATTCTTCATCATGAGAGTAGACAGGATAAAAGGCCTCCTGGTATCCTCGCAGAGGTTCTCAAACTGGATCATCTCCTGTAACCAGTTCTGTTATGAGTTAGCCCAGGCCGAACCGCCACCTATATTGAAGGCCTACTCGACCAGAGCTCAAGCGTCCTCGGCAGCCTTCCTAGCACAAGTCCCCATCCAGGACATCTGCAGGGCCACCACTTGGTCTTCAGTGCACACAATAATGATGCATTATGCCATCACCCAGAAAGCCAGAGATGATGCAGGATTTGGCAGAGCTGTCTTGCAATCGACACATCCATGAACTTCTACCTGCCTCCAGTGGTAATGCTTTGGAGTCCCCTACAATGGAATGGACATGAGCAAGCACTCGAAGAAGAAAAGATAGTTACCTTTTTCATAATAGGTGTTCTTAGAGATGTGTTGCTCGTATTCATTCCATGAACCATCCTCCTTCCCCTCTGGAGTTTCTGGCAAGAAGGAATGGAGGGTGGGAGGTGCCAGCAGCGCCCCTTATACCGCTGCATACACACGCCACATCAGAAGGCGCCGTAGCCAGTCCTCTATGGTTACTGATGAGGGAAAAACTTTGGCACCGGTGCATGTGGCGAGCACGTACACCTACAATGGAATGGACATGTGCAACACATCTGGAAGAACACCAGTTATGAAAAAGGTAACTGTTTTTTCTGTACACTCTTTTTTGACTGCCACTGCACATTGAGTGGATGTTTTTGGAGAACTTTTTTATCCACAGTGACTCCAAGATTTCTTTTTTGAGTGGTAACAGCTAATTTAGACCCCATTATTTTATATGTATAGTTGAGATTATGTTTTCCAATGTGCATTACTTTGCATTTATCAGCATTGAATTTCATCTGCAATTTGTTGCCTAGTCACCCAGATTCATGAGATCCTTTTGTAGCTCTTCGCAGTTTGTTTGGGACTTAACTACCTTGAGTAGTTTTGTATCATCTGCAAATTTTGCCACCTCACTGTTTACCCCTTTTTCCAGATCATTTATGAATATGTTGAATAGGACTGTCCAAGTACAGAGCCCTGGGGGACACCACTATTTACCTCTCTCCATTCTGAAAAATGACCATTTATTCCTACCCTTTGTTTCCTATCTTTTAATCAGTTACCAATCCATGAGAGGACCTTCCTTCTTATTCCATGACAGCTTACTTAACAGCCTTTGATGAGGGACCTTGTCAAAGGCTTTCTGAAAATCTAAGTACACTCTATCCACTGATCCTCCCTGTCCACATGCTTGTTGACCCTCTCAAACAATTCTAGTAGATTGGTGAGGCATGATTTCCCTTTACATAAACCGTATTGACTCTTCCCCAACAAATTATTATGGGGAATTGTCTGTGACAATTTTGTTCTTTACTATAGTTTTCAACCAGTTTTCCCAGTAATGAAGTCAGGCTTACAGGCCTGTAATTGCTATGATCAACTCTGGAGCCTTTTGAAAAAAATTGGCATCACATTAGCTATCCTCCAGTCATTTGGTACAGAAGCTGATTTAAATTATAGATTACAAACTACAGTTAGTAGTTCTGCAGTTTCACATTTGAGTTTTTTCAGAACTCTTGGGAGAATACCATCTGGTCTGGTAACTTATTATTGTTTAGTTTATCAATTTGTTCAAAAACTTCCTCTAATGTCACATCAGTATGCAACAGTTCATCAGATTTGTCACCTAAAAAAGAATGGCTCCGGTATGGGAATGTCTCTTACATCCTCAGCTGTGAACAGTGATGCAAAGAATTCATTTAGTTTCTCCACAATGGCCTTATCATCCTTGAGTGCTCCTTTAGCATCTCGATCGTCCAGTGGCCCCAATGATTGTTTAGCAGACTTACTGCTTCTGATGTACTTAAAAAAAAACTATTGCTATTACTTTTTGAGTCTTTGTTGTCTAGCCATAATGGCACTTTTTTGGTTCTGTTTTTTAATTTGGGGTATACATTCAAATTGAGCCTCTATTATGGTGTCTTGAAAAAGTTTCCATGCAACTTGCAGGGATTTCACTTTTGGCACTGTAACCTTTAATTTCTGTTTAACTAACCTTCTCATTTTTGTGTAGTTCCCCTTTCTGAACTTAAATGCTACCATGCTGGGTTGCTGTGGTGTTTTCCCTGCCACAGGGATGTTAAATTTAAATACATTATGGTCACTATTATCAAGCGGTCCAGCTATATTCACATTTTGGACCAGATCCTGGGCTGCACTTAGGACTAAATCAAAAATTGCCTCTCCTCTTGTGGATTCCAGGAACAGCTGCTCCAAGAAGCAGTCTTTTAAGTTGTCAACAAACTTTATTTCTGCATCACATCCTGAGGTGACATGTACGCAGTCAATATGGGGATAATTGAAATCCTCCATTATTTTTTACTTTAATAGCCTCTCTAATCTCCCTGAGCATTTCAGTCACTATCACCATCCTTGTCAGTAATAGATCCCTACTGCTATATTGTTACTATTAGAGCACAGAATTACTATCCATAGAGATTCTATGTACAGTTCGGTTCATTTAAGATTTTTACTTCATTTGATTCTACGCTTTCTTTGACATATACTGCCATACCCCCACCAGCACAACCTGTTCTGTCCTTTCCTCTGTTTTGGGAGCAACCTGATGAAATCTGGCCTTTTTTCAATACACTGCCGTCCTGAATTACTTTTAATAGCATTGTAGGCACAGGGCCTACTTGGATAACATGGCATGATTTCCTAATATAAAAAAGAGAAGCTTGTAGTGAGGCTGCCCTTAGCACAAATTGCTGTGGCCTCACAGTGAATTCAAGGCACTGATGCCAAGTTAGACTCAGTGAAGATGGCCCCCTGTGCATTCAGGTGATGGAGGGGAATATGTGGGGGAAAGGAGACGAGTGAAGGAAGCTGACTAAAGGGGCCCGTGACGGATACAGAGGGACCCTGAGGAAGATAAAAAATAATGTGGAGTTCAGGGGGAAAGCTTCAGGGGACAGAGAATGTAAGACAGCTAAGACTGAAGGGAAAGGAAAACCAAAGATACAGGGAAGGCTGGAGATCAGATCAAAGGAGAATGTGAATGGTGGAGAGAGGGGAGCAGGGAGAATTAGTAGGGGCAGTGATAGGAATTAGTATTGCCAACTTAAGCAATTTTCATTGTGATGTTTGCAATATTTGGTGTTTTTCTTTTATAACAAATATTTTTGCCAAGACACACATTCTGAAAGAGCCTGCAAAAATCAGTTTCTGCATATGGGACTGCATCATATTGGATGACAGAAAGTTACCCTCTGAATTTAGATCACGAAAGCATCTTTGACTATTCCCTTGAATTAAATGGTATGTCCTCCTTCAATCCTCCACTCCCAACAGCAGCATTCTTCAGAGTTGCCTCTAATCTGGGTTGTCACTTCATTCTCCTTGAATGGTCCCTTTAGAATACGTGCTAACCATTTATGCTAAACAATCTGTTCAATCTTGTATTTAGCTGTACTTTTCTCAGACTTGAAGAAGAGCTCTGTGTAAGCTTGACTCTCTCACCAATAGAAGTTAGTCCAATAAAAGTTATTACTTCACCTATCTTGTCTCTCTAATATCCTGGAAGCAACACAGCTACAACAATACTATATACAACTTCTGAGAACTGATAGTTCATTGTTACTGGAGCATATGTGAAACCATCTGCCACAAAGATTTTACATCTGCAGACCATCAGCTGGGCTCTGGACTAGGGCTTCACAAATTTCAAGGCCAGAAGGGACCACTGTAATAAACTAGTCTGACATCCTGTATAATACTGTGATGTTATTGACACACATTGTGACCATATACACCATTGTTGCAACCAAGATCCTGTAATGGCACCAAATCTTGCACAAAAGAGGTCAAGTAAGGTATCTATCACAAGGTTATGGTTTGCTGGTTATGATTATGCTATCTGTATGCCTGTATCATTTTTGTATTTAAAATTATAACTATTGGCGCTATACTGTCTCTATTTCAAACTTGTGCTATGCTTCTGGGTGACACCTCAGACAATTTGGCCTGGTCTACACTACACGTTTAAACCGAATTTAGCAGTGTTAAACCAATTTAACCCTGCACCCGTCCACACAACGAGGCCCTTTATATCAATATAAAGGGCTCTTAAAACCGGTTTCTATACTCCTCCCCGACGAGAGGAGTAGCACTGAAATCGGTATTGCCATGTCGGATTAGGGTTAGTGTGGCCGCAAATCGACGATATTGGCCTCCGGGCGGTATCTCACAGTGCACTATTGTGACCGCTCTGGAAAGCAATCTGAATTCAGATGCACTGGCCAGGTATACAGGAAAAGCCCCGCGAACTTTTGAATTTCATTTCCTGTTTGCCCAGCGTGGAGCTCTGATCAGCACGGGTGGTGATGCAGTCCCAAATCCAAAAAGAGCTCCAGCATGGACCGTATGGGAGATACTGGATCTGATCGCTGTATGGGGAGACAAATCTGTTCTATCAGAGCTCCGTTACAGAAGATGAAATGAGAAAGCATTTGAAAAAATCTCCAGGCTATGATAGACAGAGGCCACAGCACAGTGCTGTGTGACAAGCGTAACGGAAAGCCAAAGAATCAAATGGACGCTCATGGAGGGAGGAAGGGGGTACTGAGGAGTCCAGCTATCCCACTACAGTCCCTGCAGTCTCTGAAAAGCATTTGCATTCTTGGCTGAGCTCCCAATGCCTGAAGGGTCAAAAACATTTTCCCAGGTGTTTCAGAGTATATGTCATCAATTTACACCTTTCCCCATCCCCCTTGAAAAAAAAAAAGGGGAAAAAAAGATTCTTGTCTTTTTTCAATGTCACCCTATGTCTCCTGCATGCTACTGGTAGACGGGGTGCTGCGGTGCTGAACCCCAGCAACCCCTTCCTGGTGGATAGCAGTCATATTGTACCATCTGCCATCATCATCATCAGCCTGTGAGTGCTCCTGGCTGGCCTCAGTAAAAATGGGAATGACTCCTGGTCATTCCCGGCAGATGGTACAGAATGGCAGGTAACCGTCCTCATCATAGCTACTGGAGGCTGAGCTCTATCAGTCCCCCCCCACCATTTCATGTCTAAAGAAAAGATTCTGTACTGCCTGGACTATCATAGCAGCTGGAGGCTGCCTCCCCCTTTTACCTCACTAAAAAGTCAGTGTTTCTTATTCCTCCATTCTTTATTACTTCATCACACAAATGGGGGGACATTGCCATGGTAGCTCAGGAGCGTTGGGGGAGGAGGGAAGCAAAGGGTGGGGTTGTTGCAGGGGCACATCCTAGAATGGCATGCAGCTCATCATTTCTGCGGGATCTCTGGGGCTCTGACATGGAGCGGCTGTGCTCTCTGGTTCTCTATTGCCCCATGTTCTAGGCAGGACTGACTCTATTTTTAGACAGAACATAAAGAAGGGAATGACCTGGGGAGTCATTCCCATTTTCGTCCATGCGCCCCCCCAGCTGACCTCAACGAGGCCAGCCAGGAGCACCCATGACAGCAGCAGATGGTACAGAACGACTGATAACCGTCATCTCATTGCCAATTTACAATGGCATGGCAGATGGTACAATAGGGATGGTAACCGTCTGCTACCTTGCAAAGGCAAATGAATGCTGCTGTGTAACACTGCAGTACCGTGTCTGTCAGCAGCATCCAGTACACTTATGGTGACAAAAGGCAAAACGGGCTCCATGGTTGCCATGCTAGGGCAATCCAGGGAAAAAGGGTGCGAAATGATTGCCATTGCTTTCACAGAGGAAGGATTGAGTGACGACATTTACCAAAAATCACCCATGACACTGTTTTTGCCTTGAGATCGCAACCCAAAATTCCAATGGGCAGGGGAGACTGTGGGAACTTTGGGATAGCTACCCACAGTGCAACGCTCCGGAAATCGACGCTAGCCTCGGTACATGGACGCACACCGCCGAATTAATGTGCTTAGTGTGGCCGTGTGTACTTGACTTTATACAATCTGTTTTACAAAACTGGTTTATGTAAAATCAGAATAATAGTGTAGACATACCCTTTGGCATCAGCACTGCCTAGCCTGCTTGATGGCCCATGAAGGACCATAAGCTGTACAACAACTGACCCATTGAGAGAAAGCATGCAGGGACATGCCTATGGACAGAACTCTAAGGCTTTCAAGCCATTGCTGGGCAGCTTGTATTTAAGACAAAGGAAGCACAAGTCACATGGCAGAGCATATAAAAGACCCTGGAAACCTCTCCATTTTGTCTTCAATCCTGCTTCTTGCCTCTGGAGGAACCTTGCTACAAACTGAAGCTCTGAACAAAGGACTGAATGACCCATCACAGCTGTGGACGTACTCCAGAGACTGGATATGAACCTGCACTTTATTCCATCACTACTACGAGCCTGAACCAAGAACTTTGCCATTACTGTATGTAATTGATTCCATTTAACCAGTTTTAGCTCACATCCATATTTTTTATGAATAAACTTTCGATTTTAAAGGATTGGCAACACTATGATTTGTGGGTAAGATCTCACTTGTATATTGACCTGGGTCTGGGGCTTGGTCCTTTGGGATTGAGAGAACCGTTTTTCTTTTACTGGGGTATTGGTTTTCATAACCATTCATCCCCATAATGAGTGGCACTGGTGGTGATACTGGGAAACTGGAGTGTTTAAGGGAATTGCTTGTAGGACTTATGGTTAGCCAGTGGGGTAAAACAAAAGTCCTCTCTGGCTGGCTGGTTTGGTGTGCCTTAGAAGTAAAACCCCAGCCTTGGACTGTAACTGCCCTGCTCTAAGCAATTTGTCCTGAATTGATACTCTCAGAAGTGCCTCACCAAAGGAAGCATCGTTACACATACACACAAGTTCCCCCAAAATAATTCCTAGAGCATCTTTTGGATGTTTTTCTAACCTTGATTTAAAAATAGTCTGTGATGGATAATCCGCAGTGACGCTTGGCAAATTGTTCCAATGGTCACTTACCTTCACTATTAAAAATGTACACCTTATTTCATTTCCAGTCTGTATTTCACTAGCTTCAAGTTGCAGCCCTTGGATCTTATCTTTGTCTGCTACACTAAAGAACCTATTTCTAAATATTTGTTCCTCATGTATGTACTTACAGACTATAATCAAATCACCCCTTAATATTCTCTTAAAGCTAACTAGATTCACTTTGAGTCTATCACTATAAGGCATATTTTCTAATCCTTTAATCATTCTTGCGGCTCTTCTCTGAACCCTCTCCAATTTATCAAAATCAGAGAACTGGACACAATAATCCATGAGCAGTTGCACCAGTACCAAATACAGAGGTAATATAATGTCTTTACTCGAGATTCCCATTTATTCATCCATGGATGGCATTAGTGCAATGCTGTGACCAGATGGGCTGAGAGCTCATGTGCAACTGATTATCCAGCATGACAAAATTCTTTTCACTGTCACTGCTTCCCAGGATAAAGTCTCCCATCCTGTAAATATGATCTACATCTTTGTTCCTAGATGTGTACTTTTACATTTAGCTGTAGTAAAATACACATTGTTTGCTTTCACCCAGTTTACCAAGCACTCCACATTAGTTCTCTAATAGTAGCCTGTACTCTTCGTTATTTAGTACTCCCCCAATTTTTTTTGTCATCTGCACATTTTATCAGTGTTAATTTTGTTTTCTTCCATCTCACTGATAAAATTTTAAATAGTGCTGGGCCAAAAAGAAGTTACTTTGTACAGTAATGATGGTTCTTCGAGATGTGTCCCCCTATGGGTGCTCTGCTGTAGGTATGCTTGTGTCCCTGTGCTGCTGATAGGAGCAGTGTCCATTAGGCCCGCATATGTGCTGTTTCTCCTTGTGCTGCACCATGAGGCTAGACTGTGCATTTGGGTTAACCGGCCTCAGTTCTTTCATCAGAAAGTCATAGATAAGAACTCCAAAATAGAGGGTTGTGAAGCACCCACAGGAACATGCATCTTGAAGACCCATCATTACAGCACAAGGGGAGTAACTTCTTCTTTAAGTACTGTCCCTATGGGTGCTCCACTGTAGGTGAGTCCCAAGCAGTATCCCTTCTGGAGGGCTGGGACTTTGGGTCAGTTACAGATGACAGCACTGTGGAGCTGAAGATGACATCAGAGCAGAGTCTGCAGTGATCACACAGTGTTCCACGAAGGTGTCGACTGATGCCCATGTCACCACACTACAGATCTCTGAAATAGGGACATGCCTGAAGAAGGCGACGATGGATGTGGAGTGTGTGTGAATAGAGTTTGGAGGGGTCATGTGATGAACTTAGTAACACAGTCTGATGCAATTCAAGACCCACTTGGAGAGCCTTTGGGCTGCTATTGCTAAGCCCTTGGATCTTTCTGTGATGGAGAGGAAAAGCCTAGGGGACTTCCTGAAGGCCTTTATCCTGTCCAGGTAGAAGGCCAGGTTTCTCCTGACATTTAGGATATGTAATATAGACTCCCTGTTGTCTTGGTGACACTTGGGGTAGAAGATTGGAAGGCAAATCAATTGATTTATTTGAAAGGAGGAGGTTACCTTAGGGATGAATATTGGATGGGGCCTGAGTACAATCTTGTCTGGAAAAAAATAACATATAGTGGGGGTGACACTGCACCTCATATTCTTCACAAGGATATTATGATGTTAGGTTTATGGAATAATTATGATGCATTTTGTACAAGTTGTGCAGTGTCATTGTAAAAGTTATGATTTGCTGAATATGATTATTCTATTTGTATGCCTGTATCATTTTTGTATCTGAAGTTATGAATATTGACTATGTATTTCACATGTAGTTACACCTGAGTAACACCCACTAGACAAGATGCTTTCAGTTTAGATAGCTGGTTGGGAAGGGCCTATTCAGGACAATGAGTCATTAGGGAAAACAATAGGCCTTAGGAGAACCTTATCTCCTACCTGGTGAGCCTTCCTGAGAACACTACAGACAGCCTGTGAGTGATTGCTGCTATGACCCTACAAGGACATGTGACCAACCCACATGATGCTGGACTCCATCTTGGGATGTCAATATTTATCCACAGACTGGTTTGGGAACCAAGCTTTGGAACAAAGGGTTCCCGCCATAGGCAAAAGCTATATAAGGCAGAGAGTGACATCATTTGTGGTTCTTCACTCCCCACACAAGAAGACTCCTGGAAATACCTGAGGAACAAAGACTGAACTGGGGGAAGTGATAGACCCAGGCTAAAGGAATTTCTAACCTGTGCATGAAACACATGGGGATTCCAAGATGCAAAGCAAGTGTAGCTTGTGCCTTAAAAAGCTGCAAGTCTGCCTGTACTATCAGTTAGATCGGATATGAATAGCAGATTTTCACCCTATTTAGTATATTCAGCTTAGTTTGCATTTTTGTTTCTTTGCTAGGTAATCTGCTTTGATCTGTGTGATATCTTTTGTTTTAATCTAAGCCAGTGAGCTTTGACTGGCACGCTTGGGGAAAATCTCTGCTGGGTCACCACAAGTGTGCATTGTTCTCTTCACATTGAGGGTGAAGTGAACTGGGTATTAAACCCATATACTGGCCAGATTTGACCAGGGCAGGATGATACTGCTCTGGGGTCCTAGGCTGGGAAGCTGGTGGTTAGAGAGCCTGCAGCTGTGTGTGTCCCTACCTGTGTGAATGCTGGTGAAAGTGCAGGCTAGAGGGCTTTTCAGTTGTCACAGCAATATAGCATGAGAGGGAGCCCAGACTGGTGGGTCAGAGGGCTCAGTGGTACCCCAGTTCTAGGTGGCACCCCATCACCAGAGGATGTGCCATCAGAGCCACTCTCACCAAAAGAATAGAAGAGAAAGTAATTATCATCAGGAAGGTTGTTTTCATTGATAGGTACAGCAGTGACAGGCGGCCATGGGTTAGAAGGCAGGCCTAGTCATCCTTTCAGTACCAGATTTAGGTCCCATGTGAGGCTAGGGAGTCAAGGTTGAGGGAAGAGGTTTACTATACCCTTGAAGAACCTCTTAGTGGTTGGGTGTGACAGCACTGAGTATCGCTCAACAGGCTGATGGAAAGCTGTTACAGCTGCTATGTGGATGCTAAGAGAGATTAGAGATAGACCTGACCTTTTCAGGGTCAATACACAGTCTATGATACGTGGAAGAGTCACAGATGTTGGGGAGATTTGTTGGGACATGCACCAAATCTGAAACCTGGATCATTTCTGCTGTAAGTATGTCATGTCAAGGATTTTCAACTATATAATAGAACCTCTTGTACCTCTCTTGAACAGGGGCTTTCTAGGTGTACGAACCAAGCAGGAGCCATGCCTTGAGGCAGAGAATCCCCAAAATGGGATATAGTATACATCCTCTGTTCTGTGAGAGGTGATGCGGAATGGCCGAGGGATCGGTGGGCATGTCGCGAGCTGTGACAGGTAAGGGTATCCGGTCTGTATTGGCCAAGTAGGAGCAATCAGAATGATGTGATCTCTATCCCTTTTTCTTTTCAACAGTAGAGGAAATGGAACAAAGGCATAGGGAAGCTCTTTGTCCCAGGGGAGGAGAAGAGCATTGCCCTGGGATATTTGTACCATCCCTGCTCTGGAGCCAGTAGCATGGACATTTCTCATTAAGGTGAGTGGTGAACAGGTCTTTGGATGGTGTCCCCCATCATCTGAATAGATCGTGAAGTACTGTGGGTTCTACCTCCTACTCGTGATGGGGGTAGAATTTGCGACTGACACTGTCGGATATCAAGTTTTGTGCTCCGGGGAGGTAAGCCATGGGCAGTGTAATGTGGGAGATGCACCAATTCAATAGTCTCATTGCTTCTATGCATAGAGAGGGTGACCCAGCTCCCCTTTTTCAACTGATGTACATACAGACTACATTGTCTGTTAGGATCTTTGTGTGCGATCCTGTGATCAGTGGGAGGAAATGGTTGCAGGCATTCCTGACATCTCTTCTCATCAACCCCTTTGAGCTAAGAGCAATCTTCATGGGTGACCATTTGCCTTTTGTCATGAGACCCCCCACCCTATGAGTGATGCATTAGTGGTGATGTTTGCGAGAGAGGAGTCCCCTTGCAAATGTTGCTGTGTCCTTCCACCAGTCTAGGGAGTTTTTGATCCTGGTGGATGGTGACAGGGATTTGTCCAGCCTGTCCTTGTTTGGTCTCTAGCTGAACCACATTTGGAGGCATCGCATGTGAAGCCTGGCATGTGGTATCACGAGCACGTCTGCTCCCATATGCCCTCGCTGGTATCTACAGGCTGCTTTGTACAGTGTCTGAGCGTAATTAAGGATAGGAACCCGTGTTAAGGCAAGAGGGCTTTGGCTGTAACAAGCTGAGGTTGGGCCCTATGAATTCCAGACATTGCACTGGCATGAAGATTGATCATGTGTTGATCTCTAGGCCCAGTTCTGTAATCAAGTACATTGTAGGTTTGTTGACTTGGTGAGACTATTGGAGAGATCAGGCTCTGAGGAGACAATTATCCAGGGAGGGGAGATCACTATCCCTTGGGAACATAAATGAGCAGCCACCACTGGGAGAATTTTGGAAAATACTCTCAGGGCCGATGATAGCCCAAAGGGGAATACTCTGTAGTGGTAGTGGTCATATCCCAGAGTGAATCTGAGAACTTGTCTGTGACCTGGTAGGATTGAGATGCAAAAATAGGTGCTCCTTAGGTCGAGGGCTGAAAATCAATCTTCCTGTTCCAAAGTGGAATGATTGTTGATAAGGTGACCATCTTGAATTTTTGAGCTTTGACAAACTTGTTGAGAGCTCTGAGGTCTAGTATGGGTCTTCAACCTCCCTTCCTTTTGGATATTAGAAAATGAAGATAGAACCCCTTGCCTCATAGATGTTGAAGTACTGGTTCTATGGCTCCTAACTGTAGGAGACCCTCTATCTTTTGTCGTAGTAAACTTTTGTGCGAAGGATCCCTGAAGAGGGACGGAGAAAAATGGTTACCTACCCTTTTGTAACTGTTGTTCTTTGAGAAGGGTTGCTCAGGTCCATTCTATTCTAGGTATGTGCACAGTCGCAGAGATTTTTGCCTCAGCACTATCCATTGGGTTGGCTGCGGTGCCCCCTTGAGTGCCACACTCATGTGTTGGTATATCAGGTGCCGCTGATCCTAAACCCTCTCAGTTCGTTCTTGCTGGCAACTCTGACAGAGGGGAAGGAGGGTGGGTAATGGAATGGACACAAGCAACACATCTCAAAGAACAAGAGTTACAAAAAGGTGGGTAACTTTTTTCTTCAAGTGCTTCCTCATGTTGATTCCATTCTAGGTGACTCACAAGCAGTATCCTCAGAGCTGGGCTCAAAGTTTACATCCAGTGGATTGCAATACTGCTCTACCAAAGCCAGCATCATCCCGGGCCTGCTGGGTAAGTGTGTAATGGGCTGTAAATGTGTGGATGGATGACCAGGCGGCTGCCCTACAGATGTCCTGGATAGGAACGTGGGCTAGGAAAGCTGCCCAAGAGACTTGTGCCCTGGTTGAATGGGTGGTTACAATCACCAGAGGGGGCACCTTTGCCTGCCCGTAGCAGCAGCGAATGCAGGAAGTTATCCAAGAAGAAATTCTTTCAGTGGACACTGGACCATCTTTCAATATGTCAGCCACCACGATGAACAATTGTGTCGACTTGTGTCGAATGGCTTGATCCATTCAATGTAGAAGGCTAGTGCCTTCCTGATGCCTAGGAAATGCAATGTACACTCCTCCTCCAACTTATGCGGCTTTGGAAAAGACAGGCAAGTAAATGTGTGGGCCTGTATGAAACTGCAAGACCACCTTGGGCAGGAAAGCCATGTGCAGCTACAGCTGGATCTTGTCTTTGTAGAAATCCATATAGGGTGGTTGTGAGGTAAGCACCCTAATCTCAGAGACCTGGCAGGCTGATGTTATAACTAGGAACATGACCTTCCAGGAAAGGAGAAGGAGATCAGGAAGCCAGAGGCTCAAAGGGAGGTCCCACAAGCTGTTACAGCACAAGATTCAGGTCTCATGGTGGAATGGGGTCCTTGATGTGCGGGTAGAGGCGCTTGAGGCCCTTGAGGAACCTAGCAGTTATGTTCTTCGCAAAAAATGATCTATCCTCGAGCAGCGAACGGAAGGCCGAAACAGCGACCAAGAGGACCTTGATAGGTGAAAGGGATAGGCCTTGGAGCTTGAGATGCAGAAAGTATTCCAGGATTAACTGCAGCGAGACTCGCTCAGGACAAATGCCTTTATCTGAGGTCCAACAAGTGAACTGGTTCCATTTGGCCAGATAGGACACTTTGGTGGAGGGCTTTCTGCTGCCTGACAGGACCTCCCTGGACAGTGGCTGAGCACTCCTGCTCCTCTGCATTTAACCATGCAGCAGCCAAATCGTCAGGTAAAGCGCCGCCAGGTTTGAATGCAGAAGACTACCGTGGTTTTGGGACTGCAAGTCCACAGCAGCCACTGAGAGGTCCAGCAGCATGCTGAACCAGTGCCGGCACGGCCAAGTCCTGTCCGGCTTGATTTTCATGAGGACTCTGTGAATTAGTGGCACTGGAAGGAAGGCGTACAACAAAGCTCCTGACCACGGGAGCAGAAAAGCATCCAGCAGGGAGCCTCTGTCGATCCCCAGAATCAAGCAGAAAATGTGGCATTTTCTGTTCTGTCTGGACTTGAACAAGTCCATCTGGTGAGTTCCTCACCTCTGGAAGATTAATCTGACTGCTTCTCGGTGGAGGACCACTTGTGGTGAGACAAGGTCCTACTGAGGCTATCTGCCAAAGCATTCCTGGACCCAGGGAGGTATGCAGCTACGAGGTGGATGCTGTGTTGTATGCAGAAGTTCCAGAGCCTGAGGGCTTTCTGGCAAGGGACAGACAATCTGGCTCTATCTTGCTTGTTGATACAGAAGATAGTCGCTGTATTGTCTATCAGGACTTGGAACACCCTGCTTTTTATGTGAGGCAGGAAGGCTTGGCAGGCCAGGCGAACCACTCTGAGCTTCCTGACGTTGATGTGTAGGGAGCAATTGTGACTTGACCAAAGACCTTGCATGCTGAGATTGCCCAGGTGGACTCCTTACCCAAGGTCTGAGGGTCACCGATGTGGACGGAGCCATGAAGGGCACTCCCTCCAACACTGATGCAGGATTCTGCTACCATGTGAGTGATGACAGTACATGGTCCACGCTGTATCTGTTGAGAACATAGCCCAACACCATCCACGCCTGCAGGGTCCTGAGGGGGAGTCGCGCGTGCCGGACCAGGTAAGCGCAGGCCGCCATGTGACCTAACAATCACAGGCATGTGTGAGCAGTGGTGAGAGGGTGGGCTTGCATGCATGAGATTAGGTCCGCCATGGCTTGGAACCAAGCCCCAGGAAGACCTCAGTAGAGTTGAGGACCGCTCCAATGAACTCTATGCATTGGACTGGAATTAAAGTTGATTTTTTTCTTTTTTATCAACAGCCCCAGGTCGAGACAGGTGGAGCAAACCAGATGGAGATGTCGCTGCATCTGCCCTTTATTAGTCAGTTGTCAAGGTACAGAAAAAATTGCATCCCTCAGCACCTCAGGTAAGCGGCCACTGGTGTTATGCACTTTGTAAACACTTTTGGGGCTGTTGAGAGAACAAAGAGCAACATTGTGAATTGAAAATGGCAGTCGTCCAACACAAAACGCCTGTGCCCTGGGAAAATGAAAATATGCATCCTTCAATTTGAGAGCAGGGTACTAGTCTCCTGGATCCAAAGAAATAATGGAGGCCTGAGAAACTTTCTGAGGGGGGTGCAGATCCAGAATGGATCTGAGGCCCCCATTTACTTTTGGGACTAGGAAATAGTGAGAATGAAACCCTTTACCCTTCAAGACTGGAGGGACCTCCTCTACCACCCACAGGCATAGGAGGTTCTTGACCTCCTGAATGAGGAGTTGCTCATGAGGAGGGTCAGGGAAGGGGAGGCCTGGCCATGAACTGCAGGGTGTAGGCTGAAGATATGTCAAGCACCCAATGGTCCAAGGTCAGCCGCGACCAGGCTGACCGGAAGGGGTGCAGGCGGTTGAGGAAAGAACAAGGAAGTGGATCCTGGAAAGTGACTGGGGTGCTGTCCTTGGATGCATCCTCAAAATGCCTACTTCTGGCTTCTTTGGCCTCTGGAAGAACCAGGCTGGACAGATGAATGGGAAGATGAACAATGATGTCATTTAAATCCTTTGTCTCTGTCTTCCTTCCTGTACGAGCTGGGCCGGGGGCCACCCCATGACCTTGACGGAGGACAGAATGGCTTTCTAGCCTGCTGAGAGGTGTGTAAGTTTTTGCAGATCCTGCACTTGTCCTTTCTGTGAGACTCCTCACAAACATTTTAAACAGTTAGTGTGTGTGTCACTAATGGGTAGCGGCCGGCTGCACGAGTATGGCTTAAAGCCGGGGGAGTGGGGCATGCCCCATTCAGAGGTGAAGTCCCAGCCAGGACTCTTGCTCCTAAACTACTACTCTAATACTTAACTAAATGGTCTAAGTACCTATCAACTAAAAATGAAGGGGACAGGCCAATGGCCTGCAAGAACCTCTAACACTCTTGCAAGGCAAAACAAGGTGTTCTGACCAATGGTAACGGGTGGTAAGAAAGAACTGAGAGGGCGTAGGTTTGGCACCACCTAATATACCAAATGATGAGCACAGCACTCAAGGGGAAACTACAGCTACTGCAAAGACAAACATCTTGGACAACTCTGCATGTGGGTGTGCACACAGCTAGAATGAAATCCACATGAGCAAGCACTTAAAGAAGAAAGGGTGTTGGGGGTGAGAGGGGACGTAAAATAGATGGAGAACATGGTTTGAATGCTTGCTAGGACCCATAGGAATGCTATCAATCTGTGGCCAAATGGGTGTGGAAAGATGGTCAGCTATGTCAGTCAGGGGAAGTGGTCTAGCAGTATCTCACCCTGCCCATCACAAGTGGTGCTTAGACATAGAAGGCTGAGATGAAGATTTGTGGACCAGGTGGCTTGCATTTAGGGCATTTTCCTTTCCTTTTTTGTAGCTCCTAGTGGCATTGAGTTTCTACTGAGACGTGTGGTCTATGCTGGGATTGAGGACTAAACTGTTTCTTTTGTCTCACTAGTGAATAAATACCCCATGATGAGAGGATAGCCCTGAAGTCCTTCAGGGTGGGATGGGAGGTCTTCTCAGTACAGAGCTTTGTGACCTCAAAAGAAAGTCCTCAACAGTGGGTCCCAACAGGACCATTAGCCTGGTAGTGGCACCCATGGATGGCTGTACCAAGATGATGGGGCCATCTGCAGCTATATCTTGAGCTCTGTTAGTGTCACAGTACTCCTTCATAGCGTGCTCACTACCATCTCCTCTGACTTACTGACTGAACTCTCACTAGAGAGTGGAGAGGCGTGGCAGCTGGGATACCTCCTATGCTCGGTGGAGGCGCAGTGCAGAGCTCTCGGTACAGAGAGGTGGGGACTCCAGTGCATGTGGAAGTCTCTGGAATGGCAGGATTCCAGTGGTACCCATCGTCCCAGCATCGGGAGGGGAGAGGTGAGAAGAGACAGGGATCTTGTCCATAGTGGTTACTCCTGTACTGGGCAAACTATCGCTGGCAGCGCCAATGTGGACTCACACACCAGGAGTGAGTGTTTACTCCTATCCTTCAGTGCTGATGACTTGGTGCCCATGCTCATTGTGTCTGTCAGCAGTACAGGTTGCAGTTTCAGTGAGACACGGGTGCTGGACTGACATGGTCTTGGTGCCAAAGATACTAAGCGAGATTGTGATTGCTTATGGCTCACTGTGGAGACTTCCCATTCTCTTCCGCAGCCTGTTTCCTCAACCCACAGCCCTTAGATGTGAGTGTTCCCCACATATTTTTATATCTGACTAAGGTCAGAGAATCACCGCCATGAAGATGATCTTCTGGTGTGATCTCAGCCAGAGTTGTTGGCAAAGACCACACTTTTGCTGTATGTGACCTTCCCTGAGGCAGCGAAGGATCTGGGAGTGCTTGTCTGCTCTTGGGATTGCTTCTTTACAAGTGAGGTACTTTTTTTGAAATCTAGTAATACACCAGTGGGGGGAGAAAAAGCAGGAAAGAAATTAAAGTATTTGTTCAAGGGTAAAATTAGAAAGGAGAAGAAGATTACAACTAGAACTCAGACTAACTGCAGATATGTAAAATGAAACAATAGTCTTAACAGACTAAGGGCTCTGTCTCTAGTAAGGAGCAGTGGTTAGCTCAGACCCGCTAGTTAGCTTTGGAGCACAGCACAAGGAGAGAGAGTGCATTTGCAGGTCTAATGGATGCTGCTGTTCAAGTGTACAATTTGGAGCACCCATAGGGACGCTACTCTAAGTTGAAGACCCAAGCCCTGTGGCATGCCACTAGATTCACAGCTGCTCAATGATTTACATGTTGACGTCTTGATTAAAAACTGGTGGGTCTCATGTGGTATCAAGTAAAATGCTTTACAGAAGTTTGTTATATAAATACTATTACCTTCATTAACCAAAATTGATATTTTTCTTATGAGATTACAAGTTAATTTGACAGGCTCTATTATTATCCATAAACCCATGTTGAGTGGCATTATTATATTACCCTCTTTTATTAATGGAGTCCTGTATCAGCTGCTCTGTTATCTTGGCTGCCAGACTTATAATTAGGCAGGTAATCCCCTTGTTAAATATTGGCATAACCTTAGCTGTGTTCCAAAATTTACTGAAAAACACCATTAACAATGCTGTAAACCCTCAGCCAGCTCCTTTAAAACTCTAGCATGCAAGTTATTTGGACCTATTAACACATTTTCCATTCTACTGTAGCTCAGCAGGATGTTAAATGTATCATCATATGGGGGGGAAAAAACCCTGAACACTTCTGCATTATTATTTATAATTCTACCCCAGTAATGCACCAAAGGGGCTTCATAGTGTAAGTGGTAATGGACAACAATTTTTCATCTCAAGAAGCAGGTGAATGCTTGCTCTTAATTTCTGGCTTAAATACGTCACTTACCTCCCAAAGGTCAATCTGCTATTACCCAGCTTTATTTGGTTTATGCATAGGCCAACAGCAGTAAAGACTTACTACATGTGTCAGCTAATGCCCTCCATAAAATACAAAACTTAAATTATAAGGGCAACTCTTCTGTGTCAGATTAAAATCAAGAGGTGATCAACTGATGTTCCTAGGCTACTCACCTTGTTAGCAGCATGAAAATGTCAGGAATAGGTTTCGACCTGTACAGCAATAGATGTGTCTGCGCCAAAGGACAAAGAGTGAAAAGAGCTTGAAAACTAAAATGTTTCATTAGGAAGGTACTGTCAACCCATTTTACATTGTTTCACTGCTTAAAATTGATCAGTTCTAGGAAATAGTTGTGCTCTGAAAAACTACAGATGGATGTAAAAAAGTAGCTGTATAAAATGCCTGAATTAATACTGAAAATATTTTGCTAAAGGTAGCACTATCCACATTTGCTGGTCTTTCCCAATGTGTTAATTTCCTGCTGCTATCTTTTCACCAAATCTAATGAATACTCATGTTCTCTGCATGCTAAACACTTATTCTTCATCACCTGGAGTCCTTAAAATGTAGCTTTTCTAGATATCTTTCTCAAAGCTATGCTGTAGTTCATGCTGCTAAGTGAGAAGCAGAAGTCAGACTGGATCATCATAAATGGTCCTTAAAATCTCTGAAGAAGAAAGGAATTGGAAGAAGACGACCCTAGGCTAAAGTTCTGGCTAACCACTTATGACTTACACTAGAAGGCACTAATATAAAAATACAAAACCAGACCCTATACGGTGATATTCCTCCCAATACAGCAAAAAGCAGTAGAGACAAACCAAGATTTTATTAAAACCAAATCAAAATATCATAACGATTAAGTATATTAACCAGTAACACTAAAAAAATTAACTGCATTGCTCTAAAAATATAAAACTTTTCACTGAGTTGATATTAAAGGAGAAAACTTGATCATTAAAACTCTTTAAATTGCCTCTCACTTATTTTGAGAAATAAAATCAATATTGGCACACAAATTCCCTTATCCACTCAGTTAGTGTAATGTAATTCCAAGGGTCTGTCCTGAGCACAAGAAGAGAGACTGCACATTACCACCAAAGTATATGGTCTTCAACCAGGAAACTGAGAAACCTATTTCAAAGAGAATCAAACACTTTCCATGCTACAAGAGCCATAATCCACTATTGAGTTTTAAGCATAACTGCAAATTGATTTCAATGAAGGGTTCTGTTTAAAATACAATGGAATGATAGGGCCATACATTTCCTGGAAAGCTAACTATTTAGAACTCCCCCTGATTATTAAGCATTAAATAACTGTATTAAACTGCTCTGAAAGTGCAGAGGTCAAGATATCTTAATTTCACTTTTCTTCCATATTCGCTACCATAGCTTCAACAGCATTCCAATCCAGTTTGCTCAAGATACTTCCTGTGCTTTCAGATACACTGTCATTAATGCTAAGAGGAGAGCAATCCTCTTCATGAGGCACAGACACCTATGGGGGGAAAAGATAGTGATCAGTGAGCCAAGGTACATATAATGCCTCTAGAAATCCCTATACATATAGCAAAAGTGCTCATCACATTTGTATAGAAAACTTTTGTCCTGATTTAAACAATCATCTACTAAGACTTTTCTATAAAATATCTTGAGAACAGAACACATGCTTGTGCTGAAGGGAAGCTAATTGTTCATTTGCCTAAGCAACAAGGCCATTACGCAATTGTGTCCCAGTTGGCTACTTGGTAGCAACTGAAATGAGTTCCCAGCATACAAATTATCAGTATGCATTTGCAGGTTATAAGGTAGTTAGTAGTTTTCCCAGTCCATGCTACACCAGTAAAGACATGGCAGGAGCAACAGCTTTATAATGTGAGCATGAGGTTCTGCTAAGCTGCTGCTGTAGTATTTATAACAAGAATCCTCAGCTACTACCTCCACCTCCTGCATGTGAAATCTATTTCAAATGCAAAAGAGGTAATAAAGGGCATATGAAATAATGGTCCTTTTGGTACAGGATAGGCACCAACTCATTCCTATTATAATTAGACTCCTTACCTCAAGTAGGGAATCGTAATTGTCATGAAGGAGTCGTTGGATATCATCTGGGACACTCCAGGGACTTATTGAATCTCGCTCGGACTCATAATCAAGACCTGTCTCTTCTCTCTGAATTGCAGCTGCACAGGGTGTAGGTCTTCTCAGATTCCTTGTGCTGAGTGTTTGATCATCAGAGGCTGAATAGGGAAACACAAAGGAATCAGGCAATTGTTTATGAATTTGTGATAAAATAAAAATCAGTATCCTTTATAGCTGTTCTATCCAAATACTTCTAGCTAAATACCCAGTACCCTTGCTCTCCCTAAAATATTAGCAGCACACCCCTACTCAAAGTACAGCAGAACTGCATGATCTCTCTCCTCTGCCCAATCACAGCTCAGCAGATATTTCTTGCTGCCTTCAGCAGTGTGGCTCTTATGCAGTCAATCAGAGCATGAAGTGTGGCTCTTCCAGAAAACCAGCATAGAGAAATGGAATTCTGGATCAGGGAATGGATGCTATAACATAATCCTATTCAAAAAAATCAAAGCCTAAGCTAAGGGAAATGAGCTGCTCACCCTGCTACTAACTGGCCACAATATGACAAGTCTCCAAAGACCGCTCCCAACATAGGCGCCAACTTTCTCCGGCGCCGGTGGGTGCCCCCCCACTCCCACTTTCCCCAGCTGGGCTTCACTCTTTCCCCATCCCCAAAGTCCCTGCCCTATCTCTGTCTGCTCCCTGCCCCTATTGGATCCCTTCCCCAAATCCCCTCCCCGGCCCCACCTCTTCCTCAACACACTGCATTCCCCATCCCTTCCCCGTGAATCAGCTGTTTCACAGCACTAGCACTGGGAGGGAGGGAGAAGCAGGATGTGGGGGTGAATGGGAGCGGGTAGGGCCACGGGGAGCTGTCTGAGCACCCACCAATTTTTTTCTGTGGGTGCTCCAGCCCCGGAGCACCCATGGAGTCGGCGCCTATGGCTCCCAATCCTCAGATGAGTATTACAAATACTATTAAAAAGGGGATGTTTGAACAAAGAGTGGGGGAAATTCATGGCTAAATACACTTACAATGGCCTAATCTCTTCAGAATCTATCTTAAAAAGAGAGCTACTCTAGCATATGTCCTTGACTGGGACTGGAGACAAGGGATATTCCATGGTTTTAGAGCTTGTGTCTCCACAAGAGGATAAATAGTTTTTTTTATGAAAAGGCTTTTTTGTAAACGTTCTTAATTTTAAGATTTAAGCCTCACATATTTCTCAAGATCATAGAAACAACTGTTACGGGAACAAGTTCATTAGTATACTAAAGATTAGGACACAGCTGTTAAACTGGGTGGAATGTGCCTAAAAGAGAATATTGTGGTGAAAGAAGACAGTAGCCTACCATTGCAGTGCACTTGCTTAGGTAATTTTCTTGGCTAAAGACTGAAACAGATCTGGTGAACTTCAGTGACCATTCCTTTTTTTTTTTCCAAACTGGAGGCCTCATAACCCAACAGAACCACTTCATGGAACATGGTTTTGTAAATTAAAATGCCGAGTTTCAAATGTAGGTTGTTTTGTGTAATCAGTAGGCCATAAACAACAAGATCAAATTTCTTATCACGTAGCTCAGAAGTGCACTTTAATGTTTAAACTACGATAACAACTTTTAGCAATACTGATCAAAAGGTCAAATGCTAAAGTTGTTTTCTCCTCTTGTATTCAGCAGCCTACAATGACTAACAATGCACAATTTTAAGATTTTTGTTAAACAGAAAGATGGAAATTAGGTCAGTTAGAGACATGGCTAGAAGTTTGTTTTATAGAATATATTCCAAAACTCATTAAATACCCATTTATAAAAAAATATAGGCCTACTAGAGACTCTCCTTTGAATGTAACCCTCTATATTAAACTTCTATGAAAATAGGCCCATGACCCTGGATTTTGGAAGTATACAATAATATATTAATAAAAAATGGCTTCTCTGATTCTTTTAGTTACAGCAGCTCAACAACATATGGTGCCCTATAGTCCCCTAGATTGTCTAATAATATGCATAAGATATGTTGCTGCAGTTCAGTTCCTTGAAGCAGATGTCATACTTTCCTTGACCTTGAAGTCAAGGACATTGGGGGACAGTCTAGACTCCCAACATTAAGTGATTTTTTGAAGATGCCCTGGCCTCAGTAATTCATGCCTTTGTCATTTCTTGGATGGACTGCAGAAACATGACATACATGGGCATGAAGCCTTCACCACTTGGGAAACTCCAACTAGTACACAACGCTGCAGGACATTTCCTCAGCAACACAGGTTACTGTGAGCACATCAAATCTGCCCTGTGCTCTCTAAACTGGCTTGCTACAGAACTCAGTCAAGTTCAACCTCTCAGTCCTTATCTTAAAGGAACTCAATGGTTTGGGTCCAGGATATATCTGAAAGACCACTAAAGCTCCAGGATTAACACCACAGTCAATAACTTCACTCCTCTGGCACAACTGAACTCTATAATAAGGAAAAGCTTCAATGTGTGGGAGACAGAACTTTATCAGGGCTGGTCCAATACTGTGGAATGAGCTCCCCCAAGAACTAAGGGCCATCGCAAACCTCACCACCTTTCCTCACAGGGGCAAGGGAAATTTCTTTGAAGTGCCTCCTTATAAATGCCTATCATCATGTATATTTGAAAAACCTACCAAAATAAGACACTCCAGTGCTTATGCTTCTCCTGGGGAGAGGATGAGTGATCGAACAATATGTCACATGCACAGTCACACTGCTTAATGCATGACTGGAAGGCACTCAGACATTATAGTGACATGCACAGTATAAAAAGCTATAGAGAATACAATATGTGCAATACAATGAGTGGCACTTAAACTTTTTAGGCAGTAATCACGAAGCTTCTTATGTTTTCCTGAGGACCTGATGACTGGAATTGGATCTTGCTACTCCAGCTAGTCTGAAATTTCCCAATGTAACATTTTCCCATCAAAACCGAAATGTTTCATGGGAATGTATTGATTCTCATGAAACTCAGAGGGAAATCTGCTTGATTTTCTGCCCATTCACCTGCCTAACTTGTAGGCAGGCTGTGAGATTATGAAGATAATTTTCAAATGTTCTTGGAACCCTTAGTAAAAGTCTTAATTACTTCCAGGATATAAGTAGACCTAATTACACAAAAGGAGATTCCAACTGGAGGTCACATAAGCCAAAGTCCATAAAAAAACGGTTACTCACCTTTGTAACTGTTGTTCTTCGAGATGTGTTGCTCATATCCATTCCAGTTAGGTGTGCGCGCACCGCGGGCACGTTCGTCAGAGAAACTTTTACCCTAGCAACACTTGGCGGGTCGGCTGGGCGCCCCCTGGAGTGGCACCGCTATGGCGCTGGATATATACCCCAGCCGACCCGGCCACCCTTCAGTTCCTTCTTGCCGGCTACTCCGACAGTGGGGAAGGAGGGTGGGTTTGGAATGGATATGAGCAACACATCTCGAAGAACAACAGTTACAAAGGTGAGTAACCGTTTTTTCTTCTTCGAGTGATTGCTCATATGCATTCCAGTTAGGTGATTCCCAAGCCTTACCTAGGCGGAGGGGTCGGAGTGAGATGTGGCGGTATGCAGAACTGCTGCGCCAAAGGCTGCATCATCTCTAGATTGCTGGACCAGCGCATAGTGCGAGGTGAAGGTGTGGACCAATGACCAGGTCGCTGCACGCCATATCTCCTGGATAGGCACGCGCGCCAGGAAGGCGGCTGATGATGCTTGAGCTCTAGTAGAGTGCGCTGTGAGGTGGCCCGAAGGGACACGAGCTAGGTCATAGCATGTGCGGATGCATGCAGTCACCCAGGAGGAGATTCTCTGGGAGGAGACTGGCAGACCTTTCATCCGTTCCGCGACCGCCACGAACAGTTGGGGAGACTTTCGGAACGGCTTTGTTCGCTCAATATAGAAAGCGAGTGCCCTGCGTACATCTAAGGAGTGTAGCTGCTGCTCCCGCCGAGAAGAGTGGGGCTTTGGAAAGAAGACCGCGAGGAAGATGTCCTGGTTGGTATGGAAGGCAGACACAACCTTAGGGAGGAACGCCGGATGAGGGCGCAGTTGTACCTTGTCTTTATGAAAAACAGTGTAGGGCAGGTCCACCGTGAGTGCTCTCAGCTCGGAGACCTGCCTGGCTGATGTAATGGCCACCAGGAAGACTGTTTTCCATGACAGGTACAGGAGCGAGCAAGTCGCTAGCAGCTCAAATGGTGGGAGCATTAGTCTGTTTAGGACCAAACTGAGATCCCAGGTAGGGGCAGGGCGACATACGGGGGGATAGAGACGCTCTAGGCCCTTAATGAACCGAGAGACAAGGGGTGGGAGAACACGGAGTGGCCACCCTCACTTGGCTGGAAAGTGGATATAGCCGCTAAGTGCACCTTCAGAGAGGATGTCGCCAGGCCCTGTTGCTTAAGGTACCAGAGGTAGTCTAGGACTGTGGGAATCGAGGCCTCCGAAGGAGTAATGCCCTGAGTTGCGCACCAGCAAGAGAAGCATTTCCACTTTGCCAAGTACGTGGAGTGGGTGGAAGGCTTCCTGCTGCTGAGGAGAATATGCTGAAATGGAGCGGAACAGCGCAACTCCCCTGTGTTTAGCCATGCAGGAGCCATGCCGTGAGGTGGAGGGCTCGTAGGTCTGGGTGACAAAGCCTGCCGTGGTCTTGTGTGATTAGGTCTGGGAGGAGAGGGAGGGGAACTGGGGTGTCCACGGACAGATCTAGCAGTGTGGTGAACCAGTGCTGTCTGGGCCATGCAGGCGCGATCAGGATCAGATGCGCTTTGTCCCTGCGGAGCTTTAACAGGACCTTGTGCACCGGGGGAAACGGAGGGAAGGCATACAACAGGTGGTGCCTCCACGACAGGAGGAATGCGTCTGTGATCGACCCTGGAGAGAGACCCTGAAAGGAGCAGAACTCCCGGCACTTCCTGTTCGAGCGAGAGGCGAACAGGTCTACGAGGGGAAATCCCCACCTCCGGAAGAGCGAATGGATGACGTCTGGTCTTATTGACCACTTGTGACATAGAAAGGACCGGCTGGGCCGATCCGCCAGAGCGTTCCGGACCCCTGGAAGAAAGGACGCCACTAGGTCTATCGAGTGGGCTATACAGAAGTCCCAGAGTCAAATGGCCTCTTGACACAGGGGAGATGAGTGGGTCCCTCCTTGTTTGTTGATGTAGTACATGGCCGGTGTGTTGTCCGTGAACACTGAAACACAATGGCAGTGAAGATGTTGCTGGAACGCCTGGCACGCAAGGTGGACTGCTCTCAACTCCCGGACGTTTATATGGAGTGTGAGCTCCTGGGACGACCAAAGGCCCTGGGTACGCAGGTGACCTAGATGGGCCCCCCAACCGAGGGATGACGCATCCGTCGTTAAGGTCATCGACGGTGGCTGTGGATGGAACGGCATCCCTGTGCATACCAGGGATGGAGTTAGCCACCACTCGAGGGAGCGGAGGGGGCTGGGGGGAACTGTGACCAGGACGTCTGTAGGGTCCCTGCCCGGGCGGAAGACCGAATGGAGCCACGTTTGGAAGGGTCTCATGCGGAGTCTGGCCTACTTCGTCACATAAGTACATGCGGCCATATGCCCCAGGAGTCCGAGGCAGGTGCGAGCTGAAGTGATTGGGGAGGCCTGTAAACCTCATATGATCGATACGATTGCTTGGAAGCGGGGCTGAGGCAAGTAGGCCCTGGCTTGAATGGAGTCCAGCATTGCCCCTATGAAGTCCAGCCTTTGTGTGGGGACCAGGGTGGATTTCTCGGTGTTGAGGAGTAGGCCCAACCGGGAGAATAGGTCCGTGACTATATCGACATACTGCCGTACCTGAGATTGAGAGGTCCCCTTGATGAGCCAGTCGTCCAATACAGGAACACATGTATCTGTTGCCGGCGCAGGTGGGCGGCGACGACGGCCATGCACTTCGTGAACGTCCTCGGGGCCGTGGAGAGGCCGAAGGGGAGGACTGTGAATTGGAAGTGCTGGTGGTTGGCCATAAAGCGAAGGTACTTCCTGTGTGGTGGAAAGATGGCAATGTGGAAGTACGCATCCTTCATGTTGAGGGCGGCATACCAGTCTC
Organism: Gopherus flavomarginatus; assembly: GCF_025201925.1. Classification (NCBI taxonomy): domain Eukaryota; kingdom Metazoa; phylum Chordata; order Testudines; family Testudinidae; genus Gopherus; species Gopherus flavomarginatus. The sequence goes on from NC_066619.1 coordinate 27,139,478, forward strand.
CAGGATCCAGGGATGGGATAATCGTTCCCAGGGAGACCATGCGGAACTTCAACTTCAGCATCCATTTGTTGAGTCCGCACAGGTCTAAGATAAGTCTGAGGCCTCCCTTGGACTTGGGAATCAGAAAATAGCGGGAGTAAAACCCTTTTCCTCTCTCGTCTAAAGGTACCTCCTCTATAGCTCCCGCAACAAGGAGAGATTGTACCTCCTGTAGGAGGACTTGCTCGTGAGAGGGGTCCCTGAAGAGGGTCCGGGATGGAGGGCGGGAGGGCGGTGATGAAGCAAATTGGAGGTGATATCCTTGCTTCACTGTGCGCAGAACCCAAAGATCTGATGTCAATTGGGACCACGCCAGGAGGAAGTAGGAGAGACAGTTGGAGAAGGGAGGGAAAGGATCCTGTCCTGAGACTGGCACGCCGTCCCCGGGCACACCTTCAAAAGTTGGACTTGGGGCCCGGTGGTGCCTTAGAGGGCCCGTGGTTTTGGCCCCCTTGGGGACCGGACTAGCATCTGCAGCCACCCCGCTTGCGCCTTCTACTGATGTCCTGCCTCTGCCGAGGTGTAAAGTACGGGTGGTGTGCCTGGGGCCTGAAGGGTCTACGCTGGGTTACGGGGGTATGCATCCCCAACGAGTGCATGATGACTCTATTATCCTTCAGGCTCTGCAGCCTGGGATCAGTCTTTTCCGAGAACAAACCCTTGCCATCAAAGGGTAGGTCCTGGATGGTGTACTGCAACTCAAGAGGCAGGTTAGAGACCTGGAGCCAGGAGATGTGCCTCATGGTGATTCCCGAGGCCAAGGTTCTGGCCGCTGAGTCGGCCGCGTCTAGGGAGGCCCGGAGAGAGGTCCTGGCCACTTTCTTTCCCTCCTCCAGGAACGTATTCAATTCCTGGCGTGAGTCCGGGGGTAGCAGCTCGGAGAACCTACCCACTTCTGCCCAAGTGTTATAATTGTATCGGCTCAGTAGAGCCTGTTGGTTGGCCACTCGGAGCTGTAGGGCCCCTGCTGAGTACACCTTACGACCCAGGAGATCCATCCGTCTGGCCTCTTTGGACTTTGGGGCCGGCGCCTGCTGGCCATGTCGCTCCCTTTCATTGACTGACTGGACAACTAAGGAGGAGGAAGGAGGGTACCATGTACTTTCTCTCAACTCCCTTTGCCATCGGTGGAATGGAGGCTGGAGACTGCCAGAGGGTGTCGGCAGTGGCCTGGATGGTTTTAATGAATGGCAGTGCGAACCAGGTGGGAGCATCAGCGGTGAGGATGCTCACTACGGGGTCCTCGACTTCCGGGACCTCCTCCACTGGGAGGTTGATATTGAGGGCCACTCTGCGAAGAAGGTCCTGATGGGCCCTGAGGTCTATTGGCGAGGGCCCTGATGCTGAGGTCCCTGCCACAGCCTCTTCCGGTGAGGATGAGGAGGATACCCCGGGAATGAGGGGGTCCTGGATGGCCTCCTGCTCCTGAGACGGTTCCTGCTCCAGCTGTCCCGGGGAGTCCGGAGGATGTGTCGCGTGCTCTTCCGACTCAACCGCGGGGGGGGCGGGAAATGGTGGCCTCTGGTGCCCGATGTTCTGAGGCAGCAGAGAGGGTCTGGACCAGGGGGGCACCCTGGGCTTGGTGGTACGCCCAGGGTGTCCAGAAGGACCACTGCTGGGGTCCTATGTCCTGCGGCCGAGAGTCTTGGAAAACCCCCATAGGTACCTCCGTATCCCAGTCCCGGTCGTAATAGCTGTCTGCCTGGGAGGATACAGACGTGTGCCTGGACGGCCATGGTGGGGCAGAAAAGCCTGGAGCTGAAGTCCCGACTGATCTTGCACCCCTTGATCTTGGGGACCAGTGCGGGTACACAGAGCGGTACCGAGAGAGAGACCGGGACCTGCGACTGGCCCGGTGCCCGGAGGGCGACCGGGATCTCGAGTCTCTACGCCCTGACCTGCTCCGGGAGGTACGGTGCCTGCGATGGTGCTGGGAACTGGAGCGGTACCGCGAGTAGCAGGTTGAGGAGCGAGAGTCCGACCGGTGCCGTGGCGAGGACCGGCGCTGGGATGAAGAGCGACGTCGAGAGCGTGAGCGACGTCTTGACTCAGAGCGCCTGCGGCATCGTGATTTTGATCGGTGCTGGTCCGCTACGCTGACAGACGGCTGTCTGGTCAGGGTCGGCTTGCCCATGGACTGCAATACCCGCACCGGCGGTGCCGGGGGTAGAGGTGGTGCCGCCTCGGTGATGGCAATCAAGTCCCTCGCTGCGGAGAAAGTCTCCGGGGTAGATGGCAAAGTGAGCTCTATCACGGCCGATGCTGGGGAGCTGTCAGGTGCCGGACTCAACGGCCCTCGTGGGGCTGGAGTCGACGGTACCAGTTTTGGCTGTGCCACGGCAGGTACTGGTGCCGGGCGGTCAGACTTAGGTGCAGTCTCTGGCTCCAACGCTGGTGTTCCCGTCTGACCCTTTGCCATCTTCGACCTCGGGGAGAGGGAGCGGCGTGGAGTCGATTTCGGTGCCGGTGGTGGCCAGTGCCGGGAATCCTTAAGCGTACCGGTGACGCCCGGTGCCATAGGGGTGCCTCTGCTCACTGACTGGCTCGTACTCGGTGCCGAGGGCGACAGTGTCAGGGCCGCTTCCATTTGGAGCTGTTTTAACCTAAAGTCCCACTCCTTTTTAGTTCTTGGCTTAAAAGCCTTGCAAATTGGGCACTTAGCCAATAAATGCAATTCCCCATGGCACTTCAAACAGGTGTCGTGGGGATCTCCTATTGGCATCGGCCTATGACAGGCCAAGCACTGCTTGAAACCCGGTGAGCCAGGCATGGGCACCGGGTGCGGGGAAGGGGCTACCCTCCGAACCCCGCAACACTTACTAACTAACAACTATAACTATGAACTATAACTAAAACTAATGAACTATATATACAATAACAGCTAACTAAACTACGAATATAACTAGAAGAGACTACGAGCAGCTAGGGAAGGTGGAGGTCAGCTAAGCCGCACTCCACTGTTCCAACGACCGACACGGGCGGTAACAAGGAACTGAAGGGTGGCTGGGTCAGCTGGGGTATATATCCGGCGCCATAGCGGCGCCACTCCAGGGGGCCCGGCCGACCCGCCGAGTGTTGCTAGGGTAAAAGTTTCTCCGATGAACGTGCACGTGGCGCGCGCACACCTAGCTGGAATGCATATGAGCAATCACTCGAAGAAGAACAACAATTTTAGAAAAAATAGTACCTTCATACAGAAATAGCAAATAGACAGGACAATGAAACAGAGTCCAGGGCCGGCTCCAGGCACCAGCTTATCAAGCAGGTGCTTGGGGCGGCAACTCCGGAGAGGGGCGGCACTTTCACGTATTCGGCGGCAATTTGGCGGAGGGTCCCTCTCCCCTGCTCGGAGCGAAGGACCTCCAGCTGAATTGCCGCAGATTGTGATCGCGGCTTGCTTTTTTTTTTTTTTTTGGCTGCTTGGGGCAGTCAAACCCCTGGAACCGGCCCTGACGGAGTCACACCACATGAGGCTAGTTTGAGCAAGGTCTCCACTCCATTAAACTACTTAAACACCATTGATACTAGCATAAATCTGGGTAATGGAAAGAAGACTTAAGACTCAATATATCCTAAATTTCTATTTCATTCCTTTTCCAAACCTTGTCTGGCCAAATTAGGTCTTCCTTTGCTCAAGACCTGCCTCTGGCTTGCATTGCCTTGCAACCATGTTCTCCTCCAGTTAAAATCTGTCAGCATTCCTCTGAGAGTGACTTGGGATGTTTGGTCTTCAGGCCGCATGGCAACTTGGAAAAGAAAAGTTTTTTGTTTTTTTTTTTTTTTTTACTAGTTTCACACAACAGAGCAGTTAATGTAAACCAAGCTCAAAAATTATTGCTCAAGACTCTTCTGTGCCATAGAATCATAGAATATCAGGGTTGGAAGGGACCTCAGGAGGTCATCTAGTCCAACCCCCTGCTCAAAACAGGACCAATCCCCAACTAAATCATCCCAGCCAGGGCTTTGTCAAACCTGACCTTAAAAACCTCTAAGGAAGGAGATTCCACCATCTCCCTAGGTAACCCATTCCAGTGCTTCACCATCCTAGTGAAAACGTTTTTCCTAATATCCAACCTAAACCTCCCCCACTGCAACTTGAGACTATTACCCCTTGTTCTGTCATCTGGTATCACTGAGAACAGTCTGGATCCATCCTCTTTGGAACCCCCTTTCAGGTAGTTGAAAGTAGCTACCAAATCCTCCTTCATTCTTCTCTTCTGCAGACTAAACAATCCCAGTTCCTTCAGCCTCTTCTAAGTCATGTGCTCCAGCCCCCCAATCATTTTTGTTGCCCTCCGCTGGACTCTTTCCAATTTTTCCACATCCTTCTTGTAGTGTGGGGCCCAAAACTGGACACAGTACTCCAGTCAAGGCCTCACCAATGCCAAATAGAGGGGAATGATCATGTCCCTCGATCTGCTGGCAATGCTCCTACTTATACAGCCCAAAATGCCATTAGCCTTCTTGGCAACAAGGGCACACTGTCAATTCATATCCTGCTTCTTGTCCACTGTAGGTCCTTTTCTGCAGAGCTGCTGCCTAGCCACTCAGTCCCTAGTCTGTAGCAGTTCATGAGATTCTTCCGTCATCAGTCCAGGACTCTGCACTTGTCCTTGTTGAACCTCATCAGATTTCTTTTGGCCCAATCCACTAATTTGTCTAGGTCCCTCTGTATGCTATCCCTACCCTCCAGCATATCTACCACTCCTCCCAGTTTAGTGTCATCTGCAAACTTGCTGAGGGTGCAGTCCACGCCATCCTCCAGATCAATAATGAACCGGCCCCAGGACCAACCCTTGGGGCACTCCACTTGATACCAGCTGCCAACTAGACATGGAGCCATTGATCACTACCCACTGAATCCGACAACGATGCAGACTTTCTATCCACCTTATAGTTCATTCATCCAGCCCATACTTTAACTTGCTGGCAAGAATACTGTGGGAGACAGTATCAAAGGCTTTGCTAATGTGAAGGAATAACACATCCACTGCTTCCCCCTCATCCACAGACCCAGTTTTCTCATCATAGAAGGCAATTAGGTTAGTCAGGCATGACTTGCCCTTAGTGAATCCATGCAGATTGTTCCTAATCACTTTCCTTTCCTCTAAGTCCTTCAGAATTGATTCCTTGAGGACCTGCTCCACGATTTTTCCAGGGACTGAGGTGAGGCTGACTGGCCTGTAGTTCCCCAGATCCTCCTTTTTTAAAGACGGGCACTACATTTGCCTTTTTCCAGTCATCCGGGACCTCCCTGGATCACCATGAGTTTTCAAAGATAATGGCCAATGGCTCTCTAATCACATCCGTCAACACCGTTAGCACCGTCAGATACAGCGCGTCCGGCCCCAAGGACTTGTGCTCATCCAGCTTTTCTAAATAGTCCTGAACCACTTCTCTCTCCACAGAAGGCTGGTCACCTACTCCCCATGCTGTGCTGCCCAGTGCAGTAGTTTGGGAGCTGACCTTGTTCATGAAGATAGAGGCAAAAAAAAGATTGAGTACATTAGCTTTTTCCACATCCTCTGTCACTAGGTTGCCTCCCTCATTCAGTAAGGGACCCACACTTTCCTTGACTTTCTTCTTGTTGTTAACATACCCAAAGAAACCCTTGTTACTCTTAACATCCCTTGCTAGTTGCAACTCCAGGTGTGATTTGGCCTTCCTGATTTCACTCCTGCAAGCCTGAGCTATATTTTTATACTCCTCCCTGGTCATCTGTCCAATCTTCCACTTCTTGTAAGCTTCTTTTTTGTGTTTAAGATCAGCAAGGATTTCACTGTTAAGCCAAGCTGGTCACCTGCCACATTTATTATTCTTTCTACACATCAGGATGGTTTGTTCCTGCAACCTCAATAAGGATTCTTTAAAATACTGCCAGCTCTCCTGGACTCCTTTCCCCCTCATGTTATTCTCCCAGGGGATCCTGCCCATCAGTTCCCTGAGGGAGTCAAAGTCTGCTTTTCTGAAGTCCAGGATCCGTAATCTGCTGCTCCCCTTTCTTCCTTGTGTCAGGATCCTGAACTTGACCATCTCATGGTCGCTGGCTCCCAGGTTCCCATCCACTTTTGCTTCCCCTACTAATTCTTCCTGGTCTGTAAGCAGCAGGTCAAGAAGAGCTCTGCCTCTAGTTGGTTCCTCCAGCACTTGCACCAGGAAATTGTCCCCTACACTTTCCAAAAAATTCCTGGATTGTCTGGATTCCTTCTCCTGCTCTAAACATTTGGAATTTCAGTCTATTTTAGAATCTGAATTTTGATTAAGAATAGCTTTGCAGATGTACCACAGGCGCTCTCGAACTCATTTTAATCACTGAGGAGTGTGCACCACTGCCACAGCAAACATGGAGGGCTGGAGTATGGAAACTGGTACACAAGAAAAGAGGCAGAACAATGGGTTCCAAATGCACAGCAACAAACAGATCTGGAAAAAGGCATTTTTTCTAAAGTTTTGCCATTTTCTGCAAAACAAATGCACAAAAAGTTGAATATTTTCTATGAGTAGTATCCTATGACTGCTTCCACTCTCTTATCACAGTTATATTTACTGTTTGTACTGCAGTACTACCTAGATGCCATAATTGAGGGGAAACAGCAGTACAGAATGGGGAAGAGACTTGCTCAAGGTCGCAATGCTAATTTGTAGTAAAGCTGGGAACTGAACCCAGTTCATTGCTACTTTTCTCCTGTGCTGCCTCCTGTACACTGCTTCATAAATACTTGAGCTTAACTATTTTCCTACTATGATTCATAAATTCCATCTCATAGAAATGATGAGATAAACAATGCATTTCAAGGCACTTACTGAACTTTTCAGGCTGTTAAAGGGCATTCAGTCATTGGCAGAACATGTCAAAACATTTAAAAACTCAAAATTTGTCAGTAAAAAAAGAGGGGAGGGACACTTTTCCCCCATTTTTCAACCAGTTCTAGTCTTGAGTACTATGCCAAGTAAAAATACCACCTGAAATGTGCAGCAATAATTCAGAAATGCAATAATTTTGTCTTATTGTTTAAATAGTTACTTACATCAGGGTTTTTTAGGTCTTTTAAAACACAGCACTATTAAACTTTTAGCTGAAAAGCACCATTTCTTTGTTCTGTATAGCTTACCGTGCCTAGAATTAACAGGATAATGTCTTGCATTTCTAATCCTCCCTTTGGATATATTCTTCTGTAATACCACAGTGGCAGTTCCTAAAAAAACACGTACAAACCAATTTTACTGCAAGCAGTTTTAGTATTGTGTGCAATACATATGGTTCTCAAAAAGGAAGAGAGAGAGTCAAGTAAGTGCCTGCTGCCTGGGTTCTACACTAGCCTTTATTATGGGCTCTGGACAAATTGCACAATCAAGACCTTCATGAATACAGAAAGGAAATGTGAAACAGTCAAATAGCTGACATCCTATTTGAGAGGCTAAAGTCATTATAATGGTGACATTCTCATCTTCAAAGAACAATCCAGATCTTGAGTCTGGGGCCTGCATTATACCATAAGCTTGTTAGCTTCCATGTACAAATGGGAGGGAGTGGGGAAGCAGAGTTACAATTCTTACCCCCAGATTGAGCTAAACCCTGAGGTGGAGTGGAATGGGATCTTGCTTGACCAAAGTCAGATTTGGCAGCAGTTTTTCTCCTTTCAGCTTGACTTGCTGATAGACTTCGACTACCAGGACGACTTATAAAGCAAGAAGAAAAAAATACATATTTACCACTGCTAGCAACATACAATTACATTAATACAAATGTACTGCAATAAAAAACAGACTATGTTTGAAACAATAATCTCTAGGGGAGGATATTTAATTATTTGTAACATTAAATGAAATATCATTATTTCCTACAAGGCAATAAGCAGTGAAGTACAAAACAAAGCAGAGTTATCTTGGTGATCTAAGCCACTTCTGTGAAAGTCTTTCTTTCTAGAAAAGGAGACGGGGTATAAATTCAGGAGGCTCTGCTGAAAACCAATATACGTGTAAGCAGGGTCTGCATGAGCTCTCCCCTGACAGTTACAGATAAGCTGGGGAAGAAAACTTCAGCAACTGACCTTGTTTGCACAGACAGACACACCTGCTCTGCTTATGTGTGCAGCATTGTCGGGCTGCTTTGCCCAAAAGATCACTTTTGGCTGGTGTTGGATCACAAATCATTCTGATATTGAGTGCAGTGGTAATAAAGTGTTGTTATCCTTGTGTGAATCAAGGATAGCAGAACTGTGCTTGGCATACCCTGACTGAGAGACTCACCCTCAACTGAACTGCACTTGCTATGCAAGGGACTAGGGGGCCAAAGCCCAGTTGAGTTGAGAGATGGTGGGGATGGGTGTTTGTACCTGGTGGTGTGGGTGCCATCTAAGAATCCTAGCCATCATTTGACTGGTCCCTCTCTCCACTGTATATGACAGAGCTGATTATTTTGTTGTGTATAAGTAGAGCTGAAAACACGAATAACCAGGCCTAAACATTTGACCTGTGATGAGACAGCATCTTTGGTGAAAGCAATTGCCTAGCCTGCACTGGCAATGAGACTCCCCCACTGAGAACAGAAAGCTGTGTTAAGTGGTGGGACCTCAAGACATCCTAGAAGGAGCAGAGGAGCAATGAGCGGCTGGCAGCACAAGCAGAGCAGCCAATCAGGCAGCCAGTGCAGCTAATGGAGTGGCCAGCTGAGCAGCTAGAGAGCAAGGAAAATGTCTTCCACCCCTAGCCCCCGCCCCGCACCGGGTGGGAGGTGAACTCATGTGAATGCACCTCTGGGTATTCACTGACCAAGGACAACAACTGTGAGTGGGGTGCAGTGGAAGGAGAAGTGAGGGGCATGTTAAAGGAAAATTTAGTTGTTGGACTTAAGAACTTGAGACAAAAGGCACTGCCCAACCTACTTGGAGGAAGGTATTTTACTCATGTTTTTTTGCTTATGAATCCTGCTTGCAGCATTTTCCTAAGTTAATGACAGGTTTCTTTCCCCCTTTTTATTAAAATTTTCTTTTCTACACTCAGACTCTATGCTTGCAAGAGGGGAAGTATTGCCTCTTAGAGGCACCCAGGGGGTGATATGTAAATTTCCCAGATTACTGGATTGAGGTTCAAGCCAGTTCTGTGTTGTATTGCTGAAAAGGAACCCCTAGATATTGAATCCAACCTTGTTGCCGCCAATTCCACAAGGCAGAAGTGTTACATATGCAACTACAAGTAGGATCAGGTAAGTTTTTCAGCTTTTACTAGTCTAGGACTTTAAAAAAAAAAAAAGTGGTGATTGTTACCAGATGTTACAGGGCTTATGGACTCTCATGAACCACCAGATTCTCAGCTGTGCTTGGTATCTCCTGGATGCAGGCAAGTTGGGGTGGATTTGAAGGAGCTGATTGCAGCTCTGATTCTGGGGCTGGTTATCTGGCTATGGTCTCCAAGGGGTAATCCACAAGCCATGCCAGAACAGCAGCATTCAATGCCCTGTTTTCTGGTGCTTGCCGGGGGATGGTGTAGGAGCTAGCTATACTAGCTGTGTGCTAGCTGGAGACTTCCACACACCAGGAGAAGCATCAGCTAGAGAGATCCAGCCCTTTTGCCCACTGCCATTACATTTAACTCATTCGAATTTAACCCATGTCACACAGGATTCGAGGTGGTCATCTCAACTAACAAATCTGATGTGCATTTGGGAGGCCTGTACACCAAAGTATGTTTGAATTGTAAATATGTTACCCTCTCGCAGATGTGGGGTGCTGCTTTCTGAAATCTCGAGGGGATCTCATTGTTTTGGACAATGGTCTGAGTTCACTTGCAGGAAGCTGCACTGTCTCGGATAACATCTCATTCATTAGGGAAAGCGCTTGTGAGACTCTAAGATTATGATGCTCAGACAACAGGGCTCTTTGGAGAAAAAGAGTAAGGCAAAAGTTACACATTAGTTCATTATATCATTCAGTGAAATTTATTTATTTTATTTTAACTTGAGCTGTTATATGGATTCCTCAGTTCACTTCTGTAACATCCTTTTACGATGGTTACTGAAAAACTTTCTGCAATCACTGAACTCAGTTGCAGAAATCTTAGGTATGTTACAATAAACAGCTTCAATAGAATGAATCAAAACATTACATTAAAAATAGTTAATAGAATACAAAAATATAGAACAGAAAAAGTTAAATATTCAACTTTCTCCCAAAGACAATTTAATGAGAATTCTGACACACACTGTTGGTGATTTTTACATCAAAAGTTATTAATATCTGAAACTCCAGAGTGAAGACAGACATAGTTAGCTAGGCACTGAGACTAGGGCAGAATGGTTAAATGTAAAAGTACATAAGAACTCCCAAAATGAAACTCTCTGTAACTTACTTATCTTTTTCATCTTTCTTTTTCTGGCTCAATTTGATTTCCTTTGCAGACACACCAAATTGCTATAAAAGAAAATGAAAACAAGCATTTAACTTGCTATACATTTTAGTTCACCTTCTAAAAATCTTTGAAAATACCTATGAACATAAGAAGAGCCATACTGGGTGAGACAAAAGGTCCATCTAGCACATGACGATGGCCAATGCCAGAAGTTTCAGAGGGAATGAACGGGGCAATTTGGAGTGATCCATCCCCTGTTGTCCAGTCCCATTTTCTAGCAGTTGAAAGTTTACAGCTATCTGGTGCATGGTGTTACATCTCTGACTATCTTGGCTAATAGCCATTGATGGACCTATCCTCCATGAACTTATCTAATTCTTTTTTGAACCTAGTTATATTTTTGGCCTTCAGAACATGTGTTGTGTGAAGAAGTACTTCCTTTTGTTAGTTTTAAACCTGCTGCCTATTAATGGCTAATAGCTTTTGTTTTAAAAATTATTTAATATTCCAAATATACCCAAAAACATTGTGAACAGTATTAAATGTAAATTCTTCTTTGAGTATGTGCTCATGTGTATTCCATGCTGGTCTCTGATGTCAAGACACTGGTCTCCATCTCCCCAGCACTAGCATCCCAGAGTCAGTCTCCAGAGAGAGGACGCCAGTCACCGTACCCTTGACGTCATTCCCCAGCACCTCGGGACTGCTCCCCAGCCTCACCGCAGCCGGCAGGAGAAAGACAATGGCTCCTCCTTGGCCTTTGGACATGGAGTCATCTTCAAGCTCCGGAGGTGAATCAGCTCCCCCACAAAAGAGGCGATGTCATCCTGCCTATGCACCGGATTTCCGTGCAGGGCTATCTATGGGAGTTTGGCCTCCAGGGCAGTGGGCACTTCAATGGCAATATTGGAACCCGGGGGGGGGGGGGAGAGGGAGGGAAGGGGGTTCACAGCATTATCCGGGCCATTCTTTCAGCCACTGTCATCAGTGGTCTCCCAAAGATGGGCTGCAGCCCTACCTAAGCAGGTTCTAGAGGCTGACTGAGGCTGACTCAGGCTCCGACCATGGCTCTGAATCCTTGGCAGTACGGCTGGTAGAGACCACCCCCAGAGAGGTGGAAGATCCAGTCCCTCCAGTAGTGGTGGCATTCTCCTCATCATCCCCAGATGAGGTGGTTATGGGCCCCATGATCCCACTGCCTCCAGGTGACTTTAGTGCTCACCAGGAGCTACTTAAAAGATTTGCTACCAACCTGGGACTGGAGGCAGAGAAACTGAAGGAGCCCATGAACAGCCTATTTGATATTTTGAATGCAAAGTGGCCTTGCCAGTAAATGATGGGGTGGTAAAGTTGGTGAAGGCACTTTGGCAGACCCCATTGTCTCTGCCCCAAATATTCAAAAGGGCGGAGAAAAAGTACTATGTTCCCAACAAGGGATTTGAGTACATGTATTCTCACCCTCCCCTGAGGTCATTGGTGGTTTCCACGGCTAATGAGCGGGACATACAGGGCCAGACAAGCGCCACACCCAAAAATAAAGATGTTAAGCAGCTCAATGCCAAGCTGCTAGGGAGATAAGAATTTAATATTTGAGACTCAATGACACAGTTTAAGGATTCCCTGCCTCAGGAGTCAAGGCAAGAGTTTCTGGTCATCATAGACAAAGGGAAGTGGGGGTCAGGACCTCTCTCCAGGCAAGGCAAAGGGGGGCCTCTGTCCCATCCTAGACCTGCAACATTCAACAAATATCTCAAGAAGCTGAGGTTCCAAATGGTCTGCATGGTCTACATCAATCCCTCCCTGAATCCAGGGAACTGGTACACCACACCCTTGATTTGAAAGATGCGTATTTCCACATCTTCATTTTCCGTGGGCACAGGAGATTACTCAGATTCGTGATGGGCCAGAGTCATTACCAATTTACAGCACTTCCCTTTGGCCTGTTGAGTTTTCACGAAGTGCATGGCAGCAGTTGCAGCCTATCTCAGACACTGAGGTATACAGATTTACCCACACCTAGATGACTGGTTGATAAAAGACCAATCACGGGCTCAGGTTCAGCACAGTATCAACGTCATACAAGCCACCTGTCAGGCTTTGGGACTCTTAATAAAGGAACAAAAGTCAATGTTAGTCCGGGTGCAGAAAATAGAATTTATAGGTAGTATTCACTGCATCTCAGGCCCGGACCTTCCTTCTGGAGACCAGGTTCACAGCTATGGCAGACCTAATCACCCAGGTCTCAGCTAGCCCACTGACGACCGCCCATGTGCTTCTAGGTCACATGGTGGCATGTACCCATGTCGTGCAGTACGCTTGACTACACCTCAGGTCACTTCAAATGTGGCTTACGTCAGTCTACTCCCTGAGAAGACATTGTTTAGACTTGATTCTAACCATTCCATCACCAGTTCTGGCATCCCTGATGTGGTGGTAAGATTCAGACTCAGTGCTGACCCGGGTACCCTTTGTAATCCCACAGCTCATGAAGACTTTGCCATCGGATCAGAGGCATGGTGCCCACATTAGCAACATCAAGATCAAAGGTCTCTGGTCACAGGGAGAGCTTTCAAAGCATATAAATGTAAAAGAACTCAGGGCAATATCGTTGGCCTGTGAGGTGTTCCTTCCACAACTCTGCAAGTCAGTGCGGGTCTCAACGAATAACACAGTGGCAGTTTTTTATGTCAACGAGCAAGGAGGAACTAACTCCAGGATCTTTTTCCAGGAAGCCTCAGACTCTGGGAGTTTGGCATGAAGCAGTCCATTCACCTGGAAGCATCGCATCTTAGAATGGGTTAGCAGATCGCCTCAGCAGGTCCTTTTCCTCTAACCACGAGTAATCTCTCCACCTGGCCTTATCTTCCACAGGTGGGTGACTGCTCAGGTGGACCTGTTTGCCACTGCAGAGAGCAGAAAATGCCATTGGTTTTGTTTGAGGCTCGGTGAAGGCAAGGACTCCCTGTCTGATGCCCTCCTGCTATCATGGAACAACCACCTGCTATACGCCTTCCCTCTGATTCTCCTGAAGATCAAAGGAGACAAAGCGAGAGTTGTTGTAATTGCTCCAGCGTGGCCACATCAACACTGGTTCTGCATGCTTCTAGATCTTGCAGTTGAAGCCCCGTGGATGCGTCCACTCAGGTTGGACCTAATCCTACAAGATTGCGGACAGCTTCTTAATCCAAACCTCACCTCCCTGAACCTGACAGCAAGGGTGCTGCATTGCTACATCTGGACAAGAGGGCCTACTCGGAACAAATCCAACCGGTCTTGCTAGGTAGCAGGAAACCCTCTACCGGAGCTACCTATCTGACCAAGTGGAAACGTTTCTCTTGTTGGGCAGCCGAGCGGAGCCTTTGCCTGACTCAAGCTTCTCTGCAGTCAATCTTACACTATTTACTTGGTCTGAAGCACCAAAATCTATCATCATCATCACTCAAGGTCCACTTGGCAGCCATCTCAGCATTCCAGCCTCCGATCCAAGGCAGATCAGTCTTCACCGACTGGGTATCAAAATAAGTTCTTCAAAAGGTTGGAAAGGCTCTACCCATAAGTTCGCGACCCAATTCTTCCTTGGAACTTAAACCTGGTCTTATCCAGACTCACAGGCCTCCCTTCTGAGTCCATGGTGTCTTGCTCCCTGCTGACCCTCTCATAGAAGGTCACCTTCCTAGTGGCAATTACTTCCTGCCAGAAGGATTTCAGAACTTCAAGCCTTGACTTCAGGTCCTCCTTATCCTTCTCCTCCCCATCCTTCCTGCCAAAGGTGGTGTCGCAGTTTCATATCAACCAAGACATCTTTCTGCCTGTGTTCTTCCCAAAGCAACACAGTACAGATGAAGAAAGTGTCTTCATTCTTTGGATGTTAGAAGGGCCCTGGACTTTTATATTGACAGAACTAAGCCATTCTGCAAGTCAACACAGCTTTTCGGGCTATAGCAGATAGAATGAAAGGGCGCTTTATGTCACCCCAGAGAATCTCATCCTGGATCACAGCCTGCATCCTGACTTGCTATGAGCAAGCAAAGGTACCCTCCCAGCTGCAGTAAAGGCCCATTCTACAAGAGCACAAGCACTCTCAGCAGCATTCCCTGCTCAGGTACTGACTCAGGACTGCAATGTGGTCATCAATTCATATCTTCCTGGCCCACTGTGCAATTACCCAATGGGCTTGGGACGATGCCAGTTTTGGAAGAGCTGTGTTGCAAATGGCACATCTGTGAACTCCTGGCCCACCTCCAAAAGCACTGCTTGTGAGTCACCAGACAAGTAATGGACATGAGCAAGCACTCGAAGAAGAAAAAACAGTTACTAACCTTCCCTAAGTCTTCGATATGTGTTGCTTATGTCCATTCCATGACCTGCCATCCTACTCCACTGTCGGAGTTGATGACAAGAAGGAACTGGAAGGGTACGGGGCCAGCAGCATGATGACGCATGAGCACAGGCCTCCAGAGGGCACTAGAACCGGCCCTATGGATACCATTGAGGGGAAAATCTCTGTCAATTATACATACGGCGCGCACACACCTGACATGGAATGGACATGAGCAACACCTCTCAAAGAACAACAGTTATGGAAGGTTAGTAACCATTTTTTTTACTAAGCAATTGTGTTGTAGTCTCTCTTTGAAGCTGACTGGAATCTGTTACTAATATTTACATTTAGGTTTTTGCATTTAATAGTCATGTGTTTAACTCTGTGTAATGGTTTCCAAAAAGCCCTGAAAAGACAATTCTAGCCTGGTCTTCAGCAAAGAGTTAAACTGCGGTGCCATCACTGTGGCAGGCCCAGTACCCTCCTCTACAAAGCCCGGGACTGCAGGTGTATCAGAACAGGTCCCGCCTACAAAAATTAAGAAAGCCAGTGAGCTAACTAGTAAAGCGACGGGTAGTGGGTAGTGCTCACCAGGGAATTGGTAGTGCCGGTAACGGGCGTAATATTATAGCTCTCACTAACCCTACTCAATAAAACCTGAATAATTCAGCCCACCAGGCAAACTTAAAAAAATTCCTAAACTATATTTTAACAAGTATAAAACAAGCAAAAAAACCTCCTCTAAATTGGTCTAAGGTTCATAATACCATGCAAAAAAACACCCCTCCAACTTTTATAGAAAACTTTGTAAAGCATTTTGTACTTATACTAACATAAACCCCAAGGCTGCAGACACACCGTCCATGGTCAGGCTTATTTTTATCTCTCAGTCAGCCCCGGACATTAAGAAGCGGTTGCAACAGCTCAAGGGCGCTAAAAAAAAAATCCCTAAAAAAACTGGTAAGCGTGGCCACCCGTGTGTATAACACAAAAAATAAAGTTCAAAAAACCAAACAGGTAGGGATGCTAGCACCCTTTGTAAACGCTGGAAGTAAAAAACAAGGGGGGAAGGCGGGAACCTCCTAAGTGGCAATCAAAAGCGAATCACGGGGGGGCCCCAAGCCGCGCTAATAAAATGTCATTATTGTAAGCAGCTTGGTCACTGAAAAAAAAAGTGCCCAAACCAATGTACCAAACGACAGCCCCGACCTCAACACCAAATGGCTGTAGAAAAAAAAGACGCTGTCAATAGTAAAAAATAACGGCGACCCAGGGGTCCACATGTTACCTATTCAAATAACTTTACCACTTATGTTTGTTCCTCCACAGACTCCCAGGTCCATTCAACTTTAAAAAAACCCACTTGTCTTCTGGACTTTGGGGCTGCCCTCTCCACTATTACTGCCAAGCCAAAAAAAAACACCTTTACAAATAAAAGCATTCCAATAATTGGTATAGGCAAAAAGCCATTTAAGTGTCCTGTATTGCAGAAGGCTGCTGTAAAAATCTCTGGTGTTTCAGCCTCCCATGCATTTTTGCTAGCTCCTGCTTCCCCAGTTAATCTCTTAGGCAAAAACCTGCTATATAAATTACGTGCTCAGATTTTCTTTTCAAATAATAAAATTATTCTTCAATTGCCTCAAAATTAACTCCCTCAGCTATGTGCCGCATTAACCCAGGCTACCAAAAACCCAATTCTGCCTGCAAGTCCAATAAACCTGCCTGAACAACTCAGACAAAAGGTACACGTCTCCCTGTGGGGCACTTCAAAAGCAGACTTAAGCACTCTCCAGACAGAGCCTGTACAAATAACCCTGAAGCCAGATATTAACATTCCTCAAATCCGGCAATATCCCATCCCCCAAAAAGCTCTGCTGGGCCTCCAGAATCTTATCAACACATTCCTATGGTTGGAAGTGTTGATTTGCACTAAGTCCCTCCATCCTGCCTGTTAAAAAACCTAACCTAAATCCAGAGGAAAAACTGGTATACCAATTTGTCCAGGATTTGCGTGCAGCAAATAAAGTTGTTCAGGCTAAACACAATGTGGTACCTAGGTACTGCTTGTTATTCAGTAATAAATCTGTGTAATGCCTTTTTCAGTATTCCTCTAAATCAAAACAGCTAAAATATCTTTGCATTTACATAAACAAACCCAAAGACCGGGATAGCAAAACAACTAACCTGGACTCGGCTACCCCAGGAATATGTTAAGTCCCCAACTATTTTCTCCTCCATCCTGGCATGTAACTTAAAAACCACCATCTTCGGGACAAGTAAAAAAAAATAAATCAAACTTTAAAACTTAAACTCTCTAAACTGTGCGCTCTGACTGGGTTAAAATGGCTTCAAGCCCTGCCTCTGGCCCTTCTGGCAGTTCAAACTGCCCCCAGAGGTTGGCTCCGTCTCTCACCCTTTAAACTTTTATTCAGCAGGCCATACACCGGATTTGCTAATCCAGAACCTATAACTAATTTAGCCACTTGGGATAACAAAAAACTAACCAAATATGCTGTTTCCCTCCAAACTACTCTCACACCTCTCTCCACAGGTACGCAGCACAATTTCAGTCCCTACCCGCTAATGTCCCAGCTCACCGGATCGCTCCAGAAAACTGGATCTATGTAAAAAAGTAAAAACACAAGCCTCTCCAACCCTGGTGGGCAGGCCCTTTCCAAGTCCTCCTTACTTCTCACACTGCAGTTCGAGTGCAAAAGCAAAACACTTAAATTCATCACATCCGAGTCAAGCTAGCCCCTAGGCCGGGGCCAAAAGCAAACAACTCCAGACCTCAAGGAAGCCCCGCCAGCTCTTCCCACCGCAACCTGGAAGACCCTGAAGCAGACAATACCTAAAAGGCTGAGCCTCTCAAGGAACTAAAGATCCTGTTCCAACAAAATAAGTCCTAAAACTTTAATAACTATAAATTTCTGGGTGGTAATACAATGGCTACTTGCTTTTAGTTTGCCCTTTATACATGCCAATCCCCACCCAACGGTTGAGTCCTTATAGCAACTGGCCACATTGGGACACCTGTCTAATTGCTGGCTGTGCCACCAAACTCGTTTTAAAAAAAAATACAGTTGTGGGCTGTTCCTGCAAATCTCGTCGAAGTACTCTCCTTGCAGGCAGTACAAAAAACTAAATAGGCATGGGTAGGGGAATACCAGTATAATAAATACGGAAAAGTGTCTAAAGTTTGGCATTATTACTGGGCGGCTAAAAGGGTCCCTCTTTTTAATATCCTTGAAATTAAATATAACCTGCCCCTTTGTTTAAAAAATACTATAAAAATTTTTAAAAAAGGTAGGCTACCTTCCCCTTAAAGCCTGTAACCAAACCCTTCAGTTTAATGTCGAAATTGAAACCTTTTCCCCTTTAAATGTTTTTAAAAATGCCCAAATGTCCCCTTGCCTCCTCCATGGGGCTTTTACTGTAAAATCAACAGGCATTCTTTATCAAAAAAAATGGTTCCCCTCATTCCTCCCGCTGAGCCCCATAAATAGCACACATACGTTTTATATAAATATTTACTCTGGCATTATGTTGCCTCACCCATCCCTTAAAAAAATGTCTAAATACCCACAGCCCATGGGATCGCTTGCAAGTTTTACAGCTAATTTGTTTGCTGTTATGTATTGTCGGGGTATCCTAAATGCTACCCATGCCCTGGAATGCTTAAATATCTCCCATTAAATGTGCCAGGACAGCATAATAGGTACCCCCAAGCAGTGGAATATGTCAGTAACCCAGCGCCACCAAGTCACAGGTAATACCCTTACCCTCTATTTAAACCCCCTCGGCTTGTATTTTATCTGTAGCCATAGCGCCTACAAGGCTCTCCCTCCCGGCTGGCAGGGTCGGTATGGTGTGGCCCGGGTGTTGCCTAATGTCCAAATTAACAACATGTTAAATTCTAGTCAAATCCTCAACCTGGAAAGCTATTCTCACAAGCTTTTTACCCCCTCCATAAAAACTAAAACCAAGCACGCCGAAAATCCCTAAGTTGTCAGGCAAACAGAATTCCATTCCTTTGTTCGTGTGCTCATTCCTGGAATAAAAGGTAGCTAAACTGAAAAAAGCAATTGTAAACATTTCTGCAAAGCTTAAAAAAACAGCAAATGCATCAATAAATGCTTTTCAAATATTGCAACAAAAAATTAATAAAGTAATAAAAATGGCTATGCAAAATAAATGTATATTAAATGCCATAAATGCTAAATTGGGGGGGGCTTGTGCTCGCATAAAAAAAAATGCTGTTTTTATGTTAATCACTCTGGCTTAATTAAAAAAAATTACAGGCTATTAAAAATGCTGCTGTTGTTTTCCATGCTGTGTCTCTTAATCACACCTTTAAATTTAAAAACCTTCTCCCAGACCTTGGGTCATGGTTTACTGGTCTTTTCCGTATAATCGTTAAATAAATTATTTTCTTCCTGTTCTTCCTATGTATTGTTTGGGTAATAATGCAATGTGCAAAATATCTATGTAATACTATAACCAAAAGCTCTGCTATCCGTAAAAAAACCCAGTACCTGTCTCTTCAGTTTAATCATAAAGGAAGAAGTCAGGGGGAAATCTGTGTGTGTTAGATTTACTAGCCTGACTTTGCATACCCTCTGGGTGAAGAGGGAAGTACTTCTGTTTCCAGGTCTGGAAATAGAGAGGGTGGAATCCCTCTGTTTAGATTCACGGAGTTTGCTTCTGTGTATCTCTCCAGGAACACTTGGAGGGGGGAAGGGAAAAGGTTTATTTCCCTTTGTTGTGAGACTCAAGGGATTTGGGTCTTGGGGTCCCCAGGGAAGGTTTTTTGGGGGACCAGAATGCCCCAAAACACTCTAATTTTTTGGGTGGTGGCAGCTTTACCAGGTCCAAGCTGGTAACTAAGCTTGGAGGTTTTCATGCTAACCCCCATATTTTGGACGCTAAGGTCCAAATCTGGGACTAGGTTATGACAGGGCCTGACAATCTGGGCCTGTCAGGCCCTAAGGGGGGACTGTAAAAGTTAAGGTAGCCCCCCTTAATAGCTTACAAGCAGCCAGTAGGCGGAAGCAAAAGCCTCACATACACACTACCCTGAACTTTTAAACTGTTTTTTCTCTTCTGCCTCAAAGCAGAGAAAACTTGCTTCAAACCAGTTTTTACTAAACAAATAACAAAAGCCCAAAGTTCAACACCTACCAATCAAGTGTTAACATGCAAAGGTCTTTGTCTAAATGTGTATAAAAGGTTTGTAAAATTTGTATAAGGCAAAGTCTTTGTACCAAGGTGCAAGGCTCTCTTTCTTCTGCAAAATAAAGCATCTTTTCCTTATCCCTCAGGCTGTTATTGGCTCTCAGCTAGGCAGACCCATTACTTCGATAACAGGATGCATTTACTTTTTATTTTCTTAGGTAACTATCTCTGACCTTTATGCCTAGCACTTACATTTTATCTTTCTGTAGTTAATAAACTTTAATGTTTTATCCTTAACAGTGAGTTTGTCCAAAGTGCTTGGGGAATCTGCTCAGATTACAAGGGCTGGTGCATGTCCACTATCCTTTGATGAAGTGGCAAACTAATTAATATGGGCTTGCATTGTTCAAGAGAAGGTCTTGAGCAGTGTAAGACGGTACATTTCTAGGGTGCTAGGGGGATTTGCTGGTGTTTCCCAGTGTATGGTTCCTAAGTGGCTCAGAGAGCATTCATGTAATTTTGCTGGGCGTGTCCTTGCATGCAATGAACTGGCCCATGGAAAGGTTTGCTGCTTGTCACTAGCAAAGCATCGTGAAAGACAACCCAGGCTGGAAAGTTAAGGGGGCACAGCAGTCCCCGCAGTTTCAGGCTGTACCCTGGGAATCCTGTTACAGTTTTCCAGCAGTAAACAAATTCATATGAAAGCATCTTAGTAGTGGCTGTAATGCCAAAATTCTCCCTCTGCCCTACAGGCAGACAGTGGTGGGGCTTGTAAAAGCCAGTGAAATGGAGACTGGTGATCCAGAGAAAAGCCCTGGCCCTAATTCTTAGATCCCCAGCCAGCTGAGTTGAAGGAATCTCCCTCTTCTGTCGTCTCTGGCTACTAGTGGTTTCTGGAGTAATTTCTCTAAAGTGAATGTTGAAGCCCCTCTGAATAATGCCTAATACTCTTGTATCTAACCCTTCTCTTGTAACCAGGCCTCTCCTGTAACCGGCCCTTGTAACCGGAGGCCATAAGAGATACAGGCCTCGTTTCCTTTTGATAGAAATGATCTTTGAGGCTAGCTATTCGTTCCGAAATAAATCTTGTAGATTTTATACTGCTTGTGGTTGGGGACTTGAAATCTTTTGGTTTCTGCCAGTAGGGAAGCCAAGAACCTGGATTCTGAATGTACTAAGCACTTATGATTTCAAACTGAACAGTGAGTTGTCTGAGTCTATGTGACACACCCCTTCATCTTTTAATGGGAAAGGATCCTTCTAACACATGCCAGTCATCCAGTTTCTCCTGAACCTCTGTGTAAAACTGAATGCATCACTGTCAGGGACAGTTTCCAATATTGCCATATTACCACCATTTAAAGCATGTCAACATCTGACTGGCCTCATACATTAGAGCTCAGATTTTTAAATCAGTCCTGTTTCCCTTTGACGGCAGAATTAATAAAGGTTCAGGCCTTCTTAACAACAAACGTTTACTGCTCTTGAAAGACAGGTATCTCCTAATGAAAGAAGAAAAACTTGTCATCTAAAGATATCAGACACTCTTCCATTGTAGTCAGGGGGTGACATATCGTGAGAATAACCCATTTGCCTCTGACCTTAGTCACTAACAACAAGGAAGAGTGAGAGGAACAGTTAGAAACATCCTATTGTTTACTAGTTTCAGCTACCTACCTACCACCCTTGACACAACTAGGGTGGTATTCGTTTCTCAAATCATCATCATCTTTCTCAAAATTCAACAGTTCAAAAACCTAAATGTAGGAAATTTTGTAAACACACAGTTATCCAATGAGTTTTCCAAATAATTGCTGATTAACAACCATCACTCCAGACTTACATTACCCAACTCAGCCTTAGTTTATACCAATCCATGAAAAGAAATTCATATTTTTTTGCCACACTAACTTATATTAAAGCAACAGTGACTATTCCAGACACCCAGTAATCTTACCGTATTATTTCTCAAATTAAATGGATTATATTCTCTCTCTCTTTGTTCATCCAGTTTTTTAAGATATTCTGCCAGTCTTTCCTTTCTTTTTCTTTTCATCCATGCTTGTATCTCTTTTCTCTCTCTTTCTGTTTTTGGAGACTGTCCAGCTGCAGTATCATGGATTCTGAGGACAGGTATGAGCGTGAAACAATTCAGTATGTATCTTTTAAACTATAGTTATGAGGGTCACATGAAAACACAGATATATAGTGATATACTAAAATTCAGACACAAAAAGGCTAAATAATGATCAACTGGAATAGTCATTTATTATATTATTATATAAAATGGTCCCTTCTGGCCTGAAAATCTCGTGAAGAGTTAGTGGACACTTACAATTTTTTTCACCAAAATAATTTGTTCCTTAGGGAAATGTATATCTCCCCTGTTAAATACATATTTCATGGAAGCTAAGTAGATTGTATTCACTGTTTGAATACTAGGGCAACTGAGTCAATGGAAGTGCACTCATGCTTAAAGTTAAGCATGTGTGGAGATGTCTCTTAAATTTAACCCTACAAACAATGACATTTTATAACGCATTTATTTAATCATGCTAGTTTTAACCAACAAGCTGCTTGTTTTATTAGAGTTTTAAACACTAGTGAATTTAAACAATTTAATTTACTCAGTACAAAGCAGAAGTGAAGACGACCGCTATATTATTACCTGGAGATATTTCTAGCCTGTGTTTTTGTAATGCCCAGTTCTGAAGTGGAAATGCCACCCTCTGTTACAAGATCATGAATAACATCAGTAATACCACTCAGTCCAGTAATTTGCAGGGGATTGTCTATGAAACTC
Source organism: Gopherus flavomarginatus (assembly GCF_025201925.1). Taxonomy (NCBI): domain Eukaryota; kingdom Metazoa; phylum Chordata; order Testudines; family Testudinidae; genus Gopherus; species Gopherus flavomarginatus. Next base: position 27,162,163 of record NC_066619.1, read on the forward strand.
AAATTAAGGAAAAAACAATGTTGTTACTAAAACAGGAATACATTTCCAAGAAAAACTAAAATTAAAATATCTTAAAATCTTCACTTTTGTGCTCAGGTGGACAAGAATATTCTCCTTATTCAAGAACTAGTTACCCACACTCTTGTCTACCCAGTTGCCCATATTTCTACATGTGTATTGTTAGAGTTGCACAGAACAATATTCTAGGTGTGACACATATCAATCCATTTTCATTCAATGGTTAAATACCTCTTCAATACAGAACTACAGCCTGCTGGGTTGCATTTTTATTCAATACCTTTGTAATGATTTCATTGTGTTAATTCTGCTTTTAATATGATTATTTCAATGGAAGCTGTGTGCTTGTCCAAAAGCAAAAATTACCCCATAAAAATAATATAAAAAAAAACATGCATAAACACTAGTAATGTCTTTCTTAAATGCTCAAAATGTACAAAAGAAACATAATTTTTGGCGGACTGCATGGTGTCTTATATAAATCATGTTTATTCGTATCGTATTAGTGCATGTTAAGGTTATTCTGATCTAGGTTACGTATATAAAACTGCCTAACTAGAAAAGCATTACACATATGCCTAGATTTCTATATAGATAAGATTTCCAGTTTGATGCTCCATTTTTCAGTAGGCTTTTTAGAAATACAAAGTTGGCAATGTAGTTTAATAAAATCTGCAATTATTTCAAAATACTTACCTATCACCTAAATCTTCATTTATATGAATGTCTGAAATGGAAATATCTTTAATCAATTAAAACGTAAACACAAGTATTAACATCTAATTTCTATGCAAATAGAACAAGACATACAGATTTGTTAGGTGAAATATAGACTTTTTCAAACTGGATATGTTTATATTATAATGAATATATGTACTATTGTGTAGTCTTAACTACCCTGTGCTCATGACAGGATTTGGGAATACATTATCTATAGGGCCCGACCAAATTCACAGCCGTGAAAAAATGCGTCATGGCCTGTGAAATCTGGTCTTGCCCCATGAAATTTGGTCTTTTCTGTGCTTTTACCCTATGTTATACAGATTTCATGAGGGAGACCAGCGTTTATCACATTGGGGGTCCTGACCCAAAAGGGAGTTACGGGGGGGTCACAAGGTTATTGGGGGGGTCACAAGGGGGGTTGCAGGGGAGTATTGCCACCCTTACTTCTGCGCTGCCTTCAGAGCTGAACAGCTGGAGAGCTGTGGCTGTTGGCCAGCCGCCCAGCTCTGAAGCCAGCACCCCACCAGCAACAATGCAGAAGTAAGCATGGCAATACCATACCATCCCACTTTTACTTCTGCGCTGCTGCTTTCAGAGCTGGGCAGCCAGAGAGCAGCAGCTGCTGCCTGAGGGCCCAGTTCTGCAGGCAGCAGTGCAGACATAAGGGTGGCAATACCATACCATGCCATCCTTACTTCTGCACTGTTGCTGGCAGCTGCTTTGCCTTCAGAGCTCAGCTCCCGGCCGGCAGCCTCTGCTCTCCAGCTGCCGAGCTCTGAAGGCAGCGCCCCTACCAGTAGCAGTACAGAAGTAAGGATAGCAGTACCGCAACCCCTTTACAATAACCTTGTGGCCCCTGCACAACTGCTTTTGGATCAAGACCCCTACAATTACAACACAATGACATTTCAGATTGAAATAGCTGAAATCATGACATTTACAATTTTAAAAATCTGATGACCATGAATTTGGTAGGGCCCTAATCATCTAGCATCACTATTCCTACTTAGTGGTCAAAGATATTCAGTGTAACAAAGATCAATCTTGGCCCTTAGCTTTGTAGTTACAGCTCTACTTTTAAATACAATTTAGTAACAATTATATAATCAGTCTGGCTTTTTATATCGTTTGATGTTCACTGCTTATAAGCAGATTTCACTTGGGAGCTGAGATTTGAAAACAGTGGTGCCAACACTTTTCCTGTTGTGCCCTGCTTTATCAGTATTGGAATCTGTCCGTGACTCCCTCTATTACTGAACAATTGGCTCAGCAGAGGAGCTTGGGGCAGAACTGGGGAGGGAGAAGCTGGGGCTCGATGTGGAGCTGGCCTGGGGAGAGAGAGCGATAATGAGGGCAGAGCTGGGCTGGGGCCAGGAGTGGAGCCAAAACAGAGAGAGGAGCCGGGGCCAGGAGTGGAGCTGGGAGGGGAGGCAGGACTGGGGCCAGGAGCTGAGCTAGGGCCAAGAGCTGGGTCCAACCTGTGGCTAGGGTTGGAGCTGGGAGTGGAGCAGTGACCAGAAGCAGAGCTACAGCTGGTGCCGAAGCTGCGGCTGTGGCCGGGCCTATGGATGGAAGCAGAGCTGCAGTCAGGCCCAGAAAAGAGCTGAGGGCGGAGCAGTGTTGGGTGGCACTCCCTCCCCAATCTCCATGGGGGCTGGCCAGGGCCCTATCACACCCCTCCATAGGGGGCACTGTTTTAAACCCATTAGCGAGGCTGCTACAGCTTGAGAGCTAGATTCATAGTCACTCACCAAAAGTACATATAATAACTAAGAATGTGAAAGAAGAGAAAGGCAAGAGAATTGTCATTGCACATACAGCAAAAGAGAACTGTAAAGTCAGTACAAATATTTAATTTGCACATTGAAATGAAGCTAGATGAAATAAAATGAACATTCAGGCTAGGATACAGCTAAGGGAACTGGTATTAGTGACATACAGCAACACATTTCACCGCCATGTAGTGGACTGGAGTTAAATTCTCATCTCAAGTCACTGGGCAGATAAAAAGGAAGGGATGCTGGCTTCAGAATCTGACCCAAAATTATTTATTTTCCTTCAACAACATTCTAATGGAGGCGTCTTTGGACATAACACAGGATATAATACCCCTCTGGACTGTCATCAAACATTAATGTACATCTGTACATTAAATGTATGTGCATGGGTTACAAAAACAGTGCTTCTACACTTCTGAATGCATAAATCAAGCAACTGAGAAAAGTTGCAAACTGATCTTTACGAACATATTGCCACCATGATACTTCATATAATGCTAATGATCTCACCACACTAAGCCATGAGGACCTTTGTTGGGCTTGGCAGAGAGATTGTGTTGATCCTTTAACGGAGGTTAGAGAGCCAGAGAGTTACCTGCAACATGGAGGAAGTTCCATCCCAGGTCAGCATGGGGATGCTGACCTATTACCCTTCCCTGAGGTGATGGGAAGAGAGGCGAACTGTTTATGCTCGTATCTGAGCTGTGAAAGCCCTCTTTTTCCCTGGGCAGGCAGAGCACCACCCACCTGTTCAGCAATATAAGTAGTTGAAATACCAGGTTTTCATTACGATCCACTTTGGACATTATGCTAGTTTCTCCTTTTGGGGTTCTGGGAAGGAGTTTTCCCTCACTGCCAGTTTGGCAAAGGCAAGGTAGTTTTTTTTTTTTGCATTTCCCACAGTGGACTGGAGTTTTGGGGGAGGAGGGAAGAACAAAAGGGGGGGATTGGGCTATGATGTCACAACTCATTATGTAAGTGTAGGTACTCCATAGGGAATGGATACAGTGATCAGATAAAATGGACTGGGAAAAAAGACTTAAAGGAAGTATTCATTGAAAGAAGGGAAACTGTGAGAGGGCAGGTTGCTGTGAGGTCGGGACTCCTATGACTGGGTGTGGCAGGTGCTCAACCCTCCCCCATTTAGCTCCATTAACCCTCATTCAAGGGGAGTGGAGGAGGTCCCGACAGTCTCCCTGAGTATATGTAAATGATTATGGAATTACCTGCATTGTACAATTTTATCTGCTGGGTACTCCCAGACATTTAGTAATACATTTGCAGCCTAGTTAAACCACACCCAGTGTCTCCTCCTCTCCTCCTTCCAGCATAGCCAGATAATGAGAAAGATTGTAGCAACACAAAGAAATGTGTCTACTTGCTTTTTAACAAGCGAAGGGGGAAAAGGGTAAATTAAAAATGATACCGGATGATGACTTTATATGACTCAGAAGGTTAGCAGATGAAGTTGCAGGAGAAAGAGAGCGAGCTTGCAAGGCTGTATAACGGGTTACAGAATATTCAGGTCTTGAACCCTCCTCTTCTTCATCCATAAGATCTTCAAAGTCCACAGAGCTCACATAACGCGCTGATGCAATAGAAGAATTAATAGACACAGTAAGTAAAACATAGTAAAAAATCCAGACAAAAACCAGAAAATGCAGTGAACTAATATATTTATGAATTTGTGTTATGGATTGATTAATATACCCTTCTAACAAAAAAACCCCCTCAAACCCAATGTATTCAGATCACTGTGCTGCTGAAAGTTAACCAGTTGAAGTATGGAGCCATACTGCCCCAGTCTGAGCTCTAGGAGTCACTGTGGCTCCTGGAGCTGCCGAGAACATGGTAGCCTGCCCATGTGGAGGACTAAATTGTGGCTCATCTCTGCACTGGGTCATGGATCAATTTTGTGTATCAATACAGAATGTAGCCATGATCTGGCCATATATTTGATATGAAATCACAATATGTTCCCTCTTGGCCTCAGTTAATCAGTACAGTGCAGCAGAGCTACCCATATAAGTATTTTCAATCCATTTTCTAGACAAAAATAATCAATTATATAATCAATACCTCACCACTAAGAAACCAATTTAACTGATGTGACCTTTTAAAAAGTCAGGCCAAAGGGTGGTAATATATTCTTTTAGCCACCAAAACGGCCTGAATAATGAAATTTTATTACAACATAGGGAAAACATTCAGAGGCCAAATTATGATGTCTTACAAAATTAGTGTGGAAGCCAATGCAAGCCCTGCAGTTGATTTTACAAAACAACTGCAATAAGAACCAGTTCCTCTAAAACCCAAGATTAGGTCCTGCATCTTAGTCATGGAAACAATTAAAAGTATATAAATAATTTCTAGTCCAATGTGGTTGAGTAAATTCCCCTTATATCAGTACTCTAATTTTCTAACTTTCATTTTACGTCGTCTTGATCGGTAATCTGATCTTTTCCCAATTTTATAATTGAGGTAACATTATTTTAAGTGGTAATAAATTTGCAAAATTCCATGATTCACCACAGGGCCCACCACTCCTCATTTCGCAGGACACATACCTTCATCAATAACACCCGCACCTTCAGAGAACAAGGAATCTGCACCCAAGTTTGGACTGGCAGCCATTCCTAAATCTTCTATTGTTTTTACTATCTAAGAAAAGAACCCACATATTTGATAGAAGTATTTTTGATTAATGTTTTGTTTAAATGAAACAATTATATATCACATTCATGAAAGGATTGTTTTAAACCGAAATATTTATTTAACATTTTAATAAATGTTATTCAAAACATTTTCAACGAAATAAATAATTTGGCTGTGAGAGGAGGCAAAGAGCCTTAATTGAGTCTTGTTTAATCAGTTCACGTAACAACTAAATCTTTAAAGACCTTACCCTGCTAATGTTTACAATACTATTCACATGAGTAGTCCCATTAAGCTCATATGCTAAGGGCTTGTCTACATGGAGAGTTAGTGCGTAGCAAGTCAGAGTGTGAAAAAAATGGTTACCTGCCTTCTGTAACTGTTGTTCTTTGAAGTGTGTTGTTCATAGCCATTCCATTCTGGGTGCGTGCATGCCCACTTGCACACTCGTTGGGGACTTTTCTCTTAGAGGTATCCATGGCACCCCTTGAGTGCCGCACTCACGCATTGGTATATCAGGTGCCACTAATCCTACCCTCTCTTAGTTCCTTCTCGCTGGCAATTCTGACAGAGGGGCAGAAGGGCGGGTAATGGAATGGACCTGAGCAACACATCTTGAAGAATAATAGTTACAGAAGGTAGGTAGCCGTTTTTTCCTCTTTGAGTGCTTGCTCATGTTGATTCCATTCTAGATGATTCATGAGCAGTATCCTCTGCGGTTCAGAGTTCACAGTCTAGAGCAGTGGTTACCAACCAGTCAATTGCAATCTCTGGCAGCACAGCAGGGCTCCCGCTAAGACAGGCTCCCTGCCTGCTCTGGCCCCATGCAACTCCCGAAAGCAGCCAGCGCAGCCCCGGGCCAAGGAACAGGGATCGCCCTCCGCGCGCTGCTTCAGCCTGCAAGCTCTGCCCCTGCAGATCCCATAGGCTGGGAACAAGGAGCTATGGCCAATGGGAACTGCGTGGGAGGAGCTTGCAGAGAGGGACAGTGCCCAGAGTCACGTGCCACCCACCTGCCCCCAGGGGCCATAGGGACATGTTGGTCCCTTCTAGGAGCAGTGTGGGGCCAGCTTAGGCAGGGAGCCTGCCTTAGTGGCAGCCACGCTGCACTGCTGACCAGGAGCTGCTGGAGGTAAGTGGTGCCCAGCGGGAGGCCGCACTCCAACCCCAAGCCCTGAGCCCCTTCCCAGAACCAGCAACCCAAGACCCCTCCTGCACCCCGATCCCCCTCCTACACCCCAAACCCCGAGATCCCTCCCAGAGCCATCACCCCAAACCAGCCCTGAGCCCAATCCTGGAGCCACCACCCCGTGCTCCAGCCCTGACCCCCCTCCCAGAGCCAGCACCCTGTACTCCCTCCTGCCACCCAACCCCCTGCACCTTGCTTGTTGATACAGAACATAGCCACTATACTGTCCATCAGGACTTGGACCATCCTGCTCTTTAGGTGAGGTAGGAAGGTGTGGCAGGTGAAGCGGACCTTCCTGACATTGGTCCCACCTCAGTTGTTCACTACACATCAATGACTTTGCGTGCTGAGACTACCTAGGTGGGTTCCCCACCCCAGGTCTGAAACATCCGAGATGAGGGTAATCAACGGGGCTCCTTCCAGCAGCGATGCAGGGTTTTGCCACCATGCAAGTGACAACAGAACGTTGTCCAGGACCTTGACTACACAGTCCATGCTGTGTCTGTTGGGGATGTAGACTGACGCCGGCCACGCCTGGAGAGGCCTGAGGTGGAGTCAGACATGCTGAACCATGTAAGTTATGGCTGCCATATGGCCCAACAGCCGCAGGCATGTATGAGCAGTGGTGAGAGGGTGAGCTTGTGTACACAAGATCAGGTCCACCATGGCCTAGAATTGGGTTTAGAGGAGGAAAACCCTGGCCCAGGTAGAGTCAAGGATTGCTCCAATTTACTCTATGCGCTGCGTCAGGATTAAGGTTGACTTTGTCTTATTTATTAACAGCCCCGGGTCGCAACAGGTGGAGCAAACCAGGTCGAGATGATGACGTACCTGATCCCGGGATTGGCCTTTTATTAACCAGTCATCGAGGTACAGGCAAATCTATATGCCTTTTTGCCTCAGGTAAGCGGCCACTGGCACTATACACTTTGTAAACATTCTTGATGCCGACAACAGGCCAAAGAACATTGCCATGAATTGAAAATGGCAGTGGCCCAACAAAAACCAGAGGAAACGTCTGTGCTCTGGGAAAACAGAAATATGCATCCTTTAAGTCAAAGGAGGCACTCCAATCTCCCAGATCCAGGGAGGGGATAATGGAGGCTAGGGAGACCATGCAGAACTTTAATTTTTTGAGAGACTTGTTGAGGTGTTGCAGGTCTAGAATAGATCCGAGGTCTCTGTTTGCTTTTGGGATTAGGAAATAACGGGAGTAGAACTCTTTCCCTCTCATGTTTGGAGACATCTCCACCACCACCCCCAGGAGCAGGAGGCTCTCGACCTCTTGCATGAGTAGCTGCTCATGAGAGGAGTCCCTGAAGAGGGACGAGAAAGGGGGATGGGAGGGAGGGTCAGACATGAATTGCAGGGTATAACTCAAAGAAATTGTGTCGAGCACCCAATGGTCCAAGGTCAGCCGTGGCCAGGCTGCCTAGAAGGAGTGTAGACAGTCGAGGAAAAAGCAGAGGGGTAGATCCTGGGCAGTAGCTGGGGACCGCCCTCCGGCACATACTCAAAATGCCCATTTCTGGCTGCCCTGGTCTCTGGAGGGGCCAAGCTGGGCAGAGGAACGGGAAGACAAAGGGTGCCTTCGCTAAAACTGCTTTGTCTTTCTCCTTTCTGTAAGAGCTGGATCAGGAGACACTCCACCAGTGTTCCCTCTAATTTTTCCCACCCATGTGTGGAATGAATTTTGTTCTGTGCACCAATATGGAGGGGATGTGTGACATATCTCCATACTGGTGCACATAACAAAATTCATTTGTCAGGGCTGGGGCTGAGGTAGTTTGGAGTGTATGATGGGGCTCAGGGCTCGGGCAGAGGGTTAGGGTGTCTGGTGGGTGAGGGCGCCAGCCAGCGGTGCAGGCTTTGGGGGTGGGGCCAGGGATTAGGGGTTTGGGATGTAGGCTGCCCGGGGCTGTGACAGGGAGAGAGAACCCCCCAGCTCTCTCTCCATGCAGCAGCACCTGGGTTGGCGGGGAGGGGTGCCTCTCCTACAGCCATGGCAGATCCAGGCCAGGGCTGAATTGGGACAGGGGTGCCTGCCTCCCCACCCCAGCATGGCGGGTCCGGGCCAGGGCCACGGGAGAGATACCTTTCCCACCTTTGCAGCAGATCCAGAACAGGATGGGGTTGGGGGAGGGGCACCTCTCCCTCGGCTGCTGAGAGAGGAATCTCTCCCTACCACAGCGCTGAGCACCGGCATGGTACTTAATAGGTTGCTTTGCAGCTCTGAGAAAACATAGCACCCCATGACCTTGACGGAGGTGGAGGCCAGAGTGGTGTGCAGGCCCAAGGACCAGAAGGCGGCACAAGAACTTTAAGGTCGTGGAGCTGTGTGCGTGTCAGCTCTAGGGTGACCAGACAGCAAGTGTGAAAAATCAGGAAAGGGGGTGCAGGGTAATAGGAGCCTATATAAGAAAAAGACCGCAAAATCAGGACTGTCCCTATAAAATTGGGCCATCTGGTCACCCTAGTCAGCTTTGAGAAGAGCCCTGCTCCCTCAAACAGGAAATCCTGAAGGCTAGCCTGCATCTCCTGGGATAGCCTGGAGGGCTGTAACCAGGACCTGCACCTCATGATCACCACAGAAGTGACCACCCAGGCCTCTGAGACCATAGGGTCCCAGGCCATCTGGAGGGTGCCTCTCGCCACCGCTTTGCCCTCTTCCACCAAGGTGGCAAACTCCTGGACTTGGTCCTGTGGAAAGCCCTCCTTCAACTTGCTGATGGAGTCCCACCAGTTGAAGTTGTACCTGCCTAGGAGGGCCTGATGGTTAGACATCCGAAATTGCAGGCTGACTGTTGAATAAATTTTCCTGCCAAACAAGTCCAATCTCTTGGCATCTTTATTTTTGAGTGTGCCACTGGCCCGGCCCTGCCTGTGCCTTTTGTTGACGACAGACACTACCAGGGACCCTGCTGGAGGGTGGAGGTACAGATATTCAAATCCCTTTGCCAGGATATAATATTTCTTTTCCACTTTTTTGGAGGTAGGCGGAATGGAAGAGGCAATTTTCAAGACCCTTGGAAGAACAGGCATCACAACCCGGGCTGCGGTGGAAGAGGGTATGATGTTGAAGAGGTCATTGGACTCTTCTGCTAGCTCCTCGACCTCCAAGTTCAGGTTAGCAGCCACCCTTTTGAGCAGGGCCTCATACTCTTTGAAGTCATTGGGAGGGCTGCTTGTTTGCGTGGGACTTGCTACTGCCTCGTCCAGAAACAACAAAGATGACTGTACCACAGGGGGCGGGACAGCTTCTCTTTGCCTGCCCGGGGATGGCTCCTTGGGCATTGGAGCCCATTGTGACACTTTTGTGACATCAGAGCATGGTGCAGAGTCTATCAGTGCCAGCTGGTCCAGAGGCAGTTTGTCCAATGCGGCCTGAGAGGAACGGCGGGACTGGCATGATGGGTACACCTCATGGGCTCCAGTACTGCCATTGAGGGGGCCACTTCTTCTGCTGCCACTTCCGGAGCTGTGCCTGTCTCACAGGCAGCTGACAATTCGCCTCTTCGGGGTGAGGGGTTGAACTCTCCCACCAACTCGGATCACTGCCCTTCTGGCGACCAGGGCAGAGCCACAGATGACTGAGTCCATCGGCTGACCTCATCGGCGACTGGTAAGGAAAGGGCAAGGAACGGTGCCTGCCTGAAAAGCAGTACCAGGGAGTTGGAGACTGGTGCCATGACCAGGAATGATCCCGCACCATGAGGGATCAATGCCGGTGGACTGCCTAGGCAATGGGGATCTGCACCATGGCAATCTCTGGTGGGAGGCCCAGCAGTATTGCGGGTAAGGGGATTGCCATTGTGACTTGGGTGTTCTGTGCCTTGTAGGTGGCGACCTTGGTGTTAGAGACCTGGTTCTTCTAACCAGAGACTGAGGCTGTGGCAATGGGTTCCTAGGCTGCAATGATGGGGATTGACATCTGCGGTCCAGGGATGCTCCGTTGCTTTAGAGGGAGGTCTGATAACTAGCTTCCCCTTAGAGGTCTGGGCCTTAACCAAGTTCACCGCCTGGCTTGGGATCTGCAGTGCTGGCCGGCCTACTTGTTCCTTGGCCGGCAGGGGCACCTCAGGCACAGGTGGCCCTACAAGGGGACAGGATTCCCTGTTACCCCTGGGAGTGGATATCCTGCTCCACTTGAGTTCAAGGGCGAAAGATTTTGTAGATTTTGCACTCTCCTTTTCTGTGTGATTCCCCCATACACTTTAAACAGCTATTGTGGGGGATCATTAATGGGCAACTCTGGGTACACAATGAACATGGCTTAAAGCCTGGGGAACAGAGCATGCCCTACTCCGCAGCAAAGTCCCAGCCACGACTTTAACTACTAAAACTACTACCTAACACTTAACTTAATGGCCAAACTAAGTACCTAACAATTAACTACAAAGGAGACAGAACAAGGGGTTGAAAGAACCACTAATGCTCTTGCGATGCAAGACAAGGCGCTCCAACCAACTGTCACCGGCGGTATGAAGGAACTGAGAGTAAGTAGGGTTAGACGCGCCTGATACACCAGCGCATGAGTGCAGCACTCAAGGGGGCACCACAGCCGACCCTGCAGATACCGCTAAGACAAAAATCTCTAACAACTGTCCACGTGGACAAGCGCAGACCTAGAATAAAATTGAAGAACTACAGTGCACCCTGCTACCATATACCAGGTGTTCAGCAGTGCACTTAGACATACATCCATTTCAAACAGCAGGACATCAAAGTACACTACAGAATTTTTACAGTGCGATAGCCAAATCCAACCAACCAATTAATGCACTGCAAGCTAGTGTGCAGGAGACTCATAACCTGGCTTACTGCTCAACTAAGGCCTGGTTTACACTATGCGTTAAACTTATTTTAGCAGCATTAACCCGATTTAACGCTGCACCCGTCCACACAACGAGGCCCTTTATATCGATACAAAGGGCTCTTTAAACCGGTTTCTGTACTCCTCCCCAGCAAGAGGAGTAGTGCTGAAATCGGTATTACCATATCGGATTAGGGTTAGTGTGGCCGCAAATCGACGATATTGGCCTCCGGGCGGTATCCCACTGTGCACCATTGTGACTGCTCTGGACAGCAATCCGAACTCGGATGCACTGGCCAGGTAAATAGGAAAAGTCCTGCGAACTTTTGAATTGCATTTCCTGTTTGCCCAACGTCAAGCTCTGATCAGCATGGGTGGCGATGCTGTCCCAAATCCAAAAAGAGCTCCAGCATGGGCCATACGGGAGATACTGGATCTGATCGCTGTATGGGGAGACAAATCTGTTCTATCACAGCTCCGTTACAGAAGACGAAATGAAAAAGCATTTGAATAAATCTCTAGGCTATGACAGACAGAGGCCACAGCACAGTGCTGTGTGAGAAGCACAATGGAAAGCCAAAGCATCAAATGGACGCTCATGGAGGAAGGGAAGGGGTACTGAGGACTCCAGCTATCCCACAGTCCCTGCAGTCTCTGAAAAGCATTTGCATTCTTGGCTGAGCGCCCAATGCCTGTAGGGTCAAACACATTGTCCGAGGTGTTTCAGGGTATGTGTCGTCAATTTACTCCCCCTCTCCCCCATGAAAGAAAAGGGGAAAAAAATAGTTTCTTGACTTTTTTGTATGTCATCCTATGACTACTGCATGCTGCTGGTAGATGCAGTGCTGCGGCAATGAATAGCAGCATCCTCTCCTCTCCCCTCCCCAGTGGCAGACGGTACAATATGATTGCTATCCATCGTCATCATCAGCCCGTGAGTGCTCCTGGCTGGCCTCAGGTGAGGTCGGCCGGGGGCGCCTGGGTAAAAATAGGAATGACTCCTGGTCATTCCCGGTAGATGGTACAGAACGGCTGGTAACCGTCCTCATCATAGCAACTGGGGGCTGAGTTCCATCAGCTCCCCCTTTCATGTCTAAAGAAAAGATTCTGTACTGCCTGGACTATCATAGCAGCTGGAGGCTGCCTCCCCCTCATTTTATCTCACTAAAAAGTCAGTGTTTCTTATTCCTGCATTCTTTATTACTTCATCACACAAATGGAGGACACTGCCACGATAGCCCAGAAAGGTTGAGGGAGAAGGGAATCAACGGGTGGGGTTGTTGCAGGGGCACCCCTCGTGACTGGCATGCAGCTCATCATTTCTGCAGGATCTGACACGGAGCGGCTGTGCTCTCTGGTTTTCTGATACACTGGTTCTCTAGTACACTTGCCCCATATTCTAGGCAGGACTGACTATTTTTAGATAAACCATAACAGAGGGATTGACTCGGGGAGTCATTCCCAGTTTTGTCTTTGCGCCCCGGCCGACCTCAGCTAAGGCCAGCCAGGAGCACTAATGACAGCAGCAGATGGTACAGAACGACTGATAACCGTCATCTCATCGCCAATTTACAATGGCACAGCAGACGGTACAGAACTGGTAACTGTCTCTGCTACCTTGCAATGGCAAATGAATGCTGCTGTGTAGCACTGCAGTACCGCTTCTGTCAGCGGCATCCAGTACACATACGGTGACAGTGACAAAAGGCAAAACGGGCTCCATGGTTGCCATGCTATGGCGTCTGCCAGGGCAATCCAGGGAAAAAGGGCGCGAAATGATTGTCTGCCGTTGCTTTCACGGAGGAAGGAATGAGTGACAACATTTACCAAGAATCACCCGCGACACTGTTTTTGCACAATCATGCATTGGGATCTCAACCCAGAATTCCAATGGGCGGGGGAGACTGCGGGAACTATGGGATAGCTATGGGATAGCTACCCACAGTGCAACGCTCCGGAAATCGACGCTAGCCTCAGTACATGGATGCACACCGCCGAATTAATGTGCTTAGTGTGGCCGCGTGCACTCTACTTTATACAATCTGTTTTACAAAACCGGTTTATGTAAAATCGGAATAATCCCGTAGTGTAGACATACCCTAACACTCTGCATAGGCAAGCCTTCATGTTTTCAGGAGTGCACCCTTATAACATGGTTGTTTTTATACATATTTTTACTCATCTGAACTATTCTCATAAGGTTAATTTAAAATAAGTAGCAGGGTGCACTACAATTTCACAGCCTGACTTGCTATTCACTAACTTTCCATGTAAATGTTCTAGGTCAGATATTTCAAAATTCTAGCAACGCATGAGTTTCCAGAAGGTGTGAAATATACCTCTGCAAACCAAACCAAAACTGATAAAGCTAAAATTCGATCCATCATTTGTCACTGTCCCTCAAATATTTTAAATGCTTTCGAATTCTCCTACTCCAGTTAGTTTATGCTTTACTGTCTCATTATCTTTTTGGATGTGCTAACAGCTTGCATGATAATGTACAGAGTAGATAGCTATGAAACATCACTTGATTCTAGACTACATGCTGGGCCAGATTCTCAGTTGATGTAAATCAGCATAGCTCTGCTGAAATAAAGCTATGCTGATTAAACTCCAGTTGGGTATCTGGCCAGCTGAAAGCAGAATTCATTGGCTCAGGTTAATAAAGTTACTTCCATTCTGTAGTAAACTGCAGTTATACTTTTAAATTGACTGAAATAATAAATAATACTTTGTAGTATTCATCAGATGTTCTAAAGCAACATTTTCCACGTTTTACAGATGATTAAACTTCAACAAATTTTAGATGGAAAATTCATAAGAAAATTAAACTAGAGGTACCATAAAGAGGCAAAACTCTTGCTGGTTTCTCAGTTCTAATGTTTTGTCATGGCATATAGGAAACTGCATTTCCTAGGATTTATACACTGCAATCCAAATACACTATATAATCAAATGGTATTTATTTTATTTATATAATTAGATTTATAAAAATGCTAAAATGGGCATCTAAGGTACCCTTGATAAAATATTTTTATTTATTAAAATAAACACTCAATAAATGTCAAGGTGAAAGAGATCCAGCAGTAAGGGTGAATGGACAGTCCATTATTCTCTCTTTCTTAAGGTATACAAAATTATCATCCCAAAATGTAAATTCTAATTTTAATTGAAAGAAGGAAAAAAAATGCAGAGCAGTCTGAACATACCAATTTAGTATTGCTGAAATCCTTCTCCATATTTTCTGCTATGTTCTGTAATGCCTGCAGTTGTATATCCATTTCCTGCAGTTTTGTATAAAAGTGTTCTTTGCTAATGATTTTGGCTGATAGTCCTGTAGAGTGAATGATGCTGACATCCTCATGCAATCGGTTCCAGGTTAGATTGTCTCTAACAGCATCTGATTTTACATCCCTTTCTTGCACTGGGAACAGACCATTTTGATAGTAATCTCAAAATAATAATAAAAAAGAACAAACATAATACAGTGAACTGTAAATATTTAAATAACTGGTATGTGTGTATCAGTTATGCTGATGTTTTTGGTGTGGGTTGGAGGAGTGCAGGGACCATCCCTATGGGAGTCATATTGTAAATGGTACTTCTGTGAATAAATCTCCCCCATCCTACATGGAGAATGGGATCAGTCACTGCTTCCTGCATCCCAGGACCTGCAGAAGGTCTGGCGATTTGTGGCAAGCAGTGGTAATTCTGCTAAAACATAATGCAGGTTGTAACTGCATGAAGCTTCTGATAGACTCCACTCCACCTTCCCCTCTACACTACTGAATGCTGGCATTAGGGAGAATGGTGAAGAATCACAGAATCTCTCAAGAAGAGACGTGACCTTGAAGAGAAAGAGAAAGCACAGGGGAATTCTGCAGAATTCCTTAGGAGGGATGGCCTCTAAGGTGAGGGAAGGACAGAAGGTCTCGTGTGGAAATGCAACAGTGCTATAATGAAGGATTTTTGTCAGCAATTATTTTCAACTAAAAAAAATAAAAATAAAAGTGTAAATAAGTGATTGTTACCTTTTCCCTGAAATGCATTAGGTGGAATTGCATTGGTAACAGAAGCTGCCATGTGATGCAGCTTTGCAGAAGATGGAACTTCAAAGTTCTCATTTTGTTGTGTGGTAACCATCTCTTCTGTAGACTCGACTATAGTAGGCAAATCCTTTAAGAGATCACTGTCTTCAATGTCAATCACGTTGATATATTTGTGTCCAATCTGAACCACAGCAGGAAAAATTAAAAGGAATTATACAATATGTACTCTGGGTAGTACTATGGCTAACTGTCCCCTTTTCTAATCCATTGTCTTTGGTTTTTGAGTTGAAATAGATATTTGTTTATTTCAAAGACTGGATAACAGTCATTTTTCTATAAAGTTTCATGCAATCGACTCATGCTGATGAGACGAACCCAAAATAACACAACTGGTTACATACAGCATGTTATAACTGTATTATCAGAAAATATTTCTAAGTACTAACCAAATTATATGCAGTATCAGACACAGAGGATGGTAAAAGTCTCTCCTCTACTTCTGTGTGGAGCTTGAAGTTTAAGTACATATCTGGTGGCAACATCTGAGGAACTCTTGAAGCCAGATGTTCTATGAGGATGAAATAATGGTTAGGAATACAACATACAGTAAATATCCCTGGCATATTAGAAAAACAATTTCACTAACTCAGAATAAAGGAAAGCTTCTGTTGTCAGAGCCCTTTGACCAGAATAAAGTGACATGCTATGCTATATTGTTGTTTAATACTTATTCACAATAAAGCTGATTATTATTACTACATGATCACCAAAACAAAAAATAAACAAAAAATTAAAAATAAATAATATCAAAGAAACTGTGAACTTCTATTAGTTTCCAGAAACAGTTCTTCAATTAAATAGTTAAAAAACCCAAACCTGACACTTGCTCTAAAACACACCAGAACACATTGTTAGCAAAAACTGTAGCACACATCTTCGTAATGCGTTGAACTATTAGATGGTGGAATGGTCTCACAAAAGAAGTGGCACCATCAAAATCTAAGCACTTGCGGGGAACAATCATGTACTGGAAGGGGGAAGTACCTAGGTGATTTAATGGATCTTTTCACCTCTAATTTCTATGGGAGTAGGCTAGATTAACAAAATTATAGCAATAATCCTTTTGTTGTCTGTAAATTCTAACTGGAAGATGTAGCACAGCTTTGGGGTTAAAAGGATATTCCCATTACAATCCACATTTTCAAGGTCTTATGTTTGGCAAAAAAACAAATACAAAAATTTCTCCTGCAGCGCCAATTTGCACAAAAGAGAAGTGTTTTTATCACAAAGAACAAATCAAATTCTGTTCTGCAAAAAAAACCTCTCTTGAAAAATCAAGGCCAGATCAGGGGAAAAACTGTTCCTGCCACTAAGTGGAAAAACTGAGTAAGGCAGCCTGCTCCGATATGGAGCGACTGGAAAATGACACAGATATATAAAAACACAAATGTATCTGCTAATGCAGGAGAACAACAATATGGACTACAAAGTCATGAAATGCAGTCACAATCAATATTTTCATATTACAAATCACTGTTATTTAGATTTTAAAAACAATTGGACTAAAATTAATGTCATCTTCATGATATTCTCCACTTAGCTACTGAAAACATTATATAATGCAAAACTGTATATTGAAAACCCATGCAATCCACAGAATAACAAAGAAAGGAAGAAGGCACACCTGTTGAAGGAACAGAGGTGATAGTTTGGTTTTTACTAAGTTCAGAAAGTATGTCTTCAGAGCCAGTTTCTATATCCTGGTATGACTTGAGAACTTGATTGGTAAGAAAAAATAAAATCAAAATGGATTACTAGAACAAAAAACATTTTACAGTTGGGAGAGCAGAAACTGATAAAGGAAACATTTGCTTACTATCCATTAACAGAAATTATATAAGAAAAAGGAAGTAACCAGATTCTAATGCCTAAGATCTAAATCTTAGCTCTAAACTGCTCAATGTAAACCATAATGTGGACAAAATGCCAAGTGAAATCAACAGGAGTATTTCCAGAGAAATACTTTGGGATCTGGCCCTCAAAAAAAACCCCTGACAATCATTTTATGTCAAGAAGAAATTTTGCATTTTTATTTGAGTATCTGTAGGAACAAGAATTTCTGTTGTTTTATTATTTATTTGAAATAAAAGATTAAAATACCAAAAATATAACAAGGTGGTCAATATTTTTAAGCTTTTTCGATTATTAAAATGAGCAAATACTGCAATACACAAAAGCAGATCTGGAAAACAACTGGTTGCAAAAGTGTAAAACCAATAGAGCAAACAAATTATAGGTGACATTTTACCTGGATCTGTATTTGTGCTTGCATCTTGAGTTTCTGCGGGTTTTTTCCTTGTGGAAGCCATGTAGTGTAGACCTGCTGTAGTAGTAATAGCCTCTCCCACTGTGTCTAAAATGGGGAAACAACTAATCATTGTCCACTATTAGAACAAGAATTATTTTATTTATCTGTTCTAAATGCAACTGTTATTTCAGTAAGCACGCTTTATAAAAATATTGGTGGAAATATGAGCCCAACTTAAGACCTTATGTAAGAGGATCCAACTCCACTGAAATCTATGTGGTTGTAACTACTTATACCAACCCCTAATTTGGCCTAGTAACGTTTAAATGTGATCTTTTTATATAATAAAATTTTGTACTTGTATCGTTTTAAAGAAAAAGTGTGTGTGTGTGTGTGTGTGTTTGTTTTATTCTTATTTTTGGCTTGTATTTTGACAACGCAATCACCTATTTCTCTAATACACAAGGTCAGGGAATGGATTTTCCTCTCTTTTTTCTCCTAGCAATACTAAATCTGATATTGAATTAGTGAGTTGGAAGGCAGAATAATCAGCCACATTTTCCCAAATATGGACTTTTGCTCTCTGGACAGACTGGAGAAGAGATCATTTTCAGAATAACCTGGGCACTTTGCTCCCGGAGGCACCTTATATTCCATGTAATCAAAATTTTCATTTAAATAAAAGTAGAGTAATATCTATTTTATTTAAACTACAGAACTTTGTTTGTAGCAGGCTGGTTACCCACTCCTGCCCTTCGGGGCTTAAAACAGCCCAGGAGAGGGCTGTAGCTGGGGCAAGAAGCCTCTGCTGACTGGGGGAAAGCAGGCTCAGCTGTGTCCGGGTCCCAATCAGGCCCAGCTGGCCCCTAAAAGAGGCAGTAAGCCAGGAGCCCAGTCAGTCTCCCTCTGTCTGCAGAGGGAGAAGGGCCTGGCTGCAGGGAGCTAGACATAGGGTACCTGAGTGGAGCAGGGCTGGGGAAAGTCAGAGGAGCTGGGGAGCTCCTGCCTGGAAAGCCCCAGGCTGTGGCCTAGCATAAGGCGAAGAGGTACTGGGGGTTGCAGGGGGCAGCCCAGGGGTAGGCAAAGGCAGCAGGTCCAAACCCCTTTGCCTATGATGAGTGGCTGATACTGCAGTCTGCCCGTGAATGGGGGCTAGATGGAGACTCGGCAGTAGCCATATACTGAGGTGAAGTGGGGATAGTGGGTTGGGGATTCCCCAGGGAGGGGAGACCCAGATTGGTGGGTACTGCCAGGGGGCAGCACCCTAGTTAAAAGGGCATCGGGGTCCAGGGAGGGACATGGGAGCCAAGAGGACAGGCGGATCACCGGCCTGCAGAGGGCACTCCTGGCTGGAAGTGAGCTAATTTCTCAGGACGACCAGCAGGAGGCACCGCAGGGGTGAGTCCAAGCTTGTTACATTGTTATAAACCTTGAAAAATATTTTTTCTAACAATTTTTTCCCAAAAAGTACAGGTAGTGTAATCACTGCAATGAACACCTAACTTTCCATTCTTTTCTTTCTCTCTCTCTTTTGCAGTATTCCAGGACAGAAACAATACAGGGACATTATACAATTATAAACAATACAGCGATCTCATTTACTCTCATGTAAACCTGGAGTAACTACATTCACTTCAGTGGAGTTATATCTGAGTGCACATTTATGTGTAACTGAGGTCAGAATCCAGTCCACAGACCCTAAATCTGTGAGGCATTTTTGGTTTGGTTGTTTTGGGAGTACCCTTCAAAATTTCAGTGCCATGAAAGACTACTAGCCTTATGATTCGACATGATGGTGTTCCCTGATCTACATTGCACAATTTGAGATGTTGCATCTTGATGTTGTCATGTTTTCATTATGCTCAGCAAGGCAAACAGTTAAACATATCAACCTAGGAACTCAGAATTTAACCAATGATCTAGGTCTTTCTGTGACATCTGACAACCATTTTGAAAAAAAAAGATAGAGTTCATGACTTTAGACATGATTTTTTTTTAAAAAAAACACGAATGTACATACCAAGTGAAATGACAAAATCATCTTCAAGATAACAGCTGGGTTCTGCTTGCTGATCCTAATACAAGAAAAATGTGATCAAACCAGTGTTACAGGATTCCTTGATGTTGTCAACTTTTAAATAAAGTTATGCTTCCTTTGAGCAATAATGTTAAAACTTGTTAGAAAACATACTTTTCCCACTTAGTGGCACAAACAGCTCCCTGACAGAAGAATTTCCTATCTAGGTTGTACTGAGCATGCTCAGTAGGTAACTACTATTGGTGGGAAAATGTGCCGGTCGCTGTTTTTGCTGTTACACTGGATCGTGTGAGGCAGCTGCTGATCTGGCTGGTGCCATGGAGCAGGCAGTCACAGCTTTCCCTCCTCTCCTGCTGATGCCCTGGGTTGAAGCTACTTCTCAGCTCCTAGCCCCCTTTGCTCCCACAGAGGCAGACTGTAACAGCCACCCATGTGGGGAGACCTGGCTCTGTGCCTGGCAGACCTCTCCTGGAACAGGGACCACGGGGGAGCCCTCCCAGCACACAGCCCCTAATACCCCTCTCCCTATACCCTGAGCTATGCCCTCCCTGCACAAAGCCCCAGGTGCACCTCTCCCTGCACCCTGAGGTACCCCCCTACCCACACACAGACTCAGCTACCCCCTCCCTGCACCCTGAGCTACCCCCCAGCCTGCACATAGCCTCAGCTACCCCCTACCCCCCCACAGCCCCTAGCCACCCTCTTTCTCTGCACCCTGAGCTACCCCTCTGCCTGCACATAGTCCCCCCAGAGCCCCTAGCCACTCCCTTCTCTACACCCACAGCCACCCTGTGTACACACAGCCCTAGCTACCCCCTCTGCACCTTGAGCTACCCAGTCTGCACACAGTTCCTAGCTACCCGCTTCCTGCACCCTGTGCTGCCCCCATGCCTGCACACAGCTACCCCCTCCCTGCACCCTAAACTGGTTTCAAACTTTCTGAGTTATAATTTTTGGTTGCACCTCTCCGCCCTCAACCCAGACAGGCTGGGTGGCCTGCTGAGGTGAGTCAAGAGTGTAGGTGGCACTCCCTCCTTGGACCCCACCATGCGGAGGTGGCTTGAGCCCTGCTGGCCCCTTCCCATGCAAAATAGAAGTCAAACTACGCCTATATCTAAGGCCTCTGCCCTGAAGGCTGACCCCTTGCTGGGCCCTGGCACTTTTTATAGCCTGTCTGGGAGGGCCTCCAAGAGAAAAAGTTTGAGACCCCCTGCTCTAAGCAACGTGAACTAGATCACCTTTTAAATAATTTGTAGAGAAGAGCCTTGCTATCCCCCATTCTTTGTGAGGAAGTGCTATATTTCTAAATCATATAAAGGAAACGCACACAGCAGTACAGTGGTGGGAGTCTTAAAAATGCACGTAATAAAATAGCAAACGGTACCACCACACTTAAGCAAGATCTAGAGTTTGTACTTTTTTAAATAAAAATGATCTAGAAAACATTAACGGATTTCTGGACAAATTACTATAAATGTCATAGAAATGCTATGGAATAAATAACCAACTAAATCAGAATTATAATCATTATGGGGATTTTCATCAAGTAAACACATTTTTTTTTATGGATTGTAATGCCCCTTGATTGTGCAAAAAAACCCCTCATCCACAGAAACAGGAATAGCTCATGCCCCAATTATATAGGATTGGTATGTTAACATGGCAGAACTTATTTCAGGTGAGCACCTGACAGGAGTAATTAAAATACCCTGAAGAGTTTCTTTTGGTAAAAGAGGGCTTTATCTCTGGCTTAAAGGAAAATGCAAGTGTGCAAGTAAAAAAGGTACATGAGATCACTACAGAGGTGCTGAAAAGAGTGGACGAGGTATTTAGCAGGGTTTTGTTTATATTGTGTTTGCTTGTTGCTTCACTTGTATCATTATTTTAAAAATCAATAAAAAAGGAAGGAAATAATTATTTTCATATACCTGTATCTCAGTTTCAAAAACTTTCTCTATATCATCAGTACTAATAATGGAATCATCTGGGCGGAATGTCACACTTGCTTTTTTCTTGTCCTCCTTCTCTTTTATCTGTTTCGCAGCACGTCTCTTTTGCCTGTCAACATAACAGAGAGAAATAACACTTTAACTTCACTCTGATAACAGAAACATCAATAATTCTTTCTAATAAGCAAGATATAATAACCTTCTTCTTAAAAAATATATTAGGTGTTTGAGTAAAGATAGTTAACTGCTATTCCATTTAAACTAATTAAAAACCTACGTATCTAAGCTATTTAAGGTGTTCATAAAATATTTAATAGTAACACAAACTTATTCACATATTCTAAACAAAATAATATACTGGTTATCTAAGACCTCATTTAACTAAATTATCGTAAACCTGATATTTTGTATTGTTTATAACATGATTACCACTGCT
This sequence comes from Gopherus flavomarginatus, assembly GCF_025201925.1. NCBI lineage: Eukaryota > Metazoa > Chordata > Testudines > Testudinidae > Gopherus > Gopherus flavomarginatus. The sequence continues at coordinate 27,184,119 of NC_066619.1, forward strand.
ATCTTTTGTATACAATTAAAAATAAAATATTATACAAGCAGAAGGGCCTACACAGAAATGTTGCAGCAAGAAATCAGTGTTGCTATGAAACTCTCCCTACCCTGTAACTTGTTTTCCTAAAAAACTGCAAAGTTTGCTTTTAAAAATATTTACTATCAGATTAGTAAAACACCTTGCCTTAACCATTACAGTTTATAATATTTTAAAGCAAGATATCTAAAAATCAAACCAGTTACTCTTACCTGTCAAGAGCTAAGTTCAGGATTCTGTGTTTCTAACCACAAGTGAAGGCATCAGAATCACAAGTGAGGGTGCTCTACTTTAGGTGCTTTGATGTCATTAACTCTTTCAAGGGAAACACAGAACTATGAACTGTCATGACAGTAATCTACTGATGCTGCAGAAGAACCGCAGGGGCAAGGTAGGTGCAGCTCAACGGCTAACCTAGGAATTGCTTTAGTTTGTACTGACCATGTAATGAAAATAATTCTAGATTAATGTGCAACAACAGAGATCAGTTTAAAAGTCATGAAATATACAGCCAGTAAAACAGAAGTAGCAAAGTAAAGAACTCAATCGTGTATTCATTCAGGTCAGTGGGAGTTTTGCCATTCACTCCACTGGGTTCACAATCAGACTCAATGACTTTACAAGGAAATTTTCATCATTTTGTCAATGAGCCTAGAACCTTGACTTAAATTAAACTCCTCCAGAGGTCTGAGAGCATTCTCTCTTGAGGGATATATGCACTAGCAATGTGACTGTTTTGTGATGTGGACAGCTGATCACTAACAACTAAACTGTGACTACCAAATCATTTCACAGAGGCAATGAACACAATACATGGCAACAATTCACACCAGAGATTTAGAAGTGAAAGGCTCTGTATCCCATTATCAGCCTCCTCAAATTATTTAGCATCCAATCCTGTTTTCAGTGAAGCTGGTACAAAAACTCCCATTGTAATTAGTTGGAGAAGGCTTAGGTTACTAGCAAGCCTCTCCAAATGAAGACCAATTTTGAAAATTTGTCCTTGCCTTTTTGTATTGTTCTTCGTGTGTCTTGCATCAGATGGCTCAGTGTTAGCTTTTAACAACTCAATCTGACCAGAATGGTCTTGTCCAATGAAGTCATGTGGTGCACTGGTACACAGGCGGCTTTGCTCAAATGCAATGAGATTTTGAATTGGGATCAGTTTTGGTGGTCGGAACTGTTTGAAAGAGAAGCAGAATGAGACATTTATAGAAGAGGAAACCAAAAATTTTAATAGACTCTATTAAACAGAGTAGGTCCAACTCTGACCTCAGTTACACAGGTACAACTCCTAATGCAGTCGATGCAGAAGGCAACTATCTAGCAGTAGAATCAGACCCAAGTACTGAACACATTTATAAATTATCAGCCAGAGGCAACATAAGAGACACAGAAACAGGTGGTTACACCGTAAACAAAAGGTGCAGTACAAAACAGAAGAGGATATAGAAATGTTGTTGTTGATTTATTACTAGAGCTCAACAAAACCACTTCATTATTTTATTTGTCCAAATTTTAAGAAAATTTTGCAAAATTCTTTCCCATCTGTTATTCTCCAACATATTAAAATTCCTATAGCATGTTCCTGTGGATGAAGTTAGGAAACGGGCAACATGCCTATGGGTCAGAGGACCTCCAGCTCCCAGGAATTATTTATCTTTTGATATCCACTTGCCTTAAAAAAGGGGAAATTTACAACATTTTATATTCTAAAGTTAAATGTCATTTTCCTTTAAAAATATTTACCAAGGAATGAGAAATTTCTTACCTGATCGTTTCCCTTGTTAGCAGTTTCTCTCCCAATTCAACACTAATAAATTAACACCTCACCCTGGCTTTGAAATTTCTCAGGCAGTCCATTATTATTGCTGGAGGCTCCAAAACTAGCCCCTTGCCCTTCAGCTCAGGCCACCAGGATTCTTTCAAAGCTACAGACACACTCCAGCAACTGACTATTAGCATTAAGACCACTTGATATAATGTGGTAATTAGCCTTAACACAGTTATATATCTAAGTCTCTGTTTAGAGGAAAATTTCCATTTGTATTCCAATCATTTCCAGACTACCAGGATGTGCTGAATGAGGAGAGAAGTTGCTAATAAAAAGAAAATTATCATGAAAGAAATCTTTCTGTTGCACAGCTTCTCTCCTCATTCATCTCTAATGGGAAACAGCAAAAAGTGAATCATATAGAGGTAGGGGGAAAGATAAGCAGAGTTTTAATTATTTTTATAGTAGAATAATAGGCAGGAATGGAAGTTCTTCCCATATAAAGCAAGGAATTGTGTGGAAACCAACCCAGTAGCATCCTTCTATCTATGGATGACTGCAGAGAAATGAAAACTTATTTTGCAAATCTTCCATAGATGAGGCTCATACACTTTCCCCCAATACCCTAGGGCAGGGGTAGATTACCTATGGCACAGGTGCTGAAGGCAGCATGCAAGCTGATTTTCAGCAGCACTCACACTGCCCGGGTCCTGGCCACCGGTCTGGGAGGATCTGCATTTTAATTTAATTTTAAATGAAGCTTCTTAAACATTTTAAAAACCTTATTTACTTTACTACAACAACAGTTCAGTTATATATTTTAGACTTATAGAAAGAGACCTTCTAAAAACATTAAAATGTATTACTGGCATGCAAAACCTTAAATTAGAGTGAATAAATGACAATTCAGCACACCACTTCTGAAAGGTTACCAACCCCTGCCCTAGGGACTTCTGTCAATTGTTTCCCAAATCCTAGCATGATAACTGGTGAAAGATTTAACACCTTGCCTGCAGCAACTCTGAGGACCTAAGGCCTGGACTTTTTGGATAGAATGCGATGAAGAGAGTATAATTAGTATATGTATTCAATATGCTTGGGACAGATCTTTAGACTGGTAGGAATGCCCATTTCTGCCACAATCTTCCAGGTGTACTAGGGATTAGCACAAAATAACAGAACTATTTTCCTTGAACAGAAAGGTTTACTGGAGCTATAAGAATAATCTTTTACTCATGACAACAGCTACGTGATTCTTGTCTATATAGGAGATATCATTCCAATTCCAAATAGCAACTAGAAAGGCCAGTCATAGGCTTGTGTAATCTGATTAACATTGGCAATTGATCATACTCAAAAGGAGAAACTGATGTGTCTACCTACAGGATGCCATTAGGGAAGGAACATATGTTTCTATGGTGCTTGATTGTAGAAATCCTCCAAACAACCATTTTGGTGAAACTCACTTTATTCCTACACTTTTTGACCTTCAAGAGGTAGCCTTTCTTGCTGATCTTTCTCATCTTCCATTCCTTGTAGGCCTTCTGCTTTCACTTAATCACCTGTTTGAGATTCTTGCTGATCCAGGTTGGTCTGCAATCCTTCCCTTCAAATTCACACAACCTTCCCCCCTGTGGGGATGCAGGGTTCAGATGGCTTATGCAACTTTGACAAAATAATTCCAAGCCTCCTCCACATTCAGATCCTTGAGTTCTTCAATCCAGTCCACTTCCCTAAACAAATTCCCTTAATTCAGTGGTTCTCAACCTATTTACCATTGTGGGCTGCATATGCAGCTCTCTATGCGTTATGTGGGCTACATCCACACAATATATATATTACTTGTATGGCCCTGAGGATGTCACATGTGCTGATTCGGCTGTAAGCGGCCTGTGGGCCACAGGTTGAAAATCACTGCCTTAATTTTTTGAAATTAGCTCTTTTGAAATCAAGGAAAGCAACTATTTGGTGAAGAAATCTGTCAGCTATCACATCCAGGAAAATCTGGGCCTTACTATTATTAGTAGCATTTGTCTTCAAATCTCTATCTGGGAAGTTAAAGTCTCCCATAAACATACAATTCTCAGAAGAATTTGTTTCATTAAAAATACTAAAGAGGTCTCTATCCAAATTCAAATTGGATCTTTGTGTTAAGTAGCACACCCCAAGCACTACAGGGGAACCTCTAGTAGCTTTCTTCCCCAAAGTGGTTTTGGCCCAAACAGATACTCTCTTATCCATTCCATCACTTATTTCTTTACAGTCTACCTCATCAGGCATTGGGCGTTGTCCTTGGTGGCAAACAGATCTACCTGGGGGAAACCCCCACTTGTGGAAGTGCGAAAACACGACGTTCACTCTGAGCATCCACTCATGCATGCAGTACAACCTGCTGAGGTGGTCCGCCAGTTCATTCCGCACCCCCAGGAGGTATGATGCCTCGAGGTGGATGGTGTGGGCTATGCAAAAGTTCCAGAGGAGGAGAGCCTTGTGGCAGAGCGGCAAGGAACGGGCTCTGCCCTGCTTGTTTATATAAAACATGGCGGTTGTGTTGTCTGTCAGAACTGTCACACTGTGACCACTCAAAGTGGGGTGAAAAGTCTGGCAGGCTAAACGCCCTGAGGTCCTTCACATTGAAATGGAGCAACTGCTCTGCTCCCGACCACAAGCCCTGAGTCCTGAGGTCCCCTAGATGAGTACCCCATCCGAAGTCTGACGCATCCGTCACAAGCATCAGGTCTGGCTGTGGTGTGGCAAAGGGGATGCCTTCGCAAACCACTGTCAGGGACTGCCACCACCACAAGGAGTCTAGCACGTCCCCCAGGGCTGTCACTACCAAGTCCAGGGGGTCCCTGCCTGGGCGGTATACACGTGCGAGCCAAGATTGCAGAGTCCTGAGTTTTAGTTTGGCACGCTTGACCACATGCGTGCATGCTGCCATGTGACCCAGCAGCCTCTAGCAACATCTGGCCATCGTAGTGGAAAACTGGCACAGGGAGGTCACTGCCTGCTGGATGGCCAGGAATCATGACACTGGAAGACTCGCCTTCGCCTGTACTGCATTTAGGACCGCCCCTATGAATTCCACCTTCTGTGTTGGAATGAGGGTGGACTTGGGGACACTGACCAGGAGCCCCAGCGTGCGCAATAGTCTCAGGGCCACCTGTACGTGGGACGTAACCTCCTCTTCGGACCGGTCCACCAGGAGCCAGTCATCGAGGTACGGGTAAACTCTAATCCTCTGCCTCCATAAGAAGGCCACCACTACCACATGCATTCTGTGAACACTCATGGGGCCACGGCTAGGCCAAACGGAGAACCGTGAACTGATGTTCCTGGTTCACAGTGAAATGCAGGAATTGGTGATGCACTTGGTGGATGGCGATATGAAAGTATGCATCCTTCATATCGAGGATCCTGGATTCATGGAAGGGATGATGGTGCCCAGAGAGAACATGCAGAACTGGGCCTTGACCAGGAACTTGTTGAGCCCGCTTAAGTCTAGAATGGGTCAAAGGCCTCCTTTGGCCTTGGGAATGAGGAAGTATGGGGAGTAGAACCCTTTCCCCTTTAGGTCTTTCGGTACCATCTCTATCGCCCCCACGTCTAGGAGTGTGCGAACCTCCTTTTCCAGGAAGTGCTCATGAGAGGGGTCCCTGAAGAGGGATGGGGAAGGAGGATGGAGGGGGTAGGCAAGAAGGAGAACTGAAGCATGTATCTGTTTCGCACAATGCATAACACCTAACGGTCTGATGTATTGCTGGAACACGCCTGGGAGAAACAAGTCAGATGGTTCAGGAAACAAGCCGATGGATCCGGTGGCTGGTCTGGTACACTGTCCTCGAGTGCACCTTCAAAAGCATGGTTTAGGGCCCGGCTAGGACTTATGTTGGCCTTGGCCTAGCCTATTGGACCTATTGTTATTGCTATTATTACGTTGCCTCCTGTTATCCCTGCTTCGCCTGCAGTAGGGCTCGTATCTAGGATGAGACTGGTAGTGACGCTGAGGAGGAGGCTGCGGCTTGAAGGGCTTCCTTTGAGTAGCGGGGGTGTGCATACCCAGAGACTTGAGTGCATCCCTCGAGTCCTTGAGGCTATGTAGCTTTGCATCCATCTGGTCTGAAAAGAGCCCAGACCTTCGAAGGGGAGGTCCTGGAGCGAGTTCTGGACCTCAGGCGGCAGACATGACTCCTGAAGCCATGCTGAGTGTCACATGAACATGCCATATGTGACTGTCCTGGCAGCCACATCTGCTGAATCCAAGGACGCCTGGAGAGAGGTCTTCGCTACGGCCTTGCCTTTGTCCACCAGCGCCGTGAACTCCTGCTGGGAACCCTGCGGGAGGCTGTCCTTAAACTTCCCCACTTCTGCACAGGAGTTGAAGTTATGCCTCTTGAGGATGGCCTGCTGGTTAGAAATCCTCAACTGTACGCCCCGAGAATACACCTTCCTGCTAAACACGTCCAGGCGCTTCGCTTCCTTGGCCTTTGGGGCCAGGGCCTGCTGCCCATGGCACTCTTTTTAATTTATCGCCGAGACTACCAGGGAACATGGGCTTGGGTGGCAAAACAAGAAGTTGTACCTCTTTGACGGGGCGAAGTACTTGTCCTCCACACCTTTGGCTGTTGGAGCGCTGGAGGCCAGGTTATGCCATATAGTCGTATAGTTCGACTGTATGGTCTTAATGAGCAGAAGCGCTATTCTGGATGGACCTTCTGGGCTCAGAAGGTCCACCATGGGGTCCTCCTGCTCAACCGTCTCCTTGGCCTGCAACCCCAAGTTATGAGCAACCTTACACAGTAGCTCTTAATGGGCTCTGTGGTCTATTGGTGAAGGCTCTGATACTGCTGTGCCTGCTACCGCTTAAGCCAGGGATGACGAGGAGGTCAGCAGCTGCTCAGCTTCCTCCTGCTGGTCCCCTTGGTCCCCTTCCTCCGCAGGAGGGGCTTCCAGCTCGGGCCAGGACAGCTGACCACACAGCATCTGATATTCATGGCTGTAAAATGGCTTCTTTGTAGCCACTGTTAGAAGTCATTGCTTGTGTGACAAATCACATCAAGAGTTAACTGGGACAGAACCCAAGACATCGCACTCCAAGCAAGGATCATACCCACAGATGTTGAGCTTGCCACTGAGAAGGCTCTTTTATAAGGGTATGTCAATACAAAGAGTAAGCGTGCAGTAAACTGGGGTGTAAATCTACAGTGCTCTAGCCCGCTTTGGACTAACAGGCTATGTGGACCTGCTGCCACATACTAACATTCCATAGTGTGCTGTAATCAATCTTTTCTCATAGGTCATGTTTTCTAGATTTTTAATCATTTTTGTTGCTCTCTGGATTTTCTCCAGCTTGTTCACACCTTTCCCAAACTGTGGTGCCCAGAACTGGAAACAGTACTCTAGCTAAGGCTTTATCAGTGCTGAGTAGAGAGATTACTTCTTGTGCCTTGCATACAGCACTTTAGTAACACATCCCAGAATGAGGGGTTTTTTTGCAATACTATTATACTGTTGACTCATTTACTTTGGTGATCCACTATAACCCTGAGATCCTTTTCTGCAATACTCCTTCCTAAGCAGACATTTCCCATTTTATATTTGTGCAATTGAGTATTTTTTCTTATGTATTTTGCATTTGTCCTTATTGAATTTTGTCCTGTTTATTTCCGACCATTTCTCCAGTTTGTCAAGACCATTTTGAATTCTAATCCTGTTCTCCAAGCACTTGCAACATCTCCCAGCTTGGTATCAGTCACGAGGAGTGGAATCCTCATGTGATTTTGATCTGGTCACAGACTGCATGAAGTGCTCCTTAAGTTTTAATATGGAGCCAGCCTGTGGAGCAAGAGTGGAGTGGAGAGACCCTCTCTTTTGTGCCTTTCAGACTCTGAGCTCTTTTCTTTGGCAGAGCAAGGATTTATTGCTGACATAAAGAAGGCACAAATCACATTCATGGTGCTTGAAATCTGAGCCCCTTTTCTTAGCAGAGTGAGGGTCCTTGGGCTGTACACCACTGTATAATGGCACAATTCCCATTAACTGCAGCCTGAGGGAGTGTTTCACAGAATAGATGGGTTCTCTACATGCCTGGAGTGACACACCACAGGGCAAGAAGGGGAGGAGCACTGTGAGAACCTCTATATAGGAGAATGACCCCAGCAAACACTCCCTTATACTGAGGTGTTAGGAACTGCTGCCTTGCAAATATGCTTGCTTTTGTATTTTTGGGACTGAGTCTCAGAGGTTTGCCTAACTCACTCCTGAACATCATGACAGGCCCCAGATTTACAGTGAGAGGAAGGAGAGATGTTTAGAAGCCTTGCTTTTTTCCCCCTAGGGAGCTGAGGACCCACTTCAGTATCCAGGGAGTGATCTTTGGATCGTTCAGGAAATTTTCCCCCTCCAACCTGAGTCTGTTGTGGGTATTATCCCAAGCTGGCTGGACAGGATCCTTCTCATCCTTAGACTTTCTCCTTGAAATGTTCAGATACTCCTGAGCTTTTTTGTAATGGAGTTATCGCTCTTAGAGGAAGAGGGGACCCAACATGCTGGTCCAATCCTCTGTCCTTTCACTGCGAGGGCTGGCTGTAATTCGCCCTCTGGCTGTAATTCACCCTCTGCCTGTAAATACTGCCTCACACAGGCAACACTTTAGCCCAGTGTTTGCAGAACAGCTCTACCATCCCAGAGTGGGGGCAGAGAAATCCTGGAGAGGAATGACGGGGAGTGGCAGGTCCAAGTGGTTGAAATAAACATGCTGTCAAATACCTCATCCTGGGGGTGTTATGGGGAGGAGAAGGAACGATTATAAGTCTTTACCATATGGAAATAAATACAAATTAAAGTTATAAAACAAAATGATGGGGAGAAACCAAACCAACAACTTGTTCCTCTGCTGGAGGCAGAAAATCTGGTGGCCTGAGCTGAAGCCTCAAGCAAAACACTGGACCTCATCCAAATTACACAGGTGAGGGCATTATCTCATTAGTGAGGACTGAAGCTATGCAACAGGAAATAAGCTTATTTAATTGCAACATAGAAAAATATATTCCTAAAATCCATTACCTTGTTTTTTGGAGGTAAATTAGCATGAAGAATTGATATTCCTGTGTGCTGTAATGTGTCTCTGGAGTTGGTCTCCTCAGTTATAGGTCTAACAGGTATTAAAGAAGCAGGGACTGGTGGTCTTATAATTGGTGGAAATCTAGGTGCTGGGTCAAGCTGCAGGTGCAGTAAAGGAATTCCAGTTGAATGCTGGTAAGTTCCATAGAAGGAAGCATTCTGAGAACTCAGTGGCTTCTCTGCACTCACATTTGTACGAAGGTGCTGCAGAGGTGCAAGATTTTGCTCTCCTTCATACTGATCCAAATTAAGTAGTTTAGGAGGCCTCTTGCTTTCAGCTTCTGCCCACCTCTTCTTTTCCTCATATACTTGCCTTATAATTTCAGGATCATATTTATTCAGATTCAAGTGTGTCGTTGAAATAGTCTTGTCTCCTAGCATACATGACAGTGGAGGGTTCTGTAAATAATTAGATGGATCCCAAACTACTCTTGGTTGGGGGAGTGACCCGATGAAAGCCTGTGAAACTTTTAATGGATAAAAATTGAGTGGTTTTAAATTATCAGATTCAAGTTTAAGCAAAGGAAAGCCATTTTCATAATTTAAGGTTTTTGCAACTGGGATAAGTTTGGGTGTCTTCTGGATATCTAGGGAACTCGATAACAGATGAAGTGGTTTGGCTGGAGCGGAAGGAAGTAAGTCTTGAGATGCTGGAATAAATCCTGTTCCATTGGACTGGCTCTCTGATAGGCTTAAAGAAATATTCACATCTGGATAATTCTAAAAGAAAAAAGCACACACAATAGCACTTTAAACTATGTGTAAGATAGCAATAAATCATTACTAGATGTAGTCCCTATTACATGCTAATTCTGTCTAATGCAATTACTACAAGAAAGTTCTCCAATTTTTCAAATGGAATAACATCTGATATCCTTCTTAAAAAGAAATGCTTGGTTTTACCTACATGTATACTTTCTTTGCTGCTTTGATCATTTAGGATATTTCTTTCCTGAGAATGAGAGCTGCTCTTTTTATTAGACTTTCCAGCATTTTCTTTAGTGGGCAGCTGAGTCTCCGGAGAAATGTCTGCACACTGTATAGGAAGGGATGTGTCAGCAAGACTGTCTCTTACAGTGTGAAAAGCCTGGCTTCCTCCCAACTGAATAGACTGAGACTGCTGCAGAAGATGCTGCATATTTGGCAGGCTGGCAAAGGATGACCCCACTATTTGCATTAAGTTCAGAAAGTTGATTTGCTGCAGCTAGAATATAAATAAAAATAAAGCTAACATTATAAAAGTCGCTAAAATGGGTCTTGGCCAAAATCCCTGGTTAAAACTTTTTAAAAATCTAAACATTATCTAAAATTTACAGATTATCCTATTAAAATAGATAGCAACAGATATAATGTCTCAATGACAAGTGCATACTTATGTACTAAATTGATATTTCTTTCATGATACAATAAGCTATGTGGAATAATAAGGTCATGCTACAGCAATGTACAATCCTTTGCATTCCTTTATTTCAAAGCAAAGAAATCGAAACCTGAATAATACCAGGATGGAATAGTTTCAAATGTACCAGTATTAACTCATTACCATTTTAACTATACAGTTACTGTTGGTTCATAATCTACCCTAATTTATATGGATAAAGGACATTAAGAGAATGTTAAGTTAGTCCCCCTAAAAATATAATTGTTCAACCTGTACAGCTCCTCAAATTCACAAACCTTCAGATTAAGAAGTCAAAAGGACATGAATTATGCCTAAAATGACTGGTTTCTACCTTTAGTTACCTTTAACCCAGAAATTGGCATAAAAGCATCACAGAATAACCTTGAAAGCAATCATTTTTCATATTGCTTGTTTTTTAAAACTGAACAGTTTGATCTGTGTTTATTTTTAATAATGAAATTATTTTTACCTGAACTAATTTAAACATTTCATCTTGGAGCATCTGTCTGACAGTTTCTGAAATGTTCAATGGCTCTGATATCTGCTCTCCTTCCTGGACCACTTGCTTCTTTGAACACACCGGACCATTACAGGGAACACTTGATATACCAGTGAAAGGAGGTTGATCATCACACACAAAAATCTCTGTGTTACTTGAAGTATTGGGAATAAAAATCATAACTTTTAGACACTTTCCAAAACAGATGGATTCTGAACACTGAACCTGATGATGAGGATCAGAGTGAAGTAAATGTATCAACTTTACAACTGGTAAGTTAAAATGCTAAATGAAAAATCAGCAAAGAGTTCTGTGGCACCTTATAGACTAACAGACATATCGGAGCATGAACTTTCGTGGGTGAATACCCACTTTGTTGGATGCATGAAATGAAAAATGATACTCATTAGCAAAAATAAGAGATCCTTTGTTTCAGGTTTTCATTGTGCATTTACCCCTTCTGGAGATTTTTTTTCTTTTTTAAAACAAAAAATTTTCTAGAGGAAAAAAGTAAAGATACATTTTTAAAAAACAGAACCAGTTTTTCCCCTCTCTAATGGGTGGCAGATATCTGGCCAGACCTGCTTAGTTTCTGTGATCTCACAGGATCGCAGCATGAAGTGGTATGGCTGTAGGTCTTATACCACAATGTACAGTAAATGCAAACATTATACATTTACTGTAAAGGAACAAGGAACATATTATTAAAACTGCAGATTTAATAGTAATAATCCATAATTTACTACATAATGCATTAAAGTTTCTCTTACCTAGGAGCATCTGCATTCATTTCTAAACAGAATGAATGAGGAATGGTGCTGGAAACAGCCTCAGTCATACTGTAAAGAAAGACAAAAAATGAATTTATTAATATATTTTTTTTTATATAGAACATTTTTGAAAATTTTGTATGTAAAATTCTGGCATACTGAATTGAGTACCTTCTATCACTGTATAACACAAGCTGAGTACACAGTTGTTGACTGTTTATGCTTGGTCTCTATAGCAATCAGTAACTGACTCAAACAAAATAGTTGAATAGATTTTGATTATTCACACAAAAACTAGGCAACAGAAAGGCTGAGGACTGATTTGACTTGGAAAAACAAAGGAAAATCCCACGTTTAGGGGACACTGAACACGACTAAACTGTGCATTTCTAAAAGGAAAAAAGTTAATGTCATGCAACAACTCCCGAGAATATTTTTTATATGCTCTATTTTACAAAAAGGAAAAAATACTACTCTAAAATGGTCATGAAATACTAACGAAGACTTTATAAAGCTATGTAGTTTTTAAAGACTGCAACAAACTGCATGCATATTGAGGACATCTTATCTATATGCATAATCATAAGATTATTACAATATAATTACAGAGAATCATAGAACTAGAAGAAACTCGAGAGGTCATCTAGTCCTCTGCACTCAAGGCAGGACTAAGTATTAGCTATACCATACCTGATGGGTGTTTGTCCAACCTGCTCTTAAAAATCCCCAATGATGGAGATTCCACAACCTCCCTAGGCAATTTATTCCAGTGCTTAACCACCCTGACAGTTAGGAAGTTTTTCCTAATGTCCAACCTAAACCTCCCTTGCTGCAATTTAAGCCCATTGCTTCTTTCCTATCCTCAGAAGTTAAGAAGAACAATTCTTCTCCCTCCCTCCTCCTCCTCACAACCTTTTATGTACTTGAAAACTTATGTCCTCTCTTGTCTTCTCTTCCAGACTAAATAAACCCATTTTTTTTCAACCTTTCCTCACAGGTCATGTTTTCTAGACCTTTAATCATTTTTGTTGCTCTTCTCTGACCTTTTCGCCAATTTGTCCACATCTTTCCTGAAATGTGGTACCCAGAACTGGACACAATACTCCAGTTGAGATCTAACCAGAGCAGAGTAGAGTGGAAGAATTACTTCTCGTGTCTTGCTTACAATACTCCTGCTAAAACATCCCAGAATGATGTTTGCTTTTTTTGCAACAGTGTGACACTGACTCATATTTAGCTTGTAATCCACTATGACCCCCAGATCCCTTTCCGTAGTACTCCTTCCTAGGCAGTCATTTCCCATTTTATATGTGCGCAACTGATTTTTCCTTCTTAAGTGAAGTACTTTGCATTTGTTCTTACTGAATTTCATCCTATTTACTTCAGACCATTTCTCCAGTTTGTCCAGATCATTTTGAATTTTAATCCTATCCTATCCTCCAAAGCACTTGCAATTCCTCCCAGTTTGGTATCATCTCCAAACTTTGAGTTTACTCTCTATGCCATTATCTAAATCATTTATGTAAGAGAGCGGTATGATTGCTCAGAGCTCCAGTATCAAACTGGAGAAAAGCCTGTTGGAGACTCTTTCAGTTAAATTTAAAAGAGAGAGCAACAAGGATGATGTTTTGGTGGGCATCTGCCATAGACCACCGGATCAGGATGAGGTAGACGAGGCTTTCTTCAGACAATTAACTGAAGTTTCCAGAACACAGGCCCTGGTCCTAACAGGGGACTTCAATCACCCTGACATCTGCTGGGAGAGTAATATAGCAGTGCACAGACAATCCAGAAAGTTTTTGGAGAGTGTTGGGAACAACTTCCTGCTGCAGCTACTGGAGAAACCAACCAGGGGCTGTTCTCCTCTTGACCTGCTGCTCACAAACAGGGAAGAATTGGTAGGGGAAGTAGAAGTGGGTGGCAACCTGGGCAGCTGTGACCAGGAGATGGTTGAGTTCAGGATCCTCACAAAAGGAAGAAAAGAGAGTAGCAAAATACAGACTCTGGACTTCAAAAAGCAGACTGACTCCCTCAGGGAACTGATAGGCAAGATTCCCTAAGGAGGCTAATATGAGGGGGAAAGAAGTCCAGGAAAGCTGTCTGTATTTTAAAGAAGCCTTACTGAGGGCGCAGGAACAAACCATCTTTTTGCGCAGAAGAACCACAAATATGGCAGGCGATCAGCTTGGCTTAACAGTGAAATCTTCTGTGAGCTTAAACACAAAAAGGAAGCTTACAAGAAGTGGAAACTTGGACCGATGACTAGGGAGGAGAATAAAAATATTGCTCAAGTATGCAGGGGTGTAATCAGAAAGGCCAAAACACAACTGGAGCTGCAGCTAGCAAGGGATGTGAAGGGTAACAAGAAGGGTTTCTACAGGTTTGTTAGCAACAAGAAAAAGGTCAGGGAAAGTGTGGGGTCCTTAATGAATGGGGGAGGCAACCTAGTGACAGACAATGTGGAAAAGCTGAAGTACTCAATGCTTTTTTTGCCTGTCTTCACAGATAAGGTCAGCTCCCACACTGCTGTCCTGGGCAACACAGTACGGGGAGGAGGTGAGCAGCCCTCAATGGTGAAAGAACAGGTTAAGGGCTATCTGGAAAAGCTGGACATGCACAAGTCCATGAATACAGATCTAATACATCCAACAGTGCTATGGTAATTGGCTGATGTTATTGCAGAGCCATTCGCCATTATCTTCTAAAACTCTTGGCACTCGGGGGAAGGTCCCGGATGATTGGAAAAAGGCCAATGAAAATAGTGCCCATATTTTAAAAAGGGAAGAAGGAGAACCTGTGGAACTACAGACCAGTCAGTCTCACCTCAATTCCTGGAAAAATCATGGATCAGGTCCTCAAGGAAACCATTTTGAAGCACTTGGAGGAGAGGAAGGTGATCAGGAACAGTCAACATGGATTCACCAAGGGCAAGTGATGCCTGACCAACCTGATTGCCTTCTATGATGAGATAACTGGCTCTGTGAATATGGGGGAAACAGTGGACGTGATGTATCTTGACTTTAGCAAACCTTCTGATATGGTCTCCCTCAGTATTCTTCACAGCAAGTATGGATTGGATGAATGGACTACAAGGTGGATAGAAAGCTGGCTAAATTGTTGGGCTCAACGGGTAGTGATCAACAGTTCAATGTCTAGTTGGCAGCCGGAATCAAGCGGAGTGTCCCAGGGGTCAGTTTTGTTCAACATCTTTATTAATGATCTGGATGATGGGATGGATTGCACCCTCAGCAAGTTCGCAGATTATACTAAACTTGGTGGAGAGGTAGATAGGCTGGAGGGTAGGGATAGGGTCTAGAGTGACCTAGACAAATTGGAGAATAGGGTCAAAAGAAATCTCATGAGGTTCAACAAGGACAAGTGAAGAGTACTGCACTCAGGACAGAAGAATCCCATGCACCACTACAGGCTGGGGGCCAAGTGACTAAGCAGCAGTTCTGCAGAAAAGGACCTGGGAATTACAGTGGATGAGAAGCTGGATATGAGTCAGCAATGTGCCCCTGTTGCCAAGAAGGCTAATGGCATATTGGGCTGTATTAATAGGAGCACTGCCAGCAGATCAAGGGAAGTGATTATTCCCCTCTATTTGACCCTGGTGAGGCCTCATCTGGAGTACTGCATCCAGTTTTGTGCCCCCCACTACAGAAAGGATGTGGACAAATTGGAGATAGTCCAGCAGAGGTCAGTGAAAATGATCAGGGGGCTGGGGTACCTGACCTACGAGGAGAGGCTAAGGGAACTGGGCTTGTTTAGTCTGCAGAAGAGAGGGGGGCGGGATTTGATAGCAGCCTTCACCTACAAGGAGGAGGGTTCCAAAGAGCATGGAACTTGGCTGTTCTCAGTGGTGGCAATGACAGAACAAGGAGCAATGGTCTCAAGTTGCAGTGGGTGAGGTCTAGGCTGGATATTAGGAAACACTATTTCACTAGAAGGGTGGTGAAGCAGTGGAATGCTTTAACTAGGGAGGTATGGAATCTCCATTTTTAGAGGTTTTTAAGGCCCATCTTAACAAAGCCCTGACTGCGATGATTTAGTTGGGGTTGAGCAGGGGGTTGGACTAGATGACCTCCTGAGGTCTCTTCCAACACTAACCTTCTACGATTCTATGATTGATGAAGATATTGAACAGAACCAGACCCAGAACAGATCCCTGCAGGACCCCACTCATTATGCCCTTCCAGCATGACTGTGAACCACTGATAACTACTCTCTGAGAATGATTTTCCAGCTAGTTATGCTCCTACCTTACAGTAGCTCCATCTAGGTTTTATTTCCCTAGTTTGTTTATGAGAAGGTCATGCAAGACAATATTAAAAGCCTTACTAAAGTCAAGATATACCACATCTACCACTTCCCTCGTATTCACAAGGCTTGTTACCCTGTCAAAGAAAGCTATTAGGTTGGCTTGACATTATTTGTTCTTGACAAATCCATGCTGACTGTTACTTATCACCACATTATCTTCTACGTGTTTGCAAACTGATTTCTTAATTATTTGCTCCATTATCTTTCCAGGTACACAAGTTAAGCTGACTGGTCTCTAATTCTCCGGGTTGTTCTTATTTCTCTTTTTATAGATGGGAACTATATTTGCCCTTTTCCAGTCTTCTGGAATGTCTCCCATCTTCCATGACTTTTCAAAGACAATTGACTCCTCAGTCAGCTCCTCGAGTATTCTAGGATGCATTTCATCAGGTCCTGGTAATTTGAAGACATCTAACTTGTCTAAGTAATTTTTGACTTGTTCTTTCCTTATTTTAGACTCTGATCCTACCTCATTTTCACTGGCATTCACTATGTTAGACGTCCAATTGCCACCAACCTTCTTGGTTAAAGCCGAAACAAAGAAGTCATTAAGCACCTCTGCCATTTCCACATTTTCTGTTATTGTCTTCCCCCCGGCTCATGGAGCAACAGACCTACTCTGTACTCCTCTTGCTTCTAATGTATTTGTAAAATGTTTTCTTGTTACTCTTTATATCCCTAGCTAGTTTGACTCAGTTCACATGCCATCATAACTGGTAAGACATTGTCTGGATAATTCATGATAAAGCAAGTAGTCTCAAACAGTGATTGGAGGGAGTGACTGGTACAAGTTTGCCAGTTTGAAAGGAGTTGAGCTGCTCTCCTTCAGTCATCAAGAAAAGTATCAGAGCAGCAGTTTGAAACTCAGATTCCAGACAATGAACATGGCATTTAGAAAAAAAAACTTGGAGAAAAATACAAATGTCTTTATTTCAGAAACTCACAACTGAATCAGACAAATAAGCTACAAGTTATCAATTCAAACATAAGACCACAAGAGACACTCAAGGAAGAGATGGTCTATGCACAGTTCTTGTAATTCTTTATATGCTTTTTCATTGAAAAGACAAATGCTTCAACACTTTAAAAATGTTTTAATTAATATAAGCAAATGGGAGTTCTCTGTAAAAATCCTGTAATAATGTAATGAAGTCAGTTGACTGTATTCTTTAAGTACCGCAGAACACATTTGTTTTGTTCTTAAAATAAGCATTCAATTGTAGATACCTAGCTACTCATGGCCAACCCTGCAATAATACACTAGCATGCACCAGAAATGGAAGGGGGTGGTGGAATTTAGCTTCGAACTGTAAGTATGTTGTTATGAACAAGAACAAATCTTTTTTTAATTAAGAAAAATACATGCTCTCTTTATAAATTTAACAAGGTAGTGTGATAGACCCAGGCCAGTTGGGAACAGGAGAGTAGTAGAAGGGAGATATACTGGCCACTAGATAAGCAGTTTTCCTTTCCGAGTGACCAGAGCAGGGGCTGCTCCAGGCTAATGAGACCACCTGACTCCAATTAACCTGCTAAGAGTCAGGTGAGGCTGTTAAGCACCTGACTCTATTTAAGGCCCCTCTGATGCTATGAAAGGGCTCACTCCAGTCAAGCCAAGGGAAGCCAGGGAGCCAGAGGAGAGGAAGTGCATGCGAGGAACTGGGAGCAAGAGGCATGCAAGAAGCTGAGAGTGAGTAGGATAGTGCTAGAGGACTGAGAAGTACAAGCATCATCAGACATCAGGAGGAAGGTCTGGTGGTGAGGACAAAGAAGGTGTTGGGAGGAGGCCATGGGGAAGTAGCCCAGGGAGTTGTAGCTGTCACGCAACTGTACCAGGAGACACTCTAGACAGCTGCAGTCCACAGGGCCCTGGTTTGAAACCCGGAGTAGAGGGCAAGCCCGGGTTCCTACCAAAACCTCCCAACTCCTGATCAAACACAGGAGGAATTGACCTGGACTGTGGCTTCTACCAGAAGGGAAGGTCTCAGGGCTGTTTCCCGACCCACAGAGTGAATCTGTGAGGCAAGCAAATCTGCCAATAAGTGCAGGACCCACCAAGGTAGAGGAGGAACTTTGTCACAGTAGTAATAAACTAATTCTTTTGAAATGCTAATAATCAGTTTCTCTTACCCATTTTGTTTGGCTTTTTCTCCTTCTAACTTTTCCATCATGTGTTCTTCCCATGGAGATTCTACATCTAGAGCGGAGATATGCTGCAATTTAAAAAGATGCATAAGAATATGTATATATTTGCTTCAGCATACTTCTGCTTAAATAGATTATTATGAAAATTCTAGACTTTTGACACATTTCTGATTAATAATCCATGTGGTCAAATTCAGATTTTCATTTTTATTAATCAGAACATCCTAGTGTTTGCATAGCTACAGAACTATAGAAAATGCAAGGAGGTGTCCTAATGACTTCTCTAACTAAATTTAACAATATCTATAATGAGTTTTCAACCATTTTCAAAATTCAGTTCACTAGATTGCCACAGAATCAGGCCTGTGCAGCAGTATCACCTTGCTAATCAGGCATCCACCTATTACTACTCCAGTTGGTAGCATGGAAACAGAATGACTACAAACGAGCAAACAAACAAACAAAATGATTACAAGTTAAAAGGACAGACCCTATAATTATTTCCAGGAGTAGCAAAGGCCAGGATTTTGCACCAGGCACAAGAGTCCAATACTAGTAAGCCACATTGCAGAATTGAGGGCAATAGTACATTTTTAATACTTTTTAATCCTGTTCCTTACATTGGTTCTTCAGTGCTACATGAAAGTAAACCAGATTCTATTCTGATTCACACATCAGCAAAAGAATTCTTGACCAATTTCCTAGTACTGAATCTTTGATACTGGTGGTGATCAGTGTTCCCTCTAATTTTTCTCACCCATGCGTGGAATGAATTTTGTTAGGTTCACTAATATGGAGGTGATATGTGACACATCACCTTCATATTGGTGCACATAACAAAATTCATGTGGTGGGGGTGGGGCCAAGGGGTTCGGAGTGTGGGAGGGGCTGGGGCAGAGACTTGGGGTGCAGAGGTGTGAGGGCTCCAGCTGGGCGTGCGGGCTCTGGGGTGGAGCTGGGGATGAAGTGTTTTGGGTGCAGGAGGGTGCTCTGGGGCTATGGTGGGAAAAGAGAGGACTGCCCCCCAGCTCTCCCCCCCCCGCCGCGGCAGCTCTGGGGCTGCAAGATAGGTGCCCCTTCCCCAGCCGGGAAGGTGGGGGGGCAGGTTCCCTAAGCACCTGTGTGGCGTGAAATAGGCTGCTGTGCGGCCGTGCAGCTTACAGCGAACTTAGACGGTGATACACGAGCCAGAAAAAAGAGAGCTTATTTGCAGATCAAGTTAAGTTTTCAAAGTGGAAGTAAGAGACATATCTGTGTACTTGTAAACCAAATAAAACTGATTTGGAATCATTATATAATCACTTTGGCTATATAAAAGACAGCACCATGTATTAAGAATGGTCATTGTATCGAGATGGTCACCTGCTCCTGGCCTGAAAGGGTTAAAAGCCAGCCCTTCAAGAGGGCTGGGGCTCGGAGCCTTAGGCTGGGTTGACTGGGGAGGCAGCCTCACCTGTGGCCACTCCTGAAACAGACCAAGCTGGCCCTGTGGAACCCAGGAGCAGAAGCAGTCTCCTCTAGGTGTGAAGGGAGATAGGCCTGGTTGCTGGGAAGCTAGATAAGGTACCTGAGCTGGAGCAGGGCTGAGGGAAGGCCCAGGGAGCTGGGGAGCTCTGGCCTGGAAACCCCCACGCTGCGGCCTAGTATGAGCCAAATAGGTACTGGGGTTGTATGGGACAGCCCAAGGCTAGGCTGAGGCAGCAGGTCCAAACTCTTCCTTGCCTGTGATGAGTGCCTTATACTGCAGTCTGCCCCTGGGAGCGGGGTCTAGGTGGTGACTGGCAGAAGCCTACAACTGAGGTGAGGTGGGGATAGAGGGTTGGGGGATCCCCAGGGAGGGGAGACCCAGTGAGACTGCGGAGGGCAGCACCCTGGTCTGGAAGTGGCACCAGGGTTCAGGAGGGACTCGGGACCTAGCAGGAAGTGGGACACCGGCCTGCAGAGGGCACTCCTGGGTTGAAGAGCTAATTCCCAGGACGACCAACACGAGGTGCCGCAGGGATGAGTCACCACCCTGCTACGGTCAGACTGAATCAGACCAATGGTCCATCTAACCCAGTAATCTGTCTTCCAACAGGGACTGGTGCCAGATGCTTCAGAGGAAATGAAAAGAACAGGGCAATTATTGAGTAATCCATCCTCTGTTGTCCAGTCCCAGTTTCTGGCAGTCAGAGGCTTAGAGACACTCAGAGCATGGGATTATATCCCTAGCCATCCTGACTAATAGCCATTGATGGACCTATCCTCCATGAAATTTATCCAATTCTTTTTTGAAACCACTTACACCTTTGGCTTTCACAATATATCCTGGAAACAAGTTTGAGGTGATTGTGCATTGAGAGAAGTAGTTGTTCTTTGTTTTAAACCTGTGGCCTATTGATTTCATTGGGTGATGCCTGGTTCTCCTGTTATATGGAGGAGTAAATAACACTTCCTTATTCACTCTCCACACCAGTCATGATTTTATAGACCTCTACCACAGCCCCTTTAGTCGTCTCTCTTCTAAAATGAATAGTCCCCATTTTTAAAATCTCTTCTCATAAGGAAGCTATTCCATACCCCTAAATTTTTGTTTGTTTTCTCTATCCTTTTCTCCAATTCATCGTTTTTCAGATGGGGCCATTAGAACTGCATGCAGTATTTAAAGTATGGGCATACCACAGATTTCCATAATGGCATGATGATATTTTCTGTTTTATTATTTATCCTTTTCTTAATGGTTCCTAACATTGTCAGCTTTTTTGACTGTCACTGCACTTGGGCAGATGTTTTCAGAGAACTATCCATGATGACTCTAGGATCTCTTTCTTCAGTGGTAACAGCTACTTTAGATCCCATACTTTTGTATGTGTAGTTGGGATTATGTTTTCCAACGTGCATTACTTTGCATTATAAATGAAGAGAAATAATAGATTACTGTTAGTCACAAAGAGCTAAATGTAAAAATAGACAGTATTCAATACAAGCAGCATGTTAAACTAGAATCCTTCCACCCTCTAACCCCGTAGTTCTTTCTATAAACATTGGGTAAGATTTTCAGAAGTGCACAGTGTTGGCCTAACTTTACTATTGTTAAAATCAATAGGCATTGTGCCATTGACCTGGTGAACACTGAGTGCTTTAAGCCCCCTCCCATTATATATAACAAGAAACTATGCATTTTGAATATAATATTTTAAAGTAGTTGTTTCATTCATCTGAGAGAGTAACTTGCCTCCTCTTTTTGTTGTTGTACAGGTTTAACGCTGACAGAAATACTGGGACTTTTTGGAACTCCAAATGGTTCTTCAAAGAGCTCTATGAAATAAAGAGATGTAATTCATAAAGAAAATAAAGTGCATGCCATCAGTAAACTACTTGGTTGACAACTTTATGAAGATAAAGGGATATGGTATAAAAAACAGAAGATTTTTGCTAAAGAAGCAAACCTTCATTTTCTGAAGTTGCATCTACGTCCTCCTGCAGGAATGCTCCCACTTCTTCAACAAAACCTATTACTCCTTCTTCTGTACTATGAGTTACAGAATGACTCTCATTCATTTCATTCTTTTCAGAATGTTTTGTTTTTGTAGATATTCTGTAAATTAGTACAACAGATCAAATTACAAAAAATATGACATAAGTATATAGGGAGGCTATATGCTGTATGCATTCATCATTTAGTAAGTTGTGCTTATTTTACCTATAACTATTGGGGTTTTTTTTGGTAAGTTTGACGAGTAAGTATCATCCATTTTTTTCTATCTTTGAATTTCTATATTGAAGTGCACACAAATGATTAAAAATATCTGACATTTCCTATACATTAGTAAGATTTTTACATAAACTAATTTTTTTATAATTTAGTAAAAGTATGCAGTTTTGCTGTGATCATAAATGCCAAATTGGTGTATATTTACACAGTCAAGTTCTAAAGCTCTGAAAATCAAGATTTATATCAAAAGTACGAGACAACCTTGGCTACAGTCATGCAAACCAGGGGTGTGCATGGGGCAGGGGGGAAAACCATGGGCATGGGCCCACCCAACAACCAGCAGGGTCACAGAGCTCCTCTAGGCCCAGAGCCACGGCGAAAGCTAACATCTCCTTCAGCCTCAGGGGCAGAACTCCTCTAGTCCCAGAGGAGCTATATGCCCCTGCCACAGCTCTGGGCCTGGAGAAGCTGTGCCTCCCTCTCTTTTGCTATAACAAACCCTTGGCTATAACGGCCAAATGGCTTGGATCCCCAGGTGTTTGTTATAGCGAGGGTTTCCTGTATTTCCTCATACCATGTTTTTAAAATGCCCATCCAAAAGTGGTCAAGTTTAAATTCCTGCCTATACCCCCGATACAAACAACGTTCAAGTCTAATTGTTTTTTGCTTGTATTTTTTTTATAAACAAAAAAATTAGGAATATTAATTGTTCTGCATATTTTTCAATGTAGTTTTGAGCTTCCTCAAAATTAATTATATGATACAGCCTGTCATATGGAATATGTCCAAACAGAAGAAGTACATCAACACAAAGAATAGATAAACAACAAAAACAAATAGGAATGTGTAAACTGCACAATGGATCTGGTTACAAAACTGATACATATTAGCACAATAGAAAAGAACAAGTTCAGTTATGTTTCAGTGGAATTATTTATTTATATATGCACAGAAATCTTTGCTGAGTAAAGACTATAATTAACAAATACGGATCAAATTGTGCTCCCACTACACTCCCTTGCAACCTGCCTACAACTCCAAATGCCTTAAACAACTATGAATATATACGAAAACAGAATTTGGCCGTAAATCAAGAAGATACGATTTATATGTAGTATGCCAATGTTTCCTGCTTAGCTGAGCAATTACATCAACTTGAGTGTGGTAGTTAAAATATTACCCTAAAGCATTTTCACGAAGTTCATTGTAAGCATTTACATCCTGGGCAGCATGTGGCATTTCTGTTGCTGGAGAACAGCCTGTATCCATACTGCATTCTTTCTGTATCTTGGGTCTAGTTTCTGGTAGGGATGCAGAGTTCATTAGGTACTGATAATCTGGACTCTAATAAAAGAAGACCCAAAACACACATTCAAAAGTCTTTCTAGTTAAAAACACCTGAATTGTAAGAATCTCTCCCCTACTTCATACGTTGCATTTCTGCTTAACTACACATCCTTTTCTCCAGATGTTCTCCAATTTTACAGGCTGAAGATATTACAGATTTCACTCAGTTAGAAAATACCAGATTTATGGTTGCCTCTGCAATCTGAGTTTTGCCTCCTTTCCAATCCAACCTGTGCACTGAATGAGGCAAAGACTGCTGTGCAAAAAACAGTATGTGACCAGTAAATAGTCAGTATATGGTCACTATAATTATTATATAGTCACTATCATTAATAGTATGTAATAATTAAAAACTGTTTCATACTACATATGCCTGAATGGGCAGGAAAAAAACACCACATTTGGTTTTGTGCATCAGCAATAAAATCGTGTGCTAAATTCAAACTATTAGTTATTACTGGAAACAATGTCAGAGATAGAAAAAACAGCTCCAACATTGTGTATAACCAGAAGCATTCAGAAACATCTCTGGTGTCGGGAACGTTTTGGTGATACTTTAGTCATCTATACATTATACATCATTTGTGTTAGAGGAGAAGAGACGATGCAAACAAAACAATATTTTATCAAGAAGGGGAAAGAATGCTAAACAAAAAGAAAAATACCCCTCATAAATCCAAAATGTGATTCAGTTACTCTTAACTTCAAAAATGACTAAGACACCCTTCATCTAGTTATTTGTTAAATTCCACAGACATTCAACTTTTGATTAAAAATGTTCACACTTGACTCAAACTATGAAAGAGTTTGAGAACAAGAATTCACTATACCTATTTACCATTTACAATTCCAGTAACTCCTCACTTAAGGTCGTCCTGGTTAACGTTGTTACATTGCTGACCAATTAGACAACATGCTTGTTTAAAGTTATGCAATGCTCCCTTATAACGTTGTTTGGCAGCCATCTGCTTTGTCCACTGCGTGCAGGAAGAGCAGCCCATTGGAGCTAGCTGGAGGGGTCTTGGAACCAGGGTGGGCCCTATCAGCTCCCCATTCCCCTAAGTTCCCTGTGTGGCAGCTGCCCAGCTGGCTATCAATTGCCAGCAGTTCAGCTATCCCTCCCCCCAGTGCCATGTGCTGCTCCTGCTCTCCGCCTTGGAGCTGCTCCCTGGAGCCAACTGCTTGCTGTCCAGGGAATGGAGGAGAGAAGAGGGGGGTTAATGTCAGAGAGTCACACACACACACATACCCACCCCACCTCCATAGAGTGTGTGTGTGCGCGGAGGGGAGACATGACAGGGCTCAGGACAGAAGGAGCTTGCCGGCAGCAGTTGCTGTCTCAACTTGCTGATCTACTTAAGAAGGACAAAGTGGGTATTCACCCACAAAAGCTTATGCTCCAATACATCTGCTAGTCTTTAAGGTGCCACAGGACTCTTCTCTCCTGCTTTAAAAAGGCAGTGTACTTAGAGTGGGGTCAGCATACTTAAAGGGGCAATGCGCATCTCTCTCTCTCTCTCTCACATGGTGTGTGTCTCTGTCTTCCATGCTGTATCCCCTCCCGTCATTTGTGCTGCCTTGTAGAATGTGAAGCTACATTAACAACAATGGGTTAACCCCTGAGGGCTCAGCCAATTGCTAATTCATCATTTAGCAGTAAGGTATTCCCTGGGAAATACCCCACCCTCTGACTTCACCACTTCAACCAAGTTTCACCATCATCATCGCTGTGTACTAGTATTAAATTGTGTGTGTGTGTGTGTGTGTGTGTGTGTGTGTGTGTGTGTGTGTGTGTGTGTGTGTGTGTGTGTGTGTGTGTGTGTGTGTGTGTATATATATATATATATATATGTTTGAGAGAGGGAGAGAGAGAGAATATCTTTTGTCAGGTGAAAAAAAAGTTCCCTGGAAACTAACCACCCTATTTACATTAATTCTTATGGGGAAACGGGATTTGCTTAACATTGTTTCGCTTAAAGTCACATTTTTCAGGAACATAACTACAATGTTCAGCGAGGAGTTACCGTATATCAAATTATTCTTTTATATTTTTCCTTTTATTTTAAACCAAGAATGTCTGGTTCTGACCTATCCAGTAACATCCTGTAGAAATTAAAAATTAACTTTATAATGGCACTTAGCTAGTTTAAATATGTCAAATCTTAATAATCTTTCAAAGCTAAATATGCCTAATTTCAAGTCTCTCCTCATATGAGCCTTTTCCCTTGATTATCCATCTAGTTGATCTCTGCTGTACTCTTTTCAACCTTATCATAATAGAATCATAGAATATCAGGGTTGGAAGGGACCTCAGGAGGTCATCTAGTCCATCCTCAAAGCAGGATCAATCCCCAACAAGTGCTTTGTCAAGCCTGACCGTAAAAACCTCTAAGGAAGGAAACATACATTTCTTCAAATAACATAACCAAAACTGGACACTAAAGCCAAAATTTTCAAGTGTCCACTCAAATACAATAGTATCTAGATAAATTACATAGATCTCACAACAGACGATAGAGCTGTATCTACAACACAAGTCTTCTCACGCATAAAAATGCCTCACAGAAGGAACTCAAGCACTCTTGGAATGTTTATCTATTCCTAGCAACTCCTTACAGAGAGGTTGATACTCAGTATTCTAATCTTTACCTGGAATGCAGCTAGAAGGTAAAAGTCTCAAGCATTCACGTTGCGTTCAGTAAGTCTGTTGCTTTAAAGACTACGGGATGCTGTTTTTTGCTATTACTAGTCACTTTGACATGGCAAATCTTTTCATTGAGATAAAATACAACCTAGTTGTCAACATTTATCTTAAATTTGTTCCTCAACAAGGTCAAACATATGGTATTTAATGCTTTCCTATGAGTCAATTCGCTATCCCCTAGGATTCTGGTCCCCTCGGTCTTGTTATGATTTTAGCAGGTAATATGTGCAAGTTACAGGCATTCCTGTTGTAATAGAGGAAATTACAGAAACATACATATGAAATCTTTTACATGGATTTCAGTTATCTAAAATTGCTGTCAATCTTTCCAAGTAATGGAGATTACTCACACTTCTTTCCAATTTGTTTTACTATATTCATAGCTCTGCTCATTGTGCACCCATTTTTGCAAGGTGCTGACTACTTAAGTGACACTGAACATGAATTAACATCCTTAATATTTTGAGCATATTTAAAATACTTGAGCAAAAAAAAAAAAAACCCAAACAAAAAAAAAACAAAAAACCCAAAACCCTGTGTTTAGGTGACTGAATGGGGTGCAACATTTGAATATTTTTAATGTTCTTTTTTTCCCTATGTCAATAGAGAATTATTTTCAACAGCCAAAAATATAAACAAATACCCAATCAAAATTAAGCCCATGATCATGTATACCACTGCTGCAACTCAGAGCTCCTCTAATTTAAATAGGGTTCTGCATGGATGCATGGGATCCAGGTGCATGGAACAACTTGCAGGATAAATATAATAGATAACTATTTTTTTAAAAAGGCATGGGAAAAAGTAAAATTATATACTTGCATTTTTAAAATCTCTACTTCTAAATTAATGCATATAAAATAAAATATTATGCATTTGTGTATTTTTAATTCTAAGTTTAATTAATGACAATCTTAGCGGCTCTGCTAAATATTATTCAATCCTCTTACCTTAAAATTAGTGATCCTAGCTTGCGATTCATCACAATAGGGTCGTCCTAAAAGCCATAATGATGTAAGTATAGCAGCTGCTGATGTTTTCACATGCATCATTGGGCAGCTCTCTTGAAATGACTCTATTTTGTTGGTATCACATAGCAATCTCCTATCAGACCATCTGATCATCCATTCAAGCAGTCTTGCAATATTGCTGAATTTATTCTTCAGTTCTAGACCAAGTTCCTCTCTTGGTATAACATCATTCATATGAATTGTTTTGTATACATATTTACAGGTCACTGAAGTTTGTATATTAGAGCAAGCATTGTCAGACAAGGTCTGAGTTATGGGTGTAATAGTTATTTCTTGCTTTTTATCTTGTGCTCTGTAAACTGACAGGTGGTTTAGACCAAATAAACCTTTCTTTCCCATGTATTTCCTTAGTCCATTCACTGAGTCACACATTGAGGAGTCTGCTGGTTGTAGAACTGAAACAGACATTCGGTTTTCCAAATGTTTTTCCTTTTCATTACACAAGGAAGCTGGTTTGAAATCACAAGATGCAAGAGTAACAGTATAGCAGCAACCAGCTCTAAACACATTCTCGCTATTAGTTTTGCCCTGTCGACGTTTCAGGGTTGTATGAACATCAAAAAGGAGAGAGTGTAGTTCATGTTCTCTAAGGAGTTCAGAAAAGCTGGTCAGAAAAGGAATCCCAGGATCACTGCAATTAAAGTCTCTCTCAAGTGTGTAACTCAAAAAGAGATCTAAGAACTTAACATATTCATCATCATCACGTTCAAATTCCCATGCACCTACCACAGGCAAAGTATGTTGATTAGACAAAATTTTACTGTATTCTTTATGTTTTGCTTTCCAATTAAGATATTTTATCTTATATGCAGTTTTCTTTCTACCAGTTTGTTCTTCTGTGTGAGGCCGTGTGTCCCTACAATACAGAAAAACATGAATAGAAAAAATCAGAAGGCTAACTCTAATCCTTTTTTAAAAAAAAATATTAAATTCAATAAAGTATGTTAATGCAACAGTTCTCTTCATTTCTTCTTTTCCTCTATTAAATAAAAATAGGAAATTAATTGCAAAAACTTACATTAATGCAGTGTTAAGGTGGCAAAATAGACAAAATGTAGTAGTCATAATTCACAAACCAATATTAACTTAGAAGTATCACAAAGTAACTTTTATTGCTAATAATAATTTACAATCTAGTAACAGAAAAAATGAAAAAAATAAATGGTAGGTTAGGAGGGTTGGAGTAACTAAGATTGTATGGTTACTTTGGTAAATTATATAGGATAATGATTACATTTTGGGGGTGGAAGAATGGGAGTATAAGGGGAAAGAAGAAATTGTGCAGAGGGGCTAAGGTCACAGGAACAACAAAGGACATAATGGAGGATTAAAGAATTTATGAAGGGAGGATACAGCAGGGATGAGGGACTGATGAATGATGAACAGTTAGGTGGTAGGGATCATGAATAGTGACAAAAACTGACGTGGGAGTCCAAAAAGCAGAGGCTACATACCTGTATAGTAACTTGAGTTCTTCAAGATATTTTGTCACTATGGGTACTCCACTGTAGGACATGCCTGTGAACTCTTGATCAGAGACTAAAAAACTGTGTTTGCAGGTCCATGACTGTGCAAAGTAGCTCCTTATGCTCCTCTATGAGGGCACACAGGGAGATATGAACCCACCGCCACATAGAGGGGAAGGAGGATGGCAGATGTAGCACCCAGTGGCGATGATCCCTTAGGGTCAAAGATGATCTCTTCCACAGGTTTTTATTTTTGTATGGGTCCTTTGATAACTGAAGAGTCCAATCCTTGAGTCGCAAACACATTGGCAAACACTGGAAGTAGGTAAGATGGTGTAATGCTTGACAAACATGTGAACAGAGGACCAAGCTGCAGTCCTGCAGATTTCTGCAATGGGCACATTTTTCAGTAAAGTGTCATGGCCTGGTTGTGGGCAGTCTGACATAGTGGTTGGAGCGGGGGTCAGGAATCAGGAGTCAGGCCAGATGTGGCTATCAGGAGATTGGAATCTGAGAGCCCAAAGGGCAAACCAAGAGTCAGAAGTCAGGCAGAGTAAGGTTACCAGGAGATCAGAGGGCAGAGACTGAGAGTCAGGATCAAGAAGCAGGCCAGGTCAGGATACCAGTAGGCAGGTCAGAGTCAGGCAGAAGGTAGTGCAGAGGCAGAAAACCTCAGCTGCACAGACAACTTCCTGTTCCTTTGCTTGGTTTAAACTGAAACAGGGAACCAATTAGAACTCTTGGAGTTTTGCCAATCAGATCCCAGGACTGAAGTCCGTCACTGAAGTTAAGCTTCAAGTTCTAGTGACTTAACAGGTCACTGAGTGGTGGGTTGGAATATACTGGCTCCTAAAAGCCCAGTGGACTGGGGTTTGAAAGCCATGGCCCTTGATATAGGGCTATCGATGTAGACTGAGCCCTAGTGGAGTGTGCTGACACTCTTTGAGGTAGTTGTATTCCCTCAGTCTCATAGCACGTTAAGATACAACCCGAAACCTAGTTGGACAGTCTGCCTGGAAATAGCATGACCGGTCATCCTTTCAGTAAAGGATACAATCTGGGGAAGGTCCTAAAGGTTTTGGTTCTGTCTAGGAAGACAGCAAGAGCTCTTCTGACATCTAGCATGTGTAGGCTAGCCTCCTTTCTAGAAGTATGAAGCTTTCAGTAGAACAATGGTATATGGATTTCCTGATTAATATGGTATTCCGAAGACAGGAGGAGGCGAAGATGGGGACGTAGTGTGACCTTGTCTCTACAGAAAGTCACGAATGATGGGTCTGCCATGAATGCACTTAGTTCTCTCATTTGCCTAGCCAAAGTGATAGCTATAAGGAATGTCGTCTTGATGGAAAGGTGGAGAAGAGAACAGGTATCTGTTGGTTCAAAGGATGTTTCTTTAAGGCATTGAGCTCCAAAATAAATTTCTAAAGCAGGGCAGGATTCCACAGTGGGGGAAACAAATTATGTAAACCCCTTAAGGAATCTGACCACAGTAGAATGGGCAAAAAAAATGGAGAAGATTTCAAAAGGTGAGTGGACAGCTGTGATAGCAGACAATTGAACTCTGACTTAGCTTATTGGCAGATCTTGTGTCTTTAAGTCCAACAGGTAATCTAGGATTTTGGTAAATAGAACTTCTGAGCATTGAGGGAGCGAAGAGAACACTAGGAATTCAAACACTTCCATTTCTGAAGATAAGTTTTGCAAGTAATAGCTTTCCTCCTAAATAAGAGGGCTGACTGGACCCTATCTGAACAGGTCATCTCTATGCCCGATAGCCACCTGGAAGCTCTGCCCTGAAGTTCAAAGGGGTTGAGATGATTCAGGGTACCTAAGTTCTAAGAAAGGAGATCCTTCCTGAGAGGAAGACAGACAGGTGTCATCACGGAGAGGTGAAGAAGGTTTAAACAACAAACATGTCTCAGCCATGATGGTGCTATGAGAATGACTCTTGTTATTGCCTGTCCCAATCTAAGTAAAGTCTTGAGAATGAGAGGTAGAGGTGGTTAAGAATACAACAGGAGATGGGGTTGTGGTACT
Organism: Gopherus flavomarginatus; assembly: GCF_025201925.1. Classification (NCBI taxonomy): domain Eukaryota; kingdom Metazoa; phylum Chordata; order Testudines; family Testudinidae; genus Gopherus; species Gopherus flavomarginatus. The sequence continues at coordinate 27,214,466 of NC_066619.1, forward strand.
ATCAGAGCATCTCCCAAGAAGTTGTGACCACATTGTCCCTTGGAGTAAAAATGGTGACAACTTCACATTTGTTGGGGGGTAGAAAATAGGTCCACTGATAGCAGACATAAGCTTTGACAGATGATGTGAAAGAATTGTTTTGCTCCAGTTCATGGTCCTGACAGAAGTTTCTGCTCATGGAGTCCACAACTGTATTCTGGAGGCCTGGTAGATAAACCACCAAGATTTTTAACTGGTGGGAGATGAATCAGTTCCACAGTTTTGGACTGGGATCTTGCTCCCACACTTGACAGTTTATATAACATTGTTATCCAGAATTACCCTGACACAGCATTACCCTGACATGTTATGCAGAAAGTGTTGATAGACTGCGCTCAGCTCCAGGACATTAATGTACAGCATAATCTCTTGTGGGAACTGCTTGCCCCCCAATTCAAGAGACATCCATTGTTAGGATATTTGAGAGTGCAGGATGTGAGAATGAGTTTCCCACGCAGACCTTCAATGGGTCTGTCCACCACCACATCAAATCTACAACTTCCAGAGGTAATATTTGTTTGGAGAGACTGTGTCTGTCTGGGGCACTGAAGTGCAGTCTCGCACATAGTGCAATGCACACAAGGCTGACTTATGGCTGAGGAGTTACAGACAGGTCCTTTCAGTTGTACGCAGATTGTGCTGTAGAGTAGATATGAGATTGGACACAGTGGAAAATTTTTAGTTATGGAGCTTGCAATGGCTCCAATGAAGTTGGACAAAGGTTAATGTAGACTTCTTCAGGTTGATGCAAAGGACCAGAGACTGAAATAGGGCTAGCACTTTGGAGGTTGCTGACTGGACCTCTAGAGCCAAGTGACCTCTGAGGAGCCAGTTATCCAGGTATGGAACTACTGTGATGCCCAACTGATACAGGTGGGCAATCACCACTGAAGACCTTTGTAAAGACCCTTGGGGGTATGGAGAGCCCAAAGGATAGGACTAGATATGGTAATAATTTGAGCTTATTACAAAACATAGGAAATGCTTGCGGGAAGGATGGATACCTACATGATAGTAGCAGGCATCCCAGAGGTCAAGCATGATGAACCACTCCCCCAGATTTACGGCTGGTATTATGGTAGCTAGTGTAAAAATCCTGAAGTGCAGTGAAAGTACACAGGAGTTCAAGTTTCTGAGGCTGAGGATCAGTCTCTGTCTCCATCCTCTTGGGAACTAGAAAATAGTTGGAATAGAATCCCCTTCCAATTAACTCTTGGGGAACCAGTTCCATCTCTCCCAGGAGCAGGAGAGATTTAAAGCAAGAGGTCCAGAGCTCCTCATAAGAAGGGTCCTTGAAGAGGGATGGGGAAGGGAAGTGGGGATAAAGTTGAAGAGGATAGTGATCACCTCCAAGTTCCATTCATCTGAAGTAATGTGTTCCCAGGAGACAGTAGTCTCCAAAGGGGTGGGGATGATAGAATCGAGCAGCAAAGGATCTGGAGAAATAGACTGCTTTAGCTCCTTGACCAAGATGTCAAAATTCTTTCTTAGAGGGAAGTGCCAATGGTGAAGTTGTAAAAGGAGGCAATTCCATTTTCTGAAGTCTACCTCTCCTCCTCAGAAGTTCTGCAGGTCTGTTGTGGATGGTACTGGAATGATCTGAGTGCTGTGCCATTTGGAATCTGCTAAACTATCCCTTTGTTGCAGGGACTTTAGTATTACCATTATTGTAGGAGGGGAGACTCCAGTTATTCTGGAATAAGAAGTTCTATGTGCAGCTCCCGAAATTGATGGCAGTTGTCGGGGGGGGGGAGGGGGAGGGTGTCGATGACACAGTCATACCCAGGGATGATAAGGGGAACCTCTCTGGATCCATCAGTACTGTCAGAGCCAGGCTGACTGGTGCATTGTCCAGCCCCAGTTCCAAACGTCTACTCAACAAAGGATGGGACGATGAGACAGAGGATTCGTCCTGAGTTGACTGAGATGGTTCCGAAGACAACTATTAGTGCCATGAGATCCAATATAGGCAACCTGGATTGATCCCGCTGTTGCTGTGGTGGTGTCCATGGAGCCAGGTAGCGGTGGCTCCTGGGCTTAGGCAAAGGAGGTACTGCCACAACCCTCTGGTAGTCATGCATAATATCCAAATCCTCAGAGGAATTGGAGTCCTATACGAATGGTGCGTCGACAGAAAGGCGTGTGCTGTAGGAACACAACCAGAGGGTGGTAGATCCGATGTAGAAGGAACCATCTTAGCAGGTGAATGGACCAGAACAGGGAGAGACCTCATCCATTCCAGGGCACACCATTCATAAGGCCTAGGAGCACATCCGATTCTCCTCGGTGTATATGGCACTGGTCCATGGACTGAACCGGGGCTGGTAAGAAGACCTGCCTTGGGATTGACTATTCATACTGCGCTAGCAGAGCTGACGCAGGAGTGATGCATGGTTCAGGAACAGGGACTGGCAGATCCGGTGAACAATGTGATTTCTTCTTGCTCTTGTGGGCCAGAACTCATGGATGGTGCAGCATCTTTCTTGGATATGGAGGAAGACTCACTGCCATACTTATGCGCATGGTTCTGTGGTTCATGGCTAGGTGCGGTGAGGGGTACTCAGTCTTGCTACTGGCAGAACCAGAATGGAACTTCACAGTAGGAGGCGTACCTTTGGACTGCTCAGGCTGATGTACAGGGGGGCTTCCCAGCTAGGATTCAACCACGGTCCCATGGTGACCTCCAGGAGGTGCTCCTTAAGGCAGAGGACCCAGCCTTCCCAGGTATGGGCAGGGAAGAAGAGACAGACACTGTACCTGGACACAATGTGGACTTTCCAAAGCAGTGCGCATAGCGTTGCTGCTGAGCGAAAATGAGTGAGGGCAGGAAGCACAGACCTTAAATACCGGCATGGAACGACAGACACTACTACTTTGAAAAGCTCTGTCTCAGGCGGAATACAATAGGGACCATCACTCAAAGAGGGTGACAATGGTACCAGAGACGGAGTAGAAGCCCTGTATGCTTCTCTGTGCTGTCTATTGGAGGACTTCTCTGCACGCTGCTTCATGTGCAGTACTGATGGCTCAGAACTATGGGGAAAAGACTTGTGGCAGGTCTGGTGGGGCTTTAAGCCAGGGGTCTCTGGCATAATTCAGAGTGCTGAAGGACCACAATTCAAAGGGACAGCAGGGACTCTCTCTGAAGCACAAATGTCCCAGAAAATAAAATAAAAATAACCAAACAACTACATAAAGAAAAGTGCTAATAAAATTAGCTAGATAAGAAGAGTGGGAAGCTGAGAACAGCAGACACACAAATGCTCAGAGGTGAGCCACAGGAACTGAGTGGCAGTGGGTCCATGCCTCCCTATATACCCTTGTTTGGGAGCACAAGGAACAGCTCTGCACAGGTGTGGGCCCACGAACACTGCTTTTTGGTCTCTGCTTGAGCACGCACGGGGATGTGCACATGCTACAGTGGAGCATCCATACGGACATATACTTGAAAAGAAGTCCAATATTGTTGATTTTCACTGACATTGGGACGACACAAGCTGCTGCATGGAGGAATCTCAGGGGATAGGGCAATATTTAGGCTACCTGGAATCTGCTAACAGTTGAGTTCTAAAATATGGGGCTGGAAAGACAATGAGAGGTACTGGGACCTAGTGCCCTTGAGCAGCTGTCAGGAGGTCTGGTGGATGAGCAAGAGAGGAGCTTATAAACCAATATTCATCTGTGATTCCCTGCTACCAATAAAACTGGCTGCTGACTGGAGTGGTATGCGTGCATGCATAAAATGGATTATGGATTAAGAGCCTAATCTAATTATCACACAAAACAACTGCGTACGTGTAAGAGTTAAGAAAGATTCAGGTTCAAAAGTAGTAGTCAGACAAATCCTCTTCACTTTTTAAAAAGTTGTCTCCCCTTTCCAGAGTGCCTTGCACAGGCCCACCATCACTCCCTGCCAGCACACCGACTGCCTGTCTCTGCAAGTTTGCCCTTTTCTTCGGTCTATATTTGTTAACTGTAACAAATGCATTAACAAAAAGAGACGTGGTGAAACTGTACTGAAAAACAATCTGACAGTAGCATTATGTTTTGCTCCCAATTTGTTACTTTCTTAATACCTCTGAGGTGAAGGTGCTTGATTTCTTGTTTCTTCTGTAAGCAAAGCTTCAGAGAGTGTATCCGCTGTTTCAGCATCACTATATACTTGAGGATTTCCACAATCTGAGAGTGTACTTCTGCTTAGACTGGTCCCTAATGAGAATCTATCATAGCAATGTGCCTCATCATCCGGTGTTTCCTCTTCCGATGGCTCCCAGATACTCATTTCAATGGGACCTATGTTCCTTATTACACGTTTCAGCGCTTTCAGCCTCACTTTGTGGGTGGCTTGGATAACAACAGACATCATTTCTTCACTTTTGGATCCTAACCAAAGAAAAAAACAGAGAGAAAAAGATGGGATTTTTGAGTGAAGAGTCCATATATTTCACATTCTCTAAGATTAGCAGGACATAAATTAATCATATACAGTATAATCAAATTTATATCCAGAAGAATAAAGATGAAGATATTTAGTATTTGGGACTCCATTTATGCAGTAAGTCTTTAGAATAAGTTTTAATTAATTTCAGCCTGTAAGTTTATAATGCTATAAAGAAATTTAGACTGTTTTGATTCATGTAGCTACTATTTATTTTCTAACTGAAGAAACACCATCACTTTCAAAATTGCACGTATGCTAGAAAAACTTCTATCTACTACTGGTGCAAGTCACAATTAAGATTACTAGAACCTAAATAGATTAGAAGAAAAATCTCAATTCTTCCCCATTCTCAAATTTGCTTATGCTATGACAGCAGTCTGTGGACAAATCAGTTTAACTATTTCCTCTATAGAAGTAGTCCATCAGACAGTTTTCCTGGTTGTGTTTCATATACTTGAGACAAATACTGTAAATTACTGTTCAAAATATACTCTCAAGAACGAGTTTTCAACACAGAACCCAAAATTGTACATGCAAAATATGACTGGCAGACACAAACAGGTACTTGTTTATGCAAAACAGCTAATATTCAAAATGATAAATGCATACAAAATATTCAATGCATACCAAAAATGAGTAATTGGATTTAAACTCCCATTCATTCTTGATAAGCTAATGAATTTACAATTTTTGTAAAATCTAATGAATGTTAGCTATCAACGATGCAGTGAATTAGAGGTTAAGCATGCCACAAGGAACCAATTATAGTCCCAATTCTGATGCTGACTCACTGTGCGGCTTTAAATGAGAAGTCACTTAAGATTTCTGAATTTCTATAAAATAGAAATAAAATAAACAACAAACAACAACAACAACAACAACTTTCAATTACCATCTCTTAGGGACATTAGTTAATGGTTGTACATTTAAAAATGTAAAGCAATGGTTAAGTGCCATCAAAGAAACCTTTTATGGCTTTGTAATTACATTTACTTAGTATACTGCCCTAAAATCACTGAATAATCAAATTTTAGGGATGGAATATGGCTCTGGAAGGCTCAGGGGACTGGTACTAGAATAGACACCAAAAGATAACATCACCTATTAACTTATACAAAATTAGCAGATGGTCTAAGTCCAGTTCCTAGTACACTGGATCCACACCAAAAACAAAACGTTGAGTTGTCTCAACGATAGAGACCAGGACTCAAATAATCATATTTAATCAATCTTTCAGCCATAGTGGGTATGCATGAGCACCATGCATGTGAGTTAGGAAATATTTAGTAAGCAGTATCCATTGGTCTGCGCATCTGCAGTTTTTCTCCTCATGCTCTGAAATGACGGTGTAAGGGGAAATGTGGACCAACGCCTCTTCAGTTCCTTCTACTATGAATGCAGTCATGATCCACAGCAATGGGAATAGAGGATGGGTAGTGGCATTGGCAGCAGGTGAAGATTCCCTTGGGGGGAGACTAGCTCCCTGTCCTGCCTCTTCAGCCTGCAGCCCCGCCCACACTATACTCCCGCTCCGTGCCCCACGCTGTCACTCTTCGTGTTCCTTCTCTCCTCCACCCTCTGCTTCGCGAGACCCCCACCACTCCCCATGGCCCTCCTGTCCTCTACCCCCACACTCTGCCACATGCGAGGCCCAGGCAGGGGAGGGGAGGTAGAGTGGAGGAAAGGAGAGACTCACCAGGCAATGGTGGGCACCTCAGGGAAGGGGCAGAGTAGGGACGGGAAGATGCGAAGCACAGCCGCGGCCACCATGACCCAGGCGTCCTGCGGTGGGGCGGTGGCGGTTGCGCCAGGGGAGACTTAACTTCCCCGGCCTATTATACCAGCCGCCTACAGGTAGTGGAATAAAGATAATGACCACACATCTCAAATAACCTCAGTTATAGATAAGTAATCTTCATTTAGTCTTCGAGTGAGGATCCCTCCCTATGTGTATTCCACACATGGAAGATTAGTAAGCAGCAGTCAATCAGGAAGTGACGTGAGGGGATGGATGGTATGGTTCTCTCTAATACTGCCATCCCCACAGCTGTTTTTGCAGTAGTAGTCTGCAATATATAAAAGGTGTGGATGCGGTTCACGTGGGCTCCCCAACCTAATAGGGATGCCTCCATAATGATGGTACTGTCCAGAGAGGGAGTGAGAAAGGGGTATACCTGACAAGGATTTGTTTGGTACAGTAGGGAAGTCAGTAATTTGGCCAGAACTGTCACCATGAGGTTCATGGAAGGACAGCTTGCAGAATATACCAATTGCAGCCAAGCTTGAAGGCAACAAAAATGGAGACTTGAAAATGGGGTGACATAGATGAACAAGACCATATGACCTAGGAGCAGAGGTAATGTAAGCCAATACAGTGTACCGACAAAAGTCAGTACACAGCCAACCATACTGGCAGGGAGCAGCTTCCCCAGGCCGGCAATTTAAAAAGGCCCCGGGCTCCAGCAGTGGCAGGAATCCTGGCCCTTTAAATCGCCACCAGAGCCTTGCTGCCAGAGCCCTGGGTAGCAGCGGTGGTCAGGAGCCCCGGAGCTCCAGTGGCAACTTAAAGGGCCAGAACCACGGGGCTCCCGGGGGCTGCCGCAGCTACCACTACCATGGGGCTGTGGCAGTGATTTAAAGGGCCCAGGGCTCCTGGCTGCCACTCTGCCCGAGACCCCGCCCTTTCCAGTTCAGTCCCCCCCACTTGCTCAGGACCCCGGCCCTGCATACTGGTAAGTCCCTTATGTTACTTTCACCCCTGCCTAGGAGAGACAGATATGTCTTGACTAGCACTCAAGGGTTGCTTGTGACATGAGCTATGATTTTTTTCATATAGTCTGGAACCTGTCCTTGGGCAGGAAAGCTCTTGCAGTGATAGAATTTAAGCGGCCCCTGTCATAAACAGATAGCTAAGGGTTAATGTCTCTTTCACCTGAAGCACCTGACCAGAGGACCAATCAGGAAACCGGATTTTTTCAACTTTGGGTGGAGGGAATTTAGTGTCTGAGTCTTTTGTCTGTCTGCCTGCTTTCTCTGAGCTTTGGAGAAGCAGTTTCTACTTTCTAGTCTTCTGTTTCTAAGTGTAAGGACAAAGAGATCAGATAGTAAGTTATATGGTTTCTTTTCTTTGGTATTTGCATGAATATAAGTGCTGGAGTGCTTTGATTTGTATTCTTTTTAAATAAGGCTGTTTATTCAATATTCTTTTAAGCAATTGACCCTGTATTGTATCATCTTAATACAGAGAGCCCATTTGTATGTATTTTTCTTTCTTTTTATATAAAGCTTTCTTTTAAGACCTGTTGGAGTTTTTCTTTACTTCAGGGAAATTGAGTCTGTACTCACCAGGGAATTGGTGGGAGGAAGAAATCAGGGGGGGAGATCTGCGTGTGTTGAATTTGCTAGCCTGATTTTGCATTCCCTCTGGGGGAATAGGAAAGTACTTTTTGTTTCCAGGACTGGAAACAGAGAGGGGGAGTCACTCTGTGTAGTTTCACAGAGCTTGTGTCTGTGTATCTCTCCAGGAGCACCTGGAGGGGGGAAGGGAAAAAGGATTATTTCCCTTTGTTGTGAGACTCAAGGGATTTGGGTCTTGGGGTCCCCAGGGAAGGTTTTTCAGGGGGACCAGAGTGCCCCAAAACACTCTAATTTTTTGGGTGGTGGCAGCAGGTACCAGGTCCAAGCTGGTAACTAAGCTTGGAGGTTTTCATGCTAACCCCCATATTTTGGACGCTAAGGTCCAAATCTGGGACTAAGGTTATGATAGCCCCAATGAAAGATTACGTGGGTGTGAGAACAGATTTTTCTGTTTATGCTGACTGCCAGTGAAGAGAAGAGAAGTAGCATACTGGAAGGTGACACCGAAGCTTCCCGGTGGGATCTGGCACCCTCGAGATAGGAGAAGACAGAAAGACCACAACTGCTACTACCAAGAATATCTTGGTAAAGACTCTGGAGGCAGTCGCTTTTCTGAAGGGGAGTACTCTGTACTGAAAATGGCCAGAGACTATCATGAATCTGAGAAAGCATCTGTGGCTGGGATGAATGTCTACATGAAAGCAAGTGTCCTCCTTATTGAGAGCTGTGAACCACATGCCCTTTTCTAAAGATGGAATTATCACTGCCAACGTGACCATTCAAAATCTGAGTTTGTGAATGAAGCGGTTGAAATGGCAGAGATTGAGGATTGGTCTCCAATCACTTTTCTTTTTGGGCATAAGAAAGCAGGTTGAGTAAAACCCTCTTTTCTTGGTAGTAAGGAAGGCCATGCTATCCTTCTTGCTGCAGTAAGGAGTTCACCTCATGTGAGACTACTCTGATGAGAGTGGTGAGAATGAGGGTTTTGGAGGAGGTAGGGATGCACACTATTATCTAGCCAGAGTAGAGGACATTCAGAAACCATGTGACCATTGTTATCGCACTCCAGGTGTTGAAAAAGAGTGCTAGACGACGCCCAAATAGTGTGTGGGAGTCGGGACGTGTTGGGCTTAGTGCTTCATGACTCTCAAGCTCCCATAAAAAATATGTTCTTGGGGATTGAGATGCCAAGCCTATTGCAGATAGCTAAGGAAATGGGACTTTTGAACCCTCTGTCTCTTACATGTTGGTTCATAGGGCCTCTGATGGAAGAGCTACTGAGTAGTTTATTTAGATTTGGCCGATGGGCAATGAAACTTCCTCTTAGGGGCAGGCATGTATATCCTGAGCAAGTGCAGGGTGGTATCCTTCAGGATATGGAGGGACTTGTCGGTCTTCTGATTGAAAATGTGCAATTCATCAAAGGGAAGGTCCTCGATGGTATTCTGGATCTCCCTACGGAATCTTGATGCATGAAGCCATGACTCCTTGTGCATGATGATGTCAGTAACCATAGCTATAGAGAAGGTATCAGTGGCATCGACTGCAGATTGGAGGGCAATCCTCACTATCAGTTTGCCCTTACCAATCAGAACTTGAAAAAAACCTCTGTCACGTTGCAGAAGGCTGTCAATAAATGACATAAACTTCGCATAGATAAGGGAATCTTATTTAGCTGGTAGTATTTGGTAATTGCCTATCCTGTGCTGGAGGCTGGATGATAAGACCTTTCTTCCCAGAAGATCTAGGTGTTTGCCCTCTGTCAGCAGGAGTAGACCAGGGATGTTGCTGTCTAGCACTTTCGGAAGCAGCATGGACTACCAGTGAATTGAGATTGGGATGAAAAAAACAAAAATTCCACATCCTCGGCTGGCACATAACGCTTCTCCGCTCTTTTGGGGGTAGGTACAGGGGTGTGCCAAACTGTTCTAGTTGGTTCCAGTATGGCTTCATTAATGGGGAGAGCTATTCTGTTGGATCCAAAAGCATGCAGGATGTCTAGGAGTTTGTGCTGGGAGTCCTGGATCTTCTCAAGGGGATCTGAAGCTCTGCAGCAACTCTGTGGAGAAGGTTCTAGAACTGCCTGAAGTCACTGGCAGGAAAAGGGGATTTAGAAGTCACTCCTTTGTCCAGTTATGTCAAAGCAGTCTTGCTGGTTCTGATGGAGCTGCCGGATCTGGAGCATAATATTCCTTTTTCTCTGTCAGATATGGGAGCAGAGCTGAGTGTCCCCGTAGAAGGGAGGTAAGGGGTGACTTCCTGGCAGATTGGATCAACTCTGCAGAGGTCCCAAGCCTCCCAATATGTTCAGTAGCAGAGGCTAACAGTTGGTTGCAAAGGCCTTCATGTCATGAGGTACCAGCGGCTTCAAGTTAGATGAGGTGGAGGCTGGTCTTAAACCTGTGTGGGACTTTTGGGCAGTGAAAGATACGTAGGGCAGTGCAATTGGACTGGATGTTTATTCTATATATGAGAGAGGTGATAAGCTCCTTCCAGCAGTCAATTCTCTCAGAGGTGACATTATCTCCCTGGAAACAGAGGGGCCTGATCGAGATGGGGATTCCACAGCCAGAAGAGCAAAAATACCCTGTAGGGTGCCAATAGATTCATATTTCCCCAGTGTGAGAGGAGTTCAGCCTGTCTGGGTCACTGGAGTTGGTAAGGAGGGTAGTATCTGAAGTCAGTGATGATCAGACTTTCTTGGTGCTGATGGCTCCCAGGGTTTGGGAGGAGCTGGGGATGATGGTACCAATGGAACATGGTCTGGCACCAACAGAGCCCAATGCTTATGGGCTTTCTTCTCATGCCTCTGAGACTTAGAACATACCAAATCCTCATGAGCCAAGCTGGAACGCTTGCTTACAGCTGAGTCCAACATCTTTGACGTGGACTTTGAGAAAGACTTAGTCTCATGCTCATGAGAGTGCTTTCTGACACCACCACACCGTCTGTGGGGGTAGATTCTCCCCACACTAAAGAGAGGCTTCACAGCAGCAGGTGACACATGTCTTACGAACCTCACAATAAGCAACTACCTGCCTCTATCAGGACACACTCCAAACGATCGCTCTCAACCTCCCTTGCATTCCTCAGTAATATTCCCATAACACAGATGTATGCAGGGCTGCCACATGGGCGTCCTCTGATACATTCACCCAACATTATGCCATCTTGCAGGATTCTTCAATAGACACCATTCTTGGTCCTATCCTAGGCAATAACAGCCGCTCTGAAGCCCCAACTCTCCAGCTAGGGGTACTCCTTTATAATCACCTACAATGAAGCACTCATAGGGATGTCATTCAAAGAAGAGAGGGTTACTAACCTTGTGCAGTAACTGAGGTTCTCTGAGACGTTTGTCCCCATGGGTATTTCACTACCCCACTCCTCCCCTCTGCTTCGGAGCATAACACTTGGGCTCTGCGGCACAGAAGGAACTGAGGGCGGTTGGACTGCACAGGGCTATTTATACCACCCATGCACAGCACAGCGACAGGGAGGTACACATGTGCAATCCGACGGGCATTGTTATTGAAAATCTCTTGGAAGGAGCGCAAGTAAACATAAGTGCACAACATCCGGAGTGTATGCCATATGCCTTGCCTCTATTACAAGCATGGCAACAACAATGGGGAGACGGGACTATACGAAATAAGAGAGGTATAGGGGAATATATCGTACATAGTATTGGTGCTGGAGCTGGAGTTTTAAACTGATATTGAGAGGTTACAAAGGAAAATGTCAGCTTTGGGTAAGATTTTGGGCTATACAGACACATGAAAAAATTTGGCGCACTATCAGAATAAGGAATAGGAAATGTGGAACTCCAATTGAAACAAGCCCAAGCCTTGAAAATGTCTCTACATGTAAATCTATTTTGTGAGTCTGAAATTGACAATAAAACTGTACTAGCAATATGATGTGTACAGATGCAAACTTCTGGGATACAATACATAGAGAGAATGGTTAATCTGTTAAGTAATGGGCAATGGCCTTCTGAGTGGTACAAAGATCTTCATATCTGGAATCAACGAATTGCAGGATGGAAGAAATATATGGAATTTAATTGGGATCAAGCTACTCTGAGGGGAGAGTGAAAAGGCAGAATGCTGTTACACAACACAGGGAAGCAAAGAAAAGCAGCAATGGCTTGGGTGTTGCCAAAAATTATTGAAGAAGAGTTATGGCAAATAGAAATAAGTGGGACACACTTGATTCAAGAAGAAGGGGATTATAAAGTAGTAAAATTAATGAAACATTGTGAAGAGTGGGGACAAAGTAAATGGGTGTGCTCACAACTAACTAGGTCCCTAGAGGGATTTGAACCATTCATTTGAACCATTCAAGCGGACAATAAACCATGCAATATTTAGCCTCTAATGGCACAAGAGTGTTTAATTTAGGCATCGTGTGTATTTCTGTGGTAACCACTGAAAAACATGTATTTTAGGGAAGTATGACAGAAAAAGGCCCAACTGAGTCATGTAAATGTAATGTAACACAGGTCATTAATGGGATTATTTACCAAGGTCCTTTATTTTAAAAAAAAGGAAATTGTTTGGGAACCAAAAGATATTGATTGTCCTTTGATTTGGGAACAATGGGAAAAACTGACTGATGAAAGTGAAAAAAATCAGGCAATATGCAAAAGATCTAAGTCTGCTCAGCTGGCGAAAATAAACATTTTGATAAACAATTGTCAAATATTTAAATTGGGGAAAGGAGGAGAAGAATTCGCAATTTCTCATTGGTATGATGTTTTTAAAGGATGGTCTCCCAGTGTCACAGCTCTTCTAAATTTAATGCTACATCCTATTATCATAATATTTGCATTAGATTTTGTTAACTTATCATGCTATGTTTATACTGTCAAATAAGAGCGAAAAGGAGTTTTGGAGCAAGTGATATATAAAATTTAATTGCTTGCAAAATTATGAAGTGATACAATAATTAAAGGCATTAATCATGAATCAAGAGGGAGGAATGTTGGGAGACATATACACACTGTGATTCATATATCCATGTAATATGTTATAGGTCACTGAGGCCTGGTATGAATGACGTGTGCTTGACATGACTACGTGCATGCAAGTTGGCAACCAAAGCAAGAACTTAAGGTCAAGAACTATTAGAACTATTTGTGCAAAAACCATCTTGCTATGTTCAGAGAAAAATACAGAGAATCAGCAAAAAAGGAAACACCTCCAGCTGGACTGAAATAAAATTGTATAAGAACTGGAGAAAATGGCATGCTTGGATCATGGCAGCCCACCCAGGATTGTCTCTCTGGAATTGTGTGGGTAGAAGGCCTAGTAAACAAAGGCAAAGAACTGATGACATGACAGAATGGACTATAAATGGTTGCCTATGATTTCTGCAAATCGGAGTTGTTAATTTATCCAGAGACCTGTTAAAATACAGATGTGGTTTTCGCCAGCTCCACGCATCTTATGACTGGAAGGAATCTTGACTGGCCATTGGGACCATTCTGACCTTTGGACTCTGGTATAATATGTTTGGAGTGTAAATGTGGAGTGAGTTAGGTTTGTTTTGTAATCAATAAAGAGCATTTAGAGTATTATATACCTACAGTGTGTCTGGTATCTGGCTGCTCCCCATCCCGTAGGGAAATCTCTGTTGCGGGTCTAAGACTGGTAATAGCAGTGTGTCTATTCTGGATGTTGACACTAATAGCAGTGGATGCCTGTTTTTTTGTTTATATGTCAGAACCAAGATGGGAACAAACGGATCCTTACTCCTGCATGCCATACTCTCCTGCAGGGACCTATGTTCTTAGAGCTCATGTGCTAGGACATACCTGACTTGGAAGGAGACTGAGATGGATATTCTATCTTCAGGACAAATTTAGGGGAGGATCCGTGTCTGTGATTGTCAGAGTGCCCCTTATTCTCAGAAAAAATCTTGGAAATTGTAGCTTTAGTTCCTGAGTTTGAGCATAGAGTTGTGCTGCCCTCTGATTGAGACCAATGCCCAGGGGAGTCTCCCCAACCTGGATCTGACTGGAGTCTTATGACTTTCTTCATTAGGTGTTTTCTAAGTCTGAGTTCTCGACCCTTACATGTTCAGGGAGAGACTGAATGGCTGATGCTACACTTAGCAGAGACATAAGTTTCGCCAAGACAGTAAAGGCAACGTTGGTGTGCACTGCTCAATCAAAAGGAGCAGGGGCATGAAGCACAATTCTTAATACCCAAGACTCTGAGCACAGTCCCTGTCCTCAGGTGAGAACTTCCCCAAGACAGGAAGAGAACTAACTAAGCTACACTATACTAAGTTCCAGCGGCTATAAATCTAAGAGTGAAATACTAAAATACTAATAATTATTTAAAATTTATATATTTAAAGATTGAAGCAATGATAGTTGTGGACAGAAGATTCCAACTTAGGCCATGAGGCACCAAGAAGGCACTGGAGAGGCATCAGTCCGCACTGCTTATACTTATACTCTCATTTCAGAGCACAAGGAACACAACTGAATATGTGCGGAGCAATGAACACTGCTTACTAAAACTTTCTGAACTAAGGTGCATGCTTCACGTGTACCCACGTGTGGAATACACATAGGGACCATCACTCAAAGAAAAACATTAAGTTTAAATTAGATACTTTTAAAGGATGGATATTGAACTTGAGTTCTAAATATGAAATAAAGTAAGCATGTGGTCCTTCATCTGGAGTAATATCTTTTGCTGTTATTTGTAAGGACGATTCTTAAAAACAACCAACAAAGAAATTTGAAAGTGGTAGTTTTTATATGCAGTACCGTAAAAACTGATTTAACTATTCTGCCATCATACCAAAAAAGTTTTGTGGGCTTTTTTTTTTTTTTTTTTTTTTTAACATCCCAGAATAATGGAATAGTACTTTCCTTCTACTGTTCTTATGCAGCACCTTTCAATTCATGATATCTGAAAAAATGTTTATAAATATAAAATAAGGAGACGAATACTGATAGCCCAATGATCACGTACACAAAATGAGCAACCATTAACTCAATGATAGCTCAAACAACCTTGGTAGAATTTTCAAAAGAGAGTTCAGTGTTTGGCTAACACTGCTCCCACTGAAGTTGATAGGAGTTTTACCATTGACTTCAGCAGGAGAAAAGTTAAACCAACACTGAGCTCTTTTGAAAATCCCACCCTTGAACTTGATTTGTTGGCAAGAACACTACAGTTCTCATTTCAAAAGCACCATATCGGTAGCTACCACCTAGACAAAAGGCAATAATTCAATGTCTCATCTAAAGGATAGAAATGTTACCAGTATTACTGTTCATAAGAAAAACTTAAAAGCAATGAAGTCATTGAGCCCATTTTTTACTCCCTGAGGAAGAATGTACATTACCTCTGACAATACAGTGTCTAAGTCGCTGCTGAAGAGCATGATATTTATCCCTTAGTGGAACTCTTACACCTTCAGAATTAGGAAATGCTTTCACCAAAATTTCTGCCACCTGTACAAAATATATCAGTTTCAGGGTTAATTTTGATGGAAAAATAAGTTATACCAAAACTCATATTACTCAGAGCTCTAAATATAACATTTGAAAGGAAGCCAAAACCCTGTCATTCTCAATCTCTTTTATGTTTTTAGCTTCTTTTACCTTTCTGATTGGTGGTAATTCTCCAACAAGACTCAGAATTATATCTTGAACAAGTTCTTCAACATTCATAAACCTAGCAAAAGGGAGCATTCGACAAGCCCATTCCACTGCACTGAGACAATGCTCAACTATACAGGCATCATACTCGGCCTTCTTGCAACCCTAAAACAGAAATGGTCAGACAAATATTAATTGACATATATCTGAAAAATTCCAGCTAGACTATATACTTATTGGCAATTTTCATGCCTTCATGCCAATGTATACCGAGAAGACTAGAAGCAGTTAGCTTAATGGTCCAGAAATAGTAGTTTGTGCTAGCAAGCTGAAAACCATTGACTGTCTTGCATGCAAAATCCAAAAAACTATTATAGTTTTGGAGATAATTTTTTGGCTCTCTGCTGGAAAGAGCCTTGAGTCACTCTGCAGCAAATCCTGCAGGATGAGTTGGATTGGTATTAACCACTTCAAAAATACACTATATGATTCATGCACGATTGGTAGTACCAGAACAGAAAATACTTTGGCAAACTTTCCTAGTTGCTTGTAACTTCTACTTTCTGAGACAAGATGCTGTAGTAAATAACTGGAAGGCAACTAAAATGGATCAGTTTTGTTTTGAAGCAGCCAGTATCTTCTGCCTCACTAGGGCCCCTTGCACAAAGCAGAGATACTCTAGTTATATTTATTGTTTTATATAAATTATCTTTTTAACTTTATCTTTTGTTTTCTTGTGCACAGAACATCTTGGCCTCATTTATAATACGGAAATGATCTACTCCTGCTAACAAAAATCACAAAATATTCAGGTTGCTCCCAGTCCCAAGAGACTTACACTAAGTCAATATGTAACCCAGATCTCACACTGTAGCGGGGTGGACCCCCGCTCCTGCCCTGAAGGGTTAAAAACAGCCCTGGGAGGGGGCTGCAGCTGGAGAAAACAGCTTTTAGGCTGGGCTGATAAGGGGAAGTGGCTGTAGCTGGGGCCAGTCCTCAAACAGACTCAGCTGGCCCTATAAAGGCAGAGAAGCCAGGAGCCTAGACAGTCTCTCTCTAGC
Source organism: Gopherus flavomarginatus (assembly GCF_025201925.1). NCBI lineage: Eukaryota > Metazoa > Chordata > Testudines > Testudinidae > Gopherus > Gopherus flavomarginatus. The sequence goes on from NC_066619.1 coordinate 27,230,988, forward strand.
AATAGAGGGAGATGGGCCTGGCTGCAGGGAGCTAGACATAGGGTACCTGAGTGAAGCAGGGCTGGGGAAAGGCAGAGGAGCTGGGGAACTCCAGCCTGGAAAGCCCCAGGCTGTGGCCTAGCAGAAGGCCAAGGGATATTAGGGATTGCAGAGGGCAACCCAGGGGTAGACCAAGGCAGCAGGTCCAAACCCAACCTTGCCAGTGATGAGTAGGCTGATACTGCAGTCTTCCCTAGGGCGCGGGGCTAGACAATGACTGGCAGTAGCCATATACTGAGGCAAGGTGGGATAGTGGGTGAGAGTTCCCTGGGAAGGGGAGACCCTGAGAGAAAGGGGTTACTACCAAGGGGGGTAGCACCCCAGATAAAGGGGCACGGGGTACTGGGAAGGACACGGGGGCCAGATGACAGGCAGATCACCGGCCTGCAGAGGGCGCTCCAGAGCTGAATTGAGCTAATTCCCAGAAATCACCAGCAGGAGGCGCCACAGGGGTGAGTCCGCTCATCTACACACATCAAAGACAACACTTGTAGCCAATCCTACAGTAAACTAACAGGATTCATTAACTAGGAAAAAGAAATTAGAGAGTTATTTACAGATTAAAGACAACATATATACACAAATGAGTTACAGCCTATGGTTCCAAAAAGTGACAGAACTGTAGTAAATCATCAGCACTCAATCCCCAAGTTGACCCTGGGGATCTGTTTCTGTTTTGCAGTTTCAGCCCTATGAGAATCCAAATAGCCAAAGAGACAAAGTTTCTCCTTGTCAGGTATTTTTATCCCCTCCACCCCAGAGTCCAAACTGATGGGATAAGCTCAGGAGTAGGTCTCTCCTTCCTGGAGGGAGTTTGCAATGCAATCAACATGGCGTCTGTCCTTTGATGCTATACAATTCCTTATTTGCCTTCAATTGGCTATCTTAATTAATGCTTCTTTTCCTGTTTGGTGAGAAGTATACAATGCAAACACTCAATACACCTCTACCCTGATATAACGCTGTCCTTGGGAGCCAAAAAATCTTACCGGCGTTATAGGTGAAACTTGCTTTTATCCACCAGAGTGTGCAGCCCCACCCTTCCAGAGTGCTGCTTTACGGCGTTATATCTGAATTCGTGTTATACTGGGTCACACTACATAGGGGTAGAGGTGTATCCATTTATACATTAGGCTTTAGAGCAGTGGTTCCCAAAGTGGGGCTCGTGAACCCCTGGGTGTTCATGAAATGTTACAGGAGGTTCTCAGGAAAAAATTCCCTAATGGCGGACAGAGCTATCCCTATAGACTTTGGGCAGCATGGGGCCAGCAGCCCGGAGCCCCTGGCCTTCCAAGAACTAAGCAGATCAAAGCAAACATATCTATCACACTGAGGAGATTTAAACTTCAAGACTCCTTATAAGAAAATGGAAAGGGAGATGGATATTTTTGTTGTTTTTAAAATTAAATAGGCAGCTAGTATTGTTCTTCATAATAATTTTAAAAACAAGTTTAAGCTTTGTTGTAATGTGTGTTGTTTGCCTGGACTGCTCAAGACCTGAATGCTTGTGTAGGAGGAGTTGGCTTCTTAAATACCTTCATGCTGTTTCAGATCTGATACTCCTTGATGAAACTTATTCAAAGTAATTCAAGTTACAAAAGTGAGATCTTGGAAGAGTGTTGCCGTTTTCATAATGTAATAATACTGTAAGGATTAATAATAATAAATAGTGTGTAATAAGCATGTCATAAAAACAAATTTTATATTTCCAAGATCACTGCTTTTACATTTCATATTCAAATAAAGGTGGAAATCCCTGGAAATATTCACTTTTAGGAGGGGGTTCGTGAGACTTGATATTTTAGTGAAGAAGGTTCACAGGTTGTTAAAGTTTGGGAACCACTGCTTTAGAGCTTATAAGATCAATATACTCAGCATCCTATAAGCATTTCATACAGACTAAACACATTCTTATCAACTTAACATCTAGTATCTATTTTGATAATGCACACAGGTAAGCAAGACTGGTTTCCAGCTATGCATTTGTAAGTGTTCAGTCAGACCTGAGGCCTTGGCACGAGCTGGCACCTGGTCTGCCAGCATCACAGACAACTTTTAGAAAATGTACTGTAACAGGATGGGTGAAGATCAAGTGATTGGTAACAGGCACTTAGCTGCTAAGTCCAACCATAAGGAACAAAAGGATAGTAGTGAAATCTTTGAGAAAAATGTCCAAAATGACAGGGATGCCAGTATCCTGATGATATCTACGCTGCTGGCATCAGATAGTAAACCTTTTTCATTTTGCTGTGTGGCACTTCCTTGTGGAATTCTTCCTATTAGGTTTGTTTTTTCATGTGTGGATGCTGGGTAGTGTTGGTGGTCTATGATATAAAGAAGGTCAGACTAGATCTGGTGGTCCCTTCTGGCCTCACACTCTGAGACTTAATTATTGTTAATAATGGATTGTTCTGCTTCCCAGAATGTCTTTTCTAGGTTAGTCATCCACCCAAATAGCAGGCTGTGATGTGGAGAGATGCCAGATTGGGATGTCTGATCTTGCCTCTCTCCTGCGGCCAACAGGTCCAATAAGAGCTGGATATGGACGCACAGGCATGCTGATATCTGTAAAATGCTTGGAAACCACAACTGTCTGCACCATCCAGGAGCAATCAGGATCACCAACACTCTATTCCTCTTGCTCAATCTTCCTCAGAACCTGACCTAAAAGCAGAATGGGTGGGAAGGCATATGTCATTTGCCCCAATCATGAAACTAGAAATGTGGCGCATTTGAAGCCCTGATCTTGAGCCCCCCGGAATAGTCATTTGGGCATTTTTTGTTCTCTTGAGGCACATGGAGGCTCCAAAGTGGGAACCCCCACTGCTGTAATAACTTCTGAATAATACCAGCGCAGAGTCACACAGATTCCACTTGTGGTTCTTCAAGAAGGGCCTGCTGAAGCTGTGGGCTAACATGTTGCGTATACCTTGAAGCTGGTACTGCCAAGAGGATGATCTGGGATGTGAATACACCAGTTCTAGAGATTGACCCCCTATTTAAAGTGGGGTGAGCTTTGCTCCTCTTTGTTTGTATATGTAGTTTGTACATGCTATCATGTCATGCATGACTTGGACAGGAGGAACCATTTGCAAGCCTCATCTACCGCCTGTAGCTCCAGGAGGTTTATCTGCAACGTGGATTCTTGGAGCAAGGGGGGGCGTTCACGTGCCTTGTGCCATGTTCATCCAGTTGGGTTCCCTAACCTAGCAATGAGGCATCTGCAATCAGTCTTTCTGTGGATGGAGGAGTGGCACACATACTTCCTCCTGATTCTCCCACCAGCAGAGAGAAGCCCACACTTTGTGTGTGTGTGTGTGGGGGGGGTGAGACTACTTTGCCCAGGCTGTGCTTGAGTGGCACATAAACTGTTCATAATCAAGCCTATAGATATCAAAGGTGAAGTCTCACGAAGGAGGTCACATAAGTACACGAAGCCATGTGACCCAAAAGGATGACACGAATGTGACCAACTGAACCTGAATGATGATGAGATGCTTTATGGATTGAAACAGAGATAGGGAAGCTTTGGCTCAAAAGCCCAGGGTCGCTACAATAAAATCAAGTCTATGAGTTTGAACACAGCCCCACCCTACAGATTTCCAGGAGAGGAACATCTCATGGATGGAGCAAGTTAAAAATCACTCAGAAAAGTTAGATGCCTGCAAGTTACCAGGGCCTGATGAAATGCATCCTAGAATACTCAAGGAGTTAATAGAGGAGGTATCTGAGCCTCTATCTATTATCTTTGGAAAGTCATGGGGGACGGGAGAGATTCCAGAAGACTGGAAAAGGGCAAATATAGTGCCCATCTATAAAAAGGGAAATAAAAACAACCCAGGAAACTACAGACCAGTTAGTTTAACTTCTGTGCCAGGGAAGATAATGGAGCAAGTAATTAAAGAAATCATCTGCAAACACTTGGAAGGTGGTAAGGTGATAGGGAATAGCCAGCATGGATTTGTAAAGAACAAATCATGTCAAACCAATCTGATAGCTTTCTTTGATAGGATAACGAGCTTTGTGGATAAGGGAGAAGCGGTGGATGTGGTATACCTAGACTTTAGTAAGGCATTTGATATGGTCTCGCATGATATCCTTATCGATAAACTAGGCAAATATAATTTAGATGGGACTACTATAAGGTGGGTGCATAACTGGCTGGATAACTGTATTCAGAAAATAGTTATTAATGGCTCCCAATCCTGCTGGAGAGGTATAACAAGTGGGGTTCTGCAGGGGTCTGTTTTGGCATCGGCTCTGTTCAATATCTTCATCAACGACTTAGATGTTGGCATAGAAAGTAAGCTTATTAAGTCTGCAGACGATATCAAACTGGGAGGGATTGCAACTGCTTTGGAGGACAGGGTTAAAATTCAAAATGATCTGGACAAATTGGAGAAATGGTCTGAGGTAAACCAGATGAAGTTCAATAAAGACAAATGCAAAGTGCTCCACTTAGGAAGGAACAATCAGTTTCACACATACAGAATGGGAAGAGACTGACTAGGAAGGAGTATGGCAGAAAGAGATCTAGGGGTCTTAGTGGACCACAAGCTAAATATGAGTCAACAGTGTGATACTGTTGCAAAAAAAGCAAACGTGATTCTGGGATGCATTAACAGGTGTGTTGTAAACAAGACACGAGAAGTCATTCTTCCGCTCTACTCTGCGCTGGTTAGGCCTCAACTGGAGTATTGTGTCCAGTTCTGGGCACCGCATTTCAAGAAAGATGTGGAGAAATTGGAGAGGGTCCAGAGAAGAGCAACAAGAATGATTAAAGGTATGGAGAACATGACCTATGAAGGAAGGCTGAAAGAATTGGGTTTATTTAGTTTGGAAAAGAGAAGACTGAGAAGGGACATGATAGCAGTTTTCAGGTATCTAAAAGGGTGTCATCAGGAGGAGGGAGAAAACTTGTTCACCTTAGCCTCTAATGATAGAACAAGCAGCAACGGGCTTAAACTGCAGCAAGGGAGATTTAGGTTGGACATTAGGAAGAAGTTCCTAACTGTCAGGGTAGTTAAACACTGGAATAAATTGCCTAGGGAGGTTGTGGAATCTCCATCTCTGGAGATATTTAAGAGTAGGTTAGATAAATGTCTATCAGGGATGGTCTAGACAGTATTTGGTCCTGCCATGAGGGCAGGGGACTGGACTCGATGACCTCTCGAGGTCCCTTCCAGCCCTAGAGTCTATGAATCTATGAATATCGTGAGGCTACCAATGCAGACTGGGCTCTCGTCAATTGGCCCCCAACATCTTGTGTGGTAGGAGTCACCATTAATTCATAATACAGAAAAATGCAGCCCAAAATTTGGAAAGTCACCTTTGGGATTAAAAAGTACCAGGAACAGAACCCCTTGTTCTTGTACTCAAGAGGAACTTCTTCCACCGCACCCAGCTGTAGTAAACCCTTTACCTCCTGCACAAGGAGACTCTTGTGAGAGGGGTCCCTGAAGAGGGAGGGGAAGGCAGGTGGGAAGGGAAGAGTAGAAAGGAACTGAGGGTATAACCCCGTTCCACTATGTGAGGACCCCGCGGTCCGAAGTTATAGCGGTCCATGCCGGGAGGAAATGGGAAAGGCTGTCAGAGAACATTGGGAAATATGGATCCAGGGAATACTCTCGGGCACACACTCAAAATGACTGTTTGGCCCCCTACTTATTATGGGTCGCACCCGACTGGGCAGAGGGTGGAGGTGGGTGGCTTGGGCAGCGCTTGTAACCGTTGGCTCATTTATGTGGCTGGTCCTGCTGATGCTGGCTCCCCTGGCCCTGAGGCTGCTGCGGTTTGAACTGCTTACGCGCTGAGGCTGGGAAGTAGAGACCCAAGGTTTTCAGGGTGGTACGGGAGTCCTTGAGGCCATGCAACTTGCTGTCTATTTGCTCTGCAAATAGGGCCCTACCGTTGAAGGGCAGAACCTGTAATGAATGCTGGGCCTCGGTGGACAACCCACAGAGGAGCAGCCAAGAGGCTCACTGCATAGAGAAAGTGGAAGCCATGGTGCGGGCAGCAGCATCGGCAGCATCTGACATCTCCTGGAGGGCCATCCTAGCCGCAGTCGTGCCTCACTGAGGATCACTCAGAACTACTTCTTGGAAGCCTCGGGGAGTGATCCTTTGAACTTGGCCATGGGCTTGCCACTATTAAAGTCATATCGGCCAAGGAGGGCTTGGTGGTTGGCCACTCTCAGCTGAAAGATGAATAAACCTTTAGGGGTGACCCCAGGTTGACCTTGCCTCTCCTTCTGGTTAACTGCCTCAACCACAAGAGAATTGGAGGCTGGGTGGGAGTATAAGTCCTCATGCCCTTTGGTTGGCACAAAGTACTTGCGTTGGGCCCTTTTAGAGATAGGGGTCAGGGGAGAGGGGATCTGGCACAGGGCCTTAGTGATCTTGGAAACCCATTCATGAAGGGGTAGAGCCACTCTGCCAGGAGTCGAGGAGCAGAGGTTGTCAAACAGAGGCCAAAGGCTCCTTTGATTTCTTTGCCTGAAGCCCCAGGTTAGACGCGACCCTCTTCAAAAGTTCCTGGTGTGCTTTGGCATCATCCTAAGGAACTGGGTCAGGGACTCCCCATGATAGCCTCATCCGGCAACGATGAGGACCATGCCGGTGCTGTGGGAAACTCCACATCTGCTGGTGGTCCAAAAGCTTCCTCCCCTGGGTCCTCCTGGACCCACAAGATCCTACTCCTTGAAGCCTTGTGTACTGGAGGAGGACGGGATACCAAGGCCGCTGGCCTCTCCAAGGCTCCTGACACTGACTGGGCAGCCCAAGAAGGTTGGGTGAACCCTCAAGGGTTCCATGGATACCATGGCGGCAGGGGACAGGTTTTGGTGCCGATAATGTAGTTTGCACCGCTGGTACCTGGGCCTGTCCCACAGTCAGGGAACCTCGCTCCAAGCCAACTGAGTCCTGTTTGGGGACTAATGAAAAGTTTAGAACTACTAACTATATACAACTATATTAAAGGTTTTCAAAGTTCACAAGAACAAAAAACGAAACATTAGCCGAAGCAGCAGACATTCTAGCACCATCACTGGTGGCAAGAAGGAACTGAGGGTGGGGGGAGCCGGCAGTGCCCCTTATACCACACCATGTGGGCGCTACTCCAGGGAGTGCCAAAGCCGGTCCCCTATGGATACTGCTGAGGGAAAAACTTCCAGCACCAGTTCATGTGGTGAGGACATGCACCTAATATGGAATGGACATGAGCAAACACTCAAAGAAGAATCTCCTGTGTGCAGGATGCACATCTATATCCAAACAATTGTGCTTCAAATGGAGAGATGTGTACCAATTGCCTTTGTTTAAAAAAAATGAAGGAATTATGGAGGTGAGGATAATCATCCTGAACATAAAGCTTAAGATAAAAATGTTCATCCATCTGAGATCCAGAATGGGTCTTCACCCTCCTTTTTGGGGAGCAGTGAGGAAGCTTTTCAAGTAAAGTCATTTTTCCTTCTGTTGAGGAGGTATAGGTTCTATTGCCCTCAGATGCAACAATGAATCTAACTCTTGACAAAGCATTTTTTTGTGAGGGGGTACCTAAAGAGGGACGGGGGAGGGGGAGCTTGAAGGGGCAGGGAAAATAATTCCATGGTGTAACCACTAGTGATAATTTCCACAACCCATTTGTCTGTTAAGATGTCAGGCTTGTGAAAAGTAGGCTAGGCAGCCATCAAATTGGGTATGTTGGATATAGCAGAGGGATTGATTCACAGTTCTCTAAGGGCCTATAAAATGTGTTTTCCGGTGGGATGCTGGGGCTGGAAGGATGACGGAACAGGCGGAAGAGGGGGGTGTTATGCTTGCTACTCTGCACCCTCTGTTGCTTCCTGGGTGGCTCATAACCCCTTTAATGATAAAGGACTGAGGAGCTGATCATTGCTTTGGAGGCTGAGATCCGTGATGTTTCATCACTGGCACTGGAGCGTAGATGCTCAGCGAGCAGAGTGCTCCCGTTGAGTCCTTTAAGTAACATAATGACTCCTGTCTTTTCACTAAAAGAATTGTTTCCTTCAAAGCTCAGATCCTTTGCCATGGATTAGACTTCTCTGGTGAAATCCAGAGGACTGGATCCAGAAGGCCAGACATACAATCATAGAAGTCGCCACCAAGTGGGAGGCTGTCCACACTGCATTGACTGAGGCCTGGAGGGACAATCTGGCTAGCAATTTACCCTCCTCAATGAGTGCTTTGAATTGGAGCCTAGCCTCTTGTGGGACTTTTAGTGTGAATTCCACTAACTTAGTACAATTAATAAAATCATATTTTGACATTAATACTTGACAGTTTGCAATGCAGAATGGTTAGCTGTAACTTTATTTCTCTCCTGAAGAGAGCTAAACATTTAGTTTCCCTATTGGAGGTGGTGGATCTAGGCTGTTGTCTGCCTCTTTCAGTGACAGTTTGAACTACTAATGAATTAAGAGCAAGGTGTGTAAATAAACATTCTGCTTCTTTAGTTGGCATGAAATATTTCTTCTCCATTCTTTTCAGAATGGGGGCATAAGTGACTGAAGTCTGCCAGACAGTCTCAGCCAGTTTTAAGACGGCTTCATTAATGGGACATGCCACCTTACTGGGACCAATGCTCTGGAGAATGTCCAAAAGTTTATGAGGGGTGTCCTGTACCTCCTTCAGGGAATGTGTCAGCAATCCTCCTGTGCAAGTCTTGAAACTGCCCAGAGTCATCAGAAAGTAAAGGTGAGGCTGGTGTGACCACCTTATTTGGAGATAATGATGGACCATCGGAGCTGGTGGTTCTGCCTGATCCAGTTCTTCCTATTCCTCCATTAGTTCTTAAGGAAGTTCAGAATCCTCTTTGCAAAGGGAGGCTTGTGTGGATTACCCGCAGGACTGTGTAGATTCAGGATATTGCATGTATGGGTCCCCTGGACCCCCAGAAAGGCCCTAGTGGAAATTAAGCCAGTGATCCCAAGGTGCATCTCTTTTAGGAGATTTGGACAGTGCCTAAGAGACTCTGGATGTTCTCTCTGGGCTGACCCACTGTCTTTCCCACTAACATCTGACTCAGAGGAAGTGGTGGCTTCAAATTCCATGAACAGTGCTATCTGTACATGGGGGCCTTGTTATTCCCTTTTTTACAAACTCTGGACCAATGGTGGGGGAGAGAATATGTCTGGGTAGGAGGAGACCCTTCCCCCCCCTAAAAACTGCACAAGAATAAAAATGGCCTAAAACTATTATCTAAAAACTATTTACATAATATTACAGCTAGATCTAGAAGCAGCTAGATAATGCTACAAATACTGAAGAGGCTCCATCTCAGATCATAGTTAGTAGAGAGGCAGTTGGTCTACACCACCCCTTATGCCCTCAGTTCAGATTATGATGAGGAAAGGGCTGCAGGTGTGGACCAACGGACACTGCTAGCAAGAAGCTTCTGGTCTCAGGCACATGGAGAACATATGCACCCACATTGGAATACACATAGGGATCATTACCCAAAGAACTATATGCTGTTACAGTAAACCTTTACTGTAATGTCACTATAATTACCTTTTGATTACCCACACTTTCTCTTGCAGTTTGGTAGTGTCTGCAACTGTCAGACAACCTTTCACGAACATGTAGCATCCAACACAATGCACATAATTCTCTGAAGCAACCTACCAGAGAAATAACACAATACAAGTTACTTAAAGGTGAAGTAAAGGAACAACTTGCTAATTAAAATTACAGGTAGCAGTAACTTAGAGGAAAGGTTTTAATTCTTGATTTTTCATCTTAGAATAGGACTTTCGGACAGATTTTTTTCTGTACTTAGACAGATTCAGGACAGGGAAGCATCAGGGTGCAATTACATTTACCTGATCCTCAAGCTATTACAATCACAGCTCTGACTCTGATTCAGGTTAAGGCAGCCTAGTGGATGCTCTAATTTAAAACTGCCAGTTATAGTCAGTCACTAATAGAACACATTAGTTGTATATTATCACTCTGATACCCTTCCCAACCCTCTTTACTCCCCCTTAATGCCCCACAGGAGAGTTATTTCTAGCATGAATGTGCCCCATGTGCTTGAGCTCAGCTTTTTTTGACTGGCGGCACCTGTTGGGTATGTGCCTATGCCCTAAGTGTCCTCACACACCCACAAATGAGGGCATAAAGGGCAGAACAGGCCCAAGTGTCCCTCAGTTCCTTTACCAATACAAATTGCAGGAGTTATAGGACTCTGCAGTACCAGGGAAGGAGGACAGGTTGCAGAATACATACAAACAATGCATTTCAAAGAACCACAGTTACTGCAGAGTAAATTACAGTTTGAGTGATTGTCCATAGGTATTCCACTTCTGGTGACTTGGAGGATAAGAAGAGGATGCTTGGTGTTTATTTGAACAGTGACTTTAGGACAGGTCTGCCAAATTAGACATCAGATCTTGATGCCTCTACAAGGGAGTAATGTTGTGTAAACTTTATGTGCTGAACCCCACATAGTCGCCCTACAGATCTCAGAAACTGACACATTTCTTAAAGAAGCCACAGTAGCTGGCTAGGCACTGATGGTGCTGGCTCTAATCTTTACCAGTGGATCTAAATTTGTTAATTGGTAGCATATTCTGATGCAACTGCAAATCAAGTTAGATAACTTCTCAGTTGATACTGCCTGACTCATCATAGTATCTGCAAAAGTTCCAAATAATCATGGGAAATTCCTGAAAGTTTTAGTCCTCTCTAGATAGAATGATAGTGCTCTAAGCATATCCAGGGTGTGCAGCTTGGCTTTCCCTTAGTTGGAGCTGAGTTAAGGAAAAAGGAAGATTACTTGATTTAGATGGAAGTCAAAATTATTTTTGGCAACAATTTAGGGTGAGGCCTAAGGAGCACCTTGTACTTATGAAATATAGCATGCAGTGGATCAGCCTTAATGGCCTGTATTTATCTCCTCTTTCTTGGGCAGACGGGGTATAGTCAGTCACGTTCTGACAATTCTAAACTGTCAGTCCTCTCAGTATTGGAAGGAATCTCAGGTATGACCTGTGAGATGGATGGATTGTTATGTGAAAATAAAAAAACTTGAGAGCCATAAACCAGCCATGGGAAGCCAAGGAGAAGATTAGAGAGGCCAGTGCTTTCCCATCCTGATCTTGAAATGGTAGATAAAGGCATTTAGCAGCGTGAAGTCTAAAACTGGTGCCAGCCCCCAACCCCCCTTCTTTAGATTTAGACAATCACAGCAGTAAGGAAACTTTGGATCTAAGAAAATTATGAGTACTAGAATCACTATCTAAAACAAAGGATCATGAGATCGTGACCTTTGAGAGCAGCTAGGTGATGCTCCAAGGCTGAACAAGAGAATGAGTATTCCTCTTCTAGGGGTGGAACTGTGTTAACTGGGGAGTCAGGAAGAGTCTCAGTCTCTAATCTGACCGGCACCAATGAAGTACTGAGTATTATAACATTACCTGCAATCAGTACCGTGGAGGATAATTTCACCACAGAGAACAGTGATGATTTGGACTGTGTTGAAATCATAAGATTGCTCAGAACCATAGAAGTTTTCAGCACCAGGAATGATGGTACTGTGGGAGGACTAATTGAGGCCATCAGTACTGGTAATTAGAACTTCAATACCAAGGGAGTGGTATTGTGCAAGCACGATTACTGGTACTTCTGAGGGTGTCAGTGGGACCCATTCTGGGCCTTGAACAACCTTTTAAAGAGGCAGGATGAGATTTCTGCCTTTTCATAGTGGGACCCAGAAAGGGTGATCAAGTCTTACACGCTTTCGAGTAGCAGTTCTCTTTCTTCTTTCTAACCTTCTTGGTTTTAGTAGTATCAGTCTCTTAGGGTTATGTCTACACAGCAGCTGGGAGATGTGATTCCCAGCTCAGGTAGATGTACACGTGCTAGCTCTGCTCACTCCAGTGCTCTAAAAATGGCAGTGTAGTTGCAGCGGCATAGATAGCAGTGTAGTAAGATGAGGCCTTGAAACATAAACCCTTATCAGAGGCCCGGTATGAGACCTAAGGCCTGAACTAAAGTAATGGTCAAGACTTTGCTAACATAAAGAAAAGTTAAGGTGTGAGCCAGAGGCATGCCCTGCTCACAGAAGATGGCAAGGAAAGGGCTGATGCTGCAAAAAGAGATGTATCTAAAAGGTACTGGACACCAGATATCAGAATATTTGCATACTTGTACATTTCACACAGATAACAAGGAACAGGCTGACCCATCCCAATGACAGGGCCAAAAGGGTAATATGATGGATAGAGTTGTTTTGCTTGAACCAACATGCACAAGGTGAGAGGCGGCACCTTGCTATGGAGTGGGGTTGTACCTTGCCACACAGAGGGGTTGCACCTCAATACGTCAGGAGTGATGTGTAACTTGTTTGTACCTCTATATAAGAATGCATCCCTGGGGCGGTGTCTGTCTCTGGCCAAGGGGGCAGTGGAAAGTCCTGCCACTGACTGAGCCGGTCCATTGTTAGGGAGCACATATGTACTAGCTAGCAGCACCTTGGATATCAGATTCGAGGAGCTGGAGACTGTTTCTCTTTGACAATAAACCTGGCCCGGATGCCTTTATACCTTACAAGAGTCTGTGGTCACTGGGGGTTCTCTCGGGGTCTGCTGTGTCAACTATCTGTGCAGAGCTGGGGCAGCACACAGAGGGAACACACGCATGCAGCCGACTGATCTCAACATTGAATAGAGCAGAGCACCACACTGGTAGCATCTGACAACAAACAGCATGGGTTAGTCACCTGAATATAACCCTGACCGAGGTCCTAGGTGTGTAGTCAGATGGCTATCCTGAGCTGCTGCAGCCACACTGCTATTTTTAGCATGCTAGTTCAAGCAGAGCTTGCGTGTGTACATTTACCGGAGCTGGGAATCACACCTTACATGCATAAGGTGAGGGCTGTGCCTGAGTTTGCATTCAATAAATGAATACTCTGCAAATGGTACATTTATCAGGAATGTGCACCTCACTGATGTGCCATTAAACAGCATCACCACATCACAAGAAGGGCAGGTCTTCAAACTAGGAGATTTCAGTTCAGTCATAAGGGCTAGTTACCAAATATGAAGGAAAAAAAAAAAAGGGCAATTTTTTTTTAAGGGGGGGAAAAAACCCTAACTACTAACCAACACGAAACTAACACTAAACTACCAACTAATATTTATATACAAGGGAGAAATTAGCTGCTTGGTGTATAAGAGGTGTGGAAGCCACTAGGGTTCCAGCTCCTTGACCTTGGCAGTAAGAAGGAACTGAAGGATGGTTGTGTCTGCTCCTTTTTTTATGCTCTCAGGTTGGGAGCAAGTGGACATTTACGGCACAGTGTGGCCCCAATAGACACTGCTGGCCAAAAGAATCGGAACTTGAGTGCATGTGCACCAGAAGTGGAATACATATGGACAAGCACGTGAAGAATTAGGGTTGAGAATCTAGCCTTTCCATTCTGCCGAAAGAATACATCAACAACTATTCACAAGTTAAACAAGATTCTTCTTTATAGGGTCAGATTCTCATTTCTCTTGTCTCTTCGCAAAACACAGAACAAGGAAAACAAAAATCTTGGTATCTTTACATTCACGTAGTAAAATTTCCTAATCAGTTAGAATCTTTGAGGAGAGATATTGTAAGTGTTAAAGAATTGGGAGAGCTCTAAAACAGATCAGCTTGCTTCGAAGGAATCAACAACATCACCACTAATTCTGATTATTTTCACATTCATCTGCCCCCAATTTATTGTCTATAGATTTCTTTATACTATAGTACATTTGATTTTCAGTAGCACGGATAGCTTTGACCGAATTTTCTCCCACCACATTTTTATACACTTAAAGAAGTCTCTAACATAAGATCTGTTCTAGCAATTTGACATTATGAAATTTTTTAATCTTCAAGTTAGTACATTCTCTGAATAACATGAGAAAAAGGCCATCTCTCCTGTCCCCAAAAATAATCACAACAAAACACAGAAGTTGGAATAAGAGCTGAAAAGCAGTGTACCCCAGTATATGCCTCAGTTTCTATAATTTTAGTTAAAAAAATTAAAATAAATGGACAGATATTACTAATTCATTTTTAGTCTTTAAAAAACAAGAATTAACTCATTTTCTAATAAATTGGAAAAAATATATAGATACAACTTTATTTTAGTAATATACTAATATTTTAAAATTATAGCAAAATATAAATATTCGTCTGAGATACCAAAAACTGCAAAAATTTTGAGAGTTACAACAGACAGCACTGCAGAAGACACCGTATCATATTTTCAACCAAATGCAAAAATAAATAAAGCCTAGAGAGTTCCCTTGCACATGCAGCTTCTCATCCCTTGTTCTAATTTTTCAACCGTAAGTTACAAATTCAATTTTATTATACACAAACCTATTATTTTACAAGAAACATCATCAAAGCGATGGTCTCCAGAAGATGCAGGTCTAAAGAATACTGTACTAAATTTTGAATAATGAAGCAAACTTTCAGGAAATGAACTTAAAGAAGGAAGAGTGCCTTTCATTCGAATCTATAGGCAGGAAAAGAAAACAAAAGTGTTATAAACTTAGAAGAATTTTATTTGTGACAATTTAGAAATTAGAAAATTACCTTTACAAGTGCTTACTAATTAAAAATGTTATTCTTCAGTTCATCTGTATGTGAGAATCCTAATGAAATCAACTGAAGTCTTTCAGGATTGAATGGCCTCTTTAAGTTACTGACAGAATATTGCCATAATCAACTATATTTCCATAGACCTGCTTTCTATTTCCTGTAATGCAATGGACTTGAAATCCACGTTAATTTTTTTCTCTTTTTTTTTTTTTTTAGGAACATATCTTCATCTAATAAATGTACAAGCTGTGACAACTACAATGTTTTATTTAATATGATGATAGAGTGAATTAGCAGGGTGATGGAACTTTAGTAGAACTACTATATAAAACAGCTAAGAAAAACCTGAGTTGCTCTGTTTCAAAACCTTCATCATTATATTTTAAGGCTTAATTGTAAGTCAATGAAATTTAAATAGTTGAGATTAAAAGACTTATTACAGGTGTACCTTGTGCTCTAGATGGCTGAAAATTTGCAGCCAGTTGCCAATCAATTATCATGGGGAACTTCTATGGCCTGTTATTCTGGAAATCAGATTAGATTATTACAAAGGTCCTTTCTGGCCTTGGAATCTATCTAAATCCATAAGGTGTTAATAATTATTTCTAAAGCCCCAAGTGGTCTGGAACCCAATGGTCACTTCTTTCCCACCTCCAGTAATGGTACTAGTAATTTGTAAGGCCAAAATCTTGGACCCCTATTGTTTAGGCTCCAGTTTCCTCTGGAGATTAAACTATGAGAAGAATACAGTCAGCCGCTATCTGAGACTGAGACTCTATCAGACTAGGAAGGCCATAGAGTGGATCAGGGGGATCTCCCTCCCTCCCAGAGTTAAAATTAAACAAGTTTATTATTTACCTTTTGCATTACTTTTCTTGCCCATTTCAGTTGTACAATATACCACTGTGCTACGGGGCAGGAACAACGAGCAGCCCGGAAGAGCAGCAGAATTCGCTGAAGGACCCCAGACACCTTTTGACGATAATCTCTCTCAATTTTTAAAGGAGAATCATTGCAGTCTTTCTGAGAAATGTAAAGTTTAAGTACATGACAATAAGGCCAATAGTTTGGGAGGATATAAAGAATAAAGGAATTGAGCTACACATGGAATTTCTGCTCTTCAGAACATTTATTTTCTTTGTCTCAAGAACAGAGATTCCACAAAGTAGAAAAAAAAATTGAAAGGAGCTTTTCAAAGAGGCTTCTTGTTATTGCCACACAAGTAATTGGCTGAAGTTTTTTTGGAAGAAAAACTAAATTAGAAAGTTCAAACTAACATTCATGCAACTTCCACTAAATATGCTTACTTCACTGAGAGAAGCTGGTTGTGGACAGTATAATGGTGGTGCAGGAAGATATAGCCCATCAGGAACTAAACCACACAATTTTCTGGTGAGGTCCTTGGCAGAGTCTATCAAAAGTTGAAATGTTTCTGAGAGAATGTCTGCATCTGCCATAACAGCTGCTTTCAGTATTTCTTGCACTGAACCAAACAGGACATTTGAATCTTCCTCTTCAATGGGATCTAAAAAATACCAAGAATTGAAACCAATACAGTAAATGCATCAATTGATGCAATGCTTTCTTCTGAAAGTAATAATCAGCATTACATTATTTTGCATTCATTTTTCCAGAATTTATGAATAACTCACACATTTACTTTCTTTAAGATTTGAAAGTGTGAATAAATGTAGAGGTAAAAAAACTCCTTCTAATGCTTAATCATCATCTCTGGTTGTTTTTTGTTACTCAACATCTCCCACAAATCTGGATGTCTGGACTGTTCTCCTTTCTCTGCAGCTTATGGAGGTGGATCAGTGTTTTAGTGCTTAGATGCTGGTAGACCAGGTGCCAGGTCTTGCCAAGGCTGTAGGGGTCAGCTAAGCACTGAAATTCATAGCTGGAAACCAGACCAGCTCATCTGTATGCTAGTAGTGTTTAAGATAGATGTTAGATTTGTAAGGATGTGTTTAGACTCTATAAGATGCTTGTAAAGTTGCTGCATGCATTAATCTTAACTTGCAATGTCTATCCCATGTTATAAGTTTTGCTTTACAATTATAAAAATGCATGCTCTGAACTTCTGAACTGGCAGGAACAGTAGTATCCCTGCCCACCAAGGAGGATTATCAAAACTAAGTGAGCCATGGTGAAGCAACAAGATTTTTTAAAAATGGGCTAATAGACCTCTCACACCCATAAAGGTGCAAGGAAGCTTGTCCCATCAACTTGAGTTCTGGAAGAGGAAAATACAGATAGATGACAAGAAAATTTTTCATCTCTTTGCTGTTTGGACTCTCACAGGGCTGGAGCTAGGAAGCAAAAGCAGAGATCCCCAAGGTCAACCTGAGTTAGCCCTAAAAGATATTCAGTGCTGACAATTTACTACAGCTCTGTCCTCTTTTCGAACCATAGACTAGAACACGTGTGTATATGTTGCCTGTTTTAACCTTTATTTAACTCTCCAATTTCTTTTTCCTAGTTAACAAATACTTAGTTTACTACAGGATTGGCTACAAGTGATGTCTTTGTTGTGAGATCTAGGGTCGAAACTGACATGGGGTAAGTGACTGGTCTCTCGGGACTGGGAGCAATCTGAACATTTTGTGAACTTTGGTGTAAATAAACATTTATCATTAAGCTTGCCTGGGTGGCAAGAAAGACTGGAGTGTCCAACCGAACAGTCTGTGACTTCATGTTAAGACTATTATAGTACTTCAGTTCACATTTGTTACCTAGTTGATAAAATCTAATGATAGAACATAGCACCAGTTTCGGATGTCCGCACTACTTTTCAACAGTCTGCCCTAAGGTTGGAACTCATGGTCATGAACCACTCCAAACAGCGTGACAATGGTTAAGACAAAGAATACCGTAAATCAACTGCAAACAAGGCCCTGAAATATGGACTTCACAAACCAGAGCAGAATAAGGGATATGGATAATTTTACTACAATGAGACTTTCTGGGACACCGAACCAAGGGCAGTCTGATCTAGCTATGGGAGCCAACTTTGGAGAAGTGCAGAAAGATGACATTTTGTGTCTTGCTATACGATGAAATAATACTTCAGTGTTCTGTAACTTTAGTGCCAATGCAATGATGCTTTCCAAACTGTTCATACATCCACATTTATTTCACTGTGTCTTATTTTTATTATACTCTAAAAATGTACATTTGCCAATAAAGTATTTTATAGTCAAACAAAACTGAAGTGAATATCTGATATGTCTAGATCTTCCTCCCCCAACAAGAAGGAAGATATGAGCCATCTTGGGCATGGGAAAAGCCAAAAGACCAATGGGATACTACGCAGTGTTGTTGTAGCCTTGTTGGTCCCAGGATATTAGAGAGACAAGTGGGTGAGGGAGAGAGAAAGAGAGAGGAGAGAGAGAGAGAGTGTGTGTGTGTGAGAGAGAGAAACTTTTGAGAGCTTACAGAGACCTGACAAAACTCTATGTAAGCTCAAAAGCTCGTCTCTCTCAACAACAGACCTTGGTCCAATAAAAGCTATTACCTCACACACCTTGTCTCTCTACACAATTCTGGGCACTTACACAAGCTATCTGCATATATGGTGATGATAACTGTATCTTCGTGATGCTAAAGACAAACACTTATTTTTAAAGTGAACGCCTAGGATTTGTGGAATCAACTGGAATAAAGTTGATAGTAAATAGGATGAAACTATATTTTTAATATACCTGTAAATTGTTTATATTTAGTTCCTTCATTTGATGTTTCAAAACTGACTGGCTGTCCCAAGAAAGACTGTAGTTTTTCCTGAAAAATTTGTGTTGGAGTCAAGTTCAAAGGCAGATGTAAATCCATTTTCTCTGACCTGAAAGCATATCAAGAAACTATTAACTAATTATGAAGTAAAAAAATCAGTGGAAAAATCAAGGAAATTCTGTGGAAACATCTTTCCTTTTTCTGAAGGGGAAAAAAACCCCAAAACTTCCACAGATAAAATTATTACTCTGAGGCACACTGGCTAAAATGCACATCTATTTAAATCTTTTATCTATTAACCTGGAAGTGTCTTAGGGGAAGGACACTACCTGCTCTGCTCAGTAAGATACTTGATAATACATGCTATTATATAATAAAGCATGATGATAATCCTGAGTTCCCTTATTTGAACAAGCATAACTCACCTTAAGAAGTCACCATCACTTTGACAGTACAGATTATAGGCCACACCTATTGAAACAGACATTTTCCAGTCTCCAAGTTTGTGTGCTAGCCACACAGTCTCTGGAATCAGTCCACCCACAAAGAGCAAGTCAAGAGCATATTCAGCTGTCCATACAGAAGAAAGGTTCTGGTCTCTAACAGCACTGGTGACCAAAGAGTGCTGGAGTGGAACAACTCGAGGGAACCGGTCTATGAAAGGAAAATATTTTTTTAATCATGTTAATTACATACCCTGCAGGTTAGTGAAAATAAATTCAAAGTTTAAAGTGTGGCATTTGATCACACCACTTTGTTGCGTAACTGATGTTTTTTATTACCTTTAAAACATGGTATATGATTTTTAAAGGATAATATGGGGCAGATACTCAGCTGGAGAAAGTTGTCATAGCTCCATTAAACTCAGAATTATGACAATTTTCACAAGCTGAGGATGTGCCCCATAGGCTTTCCTCTACTATTAAGTATGTTCTCCCTGTCTAGCACTTACAGATGGACAGAACAAGTTGCCTCTTAACTTTCTCTTTGCTAAGCTAAATTCAATGCCCAAAATCATTGTTAACACAGGGTCCAGGTTGACCAACAATGCCTTGCACCCTTCCAGAATGTCGAGTACACCTATATTTAAGCCTCTAAAAACAAGAGCATAACTTAAGATACACACCAGCCCTTCCCCTGCAACTTTACTCTACTCCCTGGAGTAGACAAGAACCATTGGGGACATATGGTAAGTACATTTCAGCCAGGGCTGCCCTATAATGAGCAGATATAAGGAATGACTACATTAAGTCATTTTATTTGGTGCAAAGTGTCCCATCGAATTGTATTCTCTCATTCATTTCCATAGACTCCAACTGCCCTTCACTGTGTGAGAGAGAGTTGTATTGACTGGTGCAGGGATTACTTGCAGTAGGTTGCCATAGCTCACTCTGTGATATGAAGAGAGGTACATCTGCACCCAAAGGTATCATGGACTGCTCATTTCTGTGCTGAGTTAGGTGGGTTGTGCAAGCCACAAGTCTAGTCTTGCCATGGAGATTTGTAGCATAAGGGAAAGGGGCACTGCACAACCTGCTGCAGCACGGGAAGATTGCAGAAGTAGAAAGCCCATAAATCTTCAACAGTGTTCTCAGTCAAGGTGTTTAGAACACCATGTGGAGGTGAATACAGACAGACTCAACCTGACAGGTGTGAAGTAATTCATTCACCTCATGGGGGTGCTTTTCTCCCTACTCTCCCAAAGCCTACCCCAGCCTCTGTTGTAAAGTACCTATTGTTGAGACAAGGCATGTGAGCTTTACAGCAATGTGATTATAAAAATCAGCTCCTTATTGTGAGGGATGTGGCTGAGGAACTAATCTCCTGACTAAATGACTCCAAAGTAGCACCAAGAAGCATACCCCTGCAAATGTCATGGCATACCAATACTCTAAATAATCTCACTCTGCACATGACTTTTAGAGCATTTTTAAAATTACAAGCTCATAACATAAGGAGCATGTGGTATGATTACATTACCCTAATGTTGCTTACTAGAGCTTTTCATCTTCCCTTTAGTTAATTAAAACTATTTTCCTTGACAATACTTCCAAAGTGAAAACAGAGAATACATGCGAATGTTAGCGCACTTTGAAATATCAGCTCTTAAACCAGAAACTGCTCTCAGGGCAAAACTTCCAAGAGGAACCCTTGCAGAATATAGGCAGACAACACCTATTGTGCAAACACATATTCCCAGAAAGCTGCCAAGGACAGGACCAAAACACACACTAGAAGATGCTGCTTGGATTTAATGGATTTAACAGCATGTCAGCTTGAGTCACCCAGTTACTCTAAAGTCAAGCTGCTTGGAACACCACAGCTCACAACAGAGCCCCAGTCCTTTTGCACATGCACGAATTATTTTCTCCAGACACACTGCATATTCAACTTATATCCTGAATAAATTTTAACATACTGCTTCTTTCCCCAAAAGGGTAGTGTGCATCAGACAATAGCTGAGATTTATCTTGAGCGGGTGATATCAATTTGAGGTGTGGCAGCATCAAAGTTTGAGCCTTAGATGTGTGTGAAAAAAAGGCATTATAAGAACTGTACAATTTTGATGTCACATTATTATAGTTTTAAGGGAGGGCTGTATCTTGGGAATCCCTTGTTCAAACAACCTCAAATTTGGATCACTAACTACTCTGGATCCCCATGAGGCACAGCAATTTTCAAAACAATCCAAGTATGTGGATTATAGAATAAACTGAGAATAATCTGTACTATACTTTTTAACTATGACATGAAAGCTTAAATATTTAAACATGAAAATATTCTCAGCAATTACCACA
This sequence comes from Gopherus flavomarginatus, assembly GCF_025201925.1. NCBI lineage: Eukaryota > Metazoa > Chordata > Testudines > Testudinidae > Gopherus > Gopherus flavomarginatus. The sequence goes on from NC_066619.1 coordinate 27,252,163, forward strand.
GCTACAAAATATTTGTTCTGTTGGCACAAAAAAAAATTTGCAAAAATATCTTAATAAAACCAAGTATAATTTTATCCTTAATACTAGAATTATAAAAAATAAAAATCACATATCTAAAAACAGAGGACTTACCTCTTTAAGGTAAGATAAGGCAAGGTAACACTGCCACACAAACCATAACACTAAATCAGAGCCAGTTAAAATATTTTTTGTTTAATGGAATACCTTGGTTGATGTGAAGCGGAGGCAGAATGTCGACTTTATGTGGGGGAAGTATATAAAGCAGATGATTAGAGAAGTAGGCAGCCATGAATCGTGCCATGGACTGTATTACTGCCATTGCAGCTTCAGGATGAACATCTCTTATCATCCACAATTCATATTGAGAATGTTCAGCATCTAAGAGATAGACATCTAATTAAAATGTTTTTGACAATAAAAAATTGCTATAAAAATTGAGCACTAGAACTGTTTAATTATAGTCAACACAGCTGTGTGCACAGAACAAACTGGCCCTAGTCATTTCCCCTGACAACATTCCTGAGCCTTTTAAAACAGAAAACACAGAAACCTCATACTATTAATTACTAGTTAGTAACAATTCCCTTTGAAGATTTTTTACAGCTATAAACTAGAGATGGGCCCAAACCACTAAGTTTAGATCCAGGACTGACTCTGAACTTTCCCAAAGTTTTGGTTATTCAGATCTAGGGCTTTGATTCAGCCCTTTATAAAGCAAGGAGCTTAGTCACAAAATTTGCATCTGTATAAGAATACAAATGTTTCCAAAGTTTGTGTGCTTAGATTTAGAATTGCGACCAACGATATGTCAACAGAAGTCTTTCCACAGACTTCAGTGATTTTGGACCAGGCTTTAAAAAAAGGGAACTTAATCAACTCACACACAAACCATAAACTATACAATTAAAACTGTCTTCCAAACACTCACTCTAATTATTACAGACTAGACAGAAGTTCTGCAGTTAATTTTTTTTAAGAGACAGAAATATTGATGATTCAGAAGTGGGAAATTAAAGAATTAGAGGCTGAAGAATGGAAATAATTAAGGAACTCTCAGCTTCTGTCAGAGTTACACAGAAAACCCATCTTCCATCCCTTAAGAAAAGAATGTATTCAATCCCCAGGGAGCTCTTAGAATTTTTAGAAAGGAATCATGGAGTCAAGTTCTTACAGGAGCATAAAAGTTAGACACCAGGTTATCTAAACAATGTCAACATACATTAGTAAAAGGATTGGAATTTTTTTTTAAACAAATAAACATACCAGAAAAATCTTCTATATGTCTTACAGACAGCTGAGATCGTCTTAGTATCTCTCTCACAAGATGGTCGCTCAGCCCCTGAGCCTCAGTTAAGTTGTAGTGATATAGGTGGCAATATAATATAGCAAGATAATACCTAGTTTGAAGAAACGGTGTCCTCTTTTCTCCTACATTACAAAAAGAAACAAATGCAGAACTGAATATTCAAAAGCAAAGGAAGATTACTATAGGTTAAAAGGATCTCTCTCTCTCACAGCTGTAATCCATGATGCAGAAAAACAAATGAGCATAAAAAAAGATTCACAAAGGCTAAACATAGCAGATACCCTTCACCTGAAATTGACTCTATGTAAACATGATACAACTAAGGATCCATAAGTTATAGAGGGAGCAGAACTGGAGGGCAGACATTCTAGAGGATGAGATCCTATTGCAAATCAGTGTATTATCAGTCAGAAATCTGCATGGGAGTTAATTCTCCTCCTTCAAGTTCCACTTCTGCAGCCTATACACATTTCAAAAAGGGGGTTAGTGAGCAGTTGTGATGTTACAAAGGCAGCACAGCTCAAGTTAGACATGATGCCTGGAGGGGCTGAACAGAAAGCAGCAAGTAGAATGCAGATGCATTGTGCCTCAAGATCCTGATTTGTCTAGGTATCCTCAAATACCAATAAGGTTTCAAACATCTCTCTCTTAGTGACAAGTTGTAAAGCTGTGTAACTGAATAATTTTATTGGATATCCTGTGAAATGTGCAGTATTTGGTGACAAATACAAGCAATACGTAGTTTACCTTTTTGCATTTTTATTGTTTCTTTAGGAAAATTAATTTAAAAAATCATAAAACCTCCCATATAACCCCTGTCCACTCAGCATACCTGAGGACTATTCCTTCTCGTAAGACATGAGTGGCTGTCCTCAAAAGGTAGTCATGTAAAGATTCTGGAGTACTTCTTTCCTCCTTCCTAACTGTCTATTAATACGTCAGGAGTGAACATCAGGGGAGGAGAAGAGCTATTTAATCTAGACGACAGTGCTGCTACAAGAACAAATGGGTATAAATGGGCCATACATAAGTTTAAGCTGGAAATCAGAAGGAGGTTTCCAATCATCTGAAGAATATGCTTTGGAACAGCCTTCCAATAGGAGTAGTGGGGGCAACCTAACTAGTTTTAAGATGGAGCTTGATAAGTTTATGAATAGTATTATCCAATAGGGCTGTCTACAATTCTGGGAACTGGACTCAATGAACCAGGAAGTCCATTCCAGACAGTCTACTTGCTCAAAGGGATTTTCAGCTAGGATTTATTATTTAAAACAAAACAAATTCCTCCTTTAACTTTACAACTTCTGAAATAATTGTCCTTTGGTTTTTCAAATGTATTTAAAAGTCTTCTGGACTCAATTTTTATTCCTGAGCAAATTTTGACTTCAAGATAACAGCTCTGAAAAATAGCTGTCTTTTACAAATGTGCTAACAGCATGTTAACTACAGCAGAGAAGTATGAACATCCTTGCCAATATATTGTGCAGACATCTGAAAACTGAAAAGATGAACACTGCACCATTTTTCCCTTGCCTTTTGCTTTGGTTTCTTGAAGAGCCCTCTTCCACAGATCCACAGATTCTTCGTATGAGCCTAAAAGAAACTGCTCCTCACCTTTAAAAAAAGAAATAAATAAAAAAAATCGTCAACAAAATTACAAGGTATTCACGTCTTTTCACACATACAAACACACAAATCTATATCTGTTTCTATTTCAGTTCAAATCTTTGCCTGTTATTAAATACATGACTTTTAACCACGATATCAGAGAAGCTGTCATAAATGGTAGCACAATTCCACAGCAGCTACTACATGTGCAAATTTCTCAGTCTCTGGAAAACCACTCTTATTCTGGCCAAATGCCTATTTGGCAGCAGGAGTGAAAATAATAATTCTGAATTACAGACTTTTCTGGGTTAAACATTTCTGACTGCAAAATCACTATTAAAGTAGAATTAAAATTGGTTACAATCTCTTTCCACAAAGCTTTCATAAACTGGTACTTTTTAGCATACTAACAGTAAATTCAGAAATACTAAGTGTAATTAAAAACTTTATGGTTCAAAAACATATCTTATTCACAGTGATAAGCATTTCCTGTTACTTTTTCAACTTTCACATCATTTTCTTTGTTGTTTTAGTAATAAATAATAATAGCTCAACTTTATATAATAGTCCCTTTCATTCCAAAAGGCAAATCTCCCAACGAAATAAACTTTATTTTGCCTGCATAAGAATGATAGCGCCCTATTTACACATCATTGAAATGTTGTGGGGTAATTGGTGGAAGCCAAGTGAACAACCAGCACAATAATGGGAGGATGGAACTTTTTTGCCAAAGACACCATCAGCAAACTCCTACTCTGGGGGAAAGCGGCATGGAACTTTAAAAACACTCTCTGTTTGTAAGGTCTCAGCTGAGAAACGAACATACAGTGAAGTGCCCAGGACTCCATTTATCTACCTCAGAAGAGACAAAGCTGTCTCAATCTTGTTAGGATTCAGATTTGTGGTACCAGGATGCCTATATATTTCAAACTTGATTCAGCAAACTGAAGTCAATGGAGTTTTTCCATTGAGTTCAATGGGTTTTGGATGAAGCCTGTAATGTTTAAAGCCACTAAACTAGACGTAGAAATACTGTTAACCATAAAATATTAAGATGCTTTAGTTGTGGGAGCTCAGAAGTTTGATTAATTCCTACTATAACTATCTCATAAAATAAATTAATTATGAATAAGTTGTACCTAATCTAATATTCAGTCCATACAATTGTCATCTGATTACAGTTTCTTCCAATATACTAACCAATCACAGAATTGAGCTTCCAGGTTTGTTCCAAGGTCTCTCCTGAAGACTGCAGGACTGCCTGTATATGACCTAGAAGTTGTGCAACAATGGATTCTTCATGTTTAATCTTCATTTCAGTTAATGACTTGCCATCCTTAGATATTTTTCTGTTTAGTTGAGTCTGATACCAAAGCACTTGTTTATATAATAACTGCCACAATATCATCAACCTGCGTATCAAAAAGTAATATACTATCACTGACAAAAAATACAGGTTAGCTGAAACAGAGGGATAATTCTATCTTATTCCTCAAACTTACTTGTTATTTTGTATATTATATTACAGCTACAGTAATGTTTTCTTCAATATTTCCACCATAATTTTATTTTTAGCTCTATATTTCACCAACGATATTTATAATTTTTTTCATTAATATTTTCATCTATTTTCTTGGATAGTCTTAAGAACCATATTTTATGCTGTTGTTTTTCTTTTGTCTATTAAACTTATTATCGTACAGAACTTTTATTAATAATTTACAGCTTTTAGTGTTTAGAAGAATCACTCTAACTCATGAACCCAGGTGTTGCTCCCACACAGTTATTTGTTTTATTGAACTTAGTACAAAACATAATAGTACCTGTGTCAAATAAATAAATATATGACACTGTATTTCACTCTAATAGCAAGGAATTACCATGTCTGCTTTAATAAATTACCACAATTTTTTCAGAGTACAAAGTGGTGATGAGATAAAATGCTGCTGTAATTCTTCTCTAATAAAACAATGAGAAAGAAATTAAATCCCATTTTTAAAAAGTTTTTAATGCACATTAACAATCATACCTGTTGTCTGGCTTTCCACCAAGTTTTACTGCCTGAGGAGGTATCTTAAGCAGAGAATTCAGTGAGGGAAATTTCTGAGCACTGCTCCCATCAAGAACTTGAAAAATAGGCACAATCAGGGAGTCAAGCTCTATAGCACTGTTAACATCAGAGGATGCAGACATTATTTCATAACAAGGTGTGAACTTCCCATTTAGACTACGTGCAACCATCTTTAGCAAACAGAAGCACCCCAAAAGGTGTTCTGAGAACAACTGATCTTGGTGCTGAATAAGCATCAGTTTTACAGTCCATGATGTCAGCTTTACCAAATGCCCAACTGTCTGTCTGTCTCTCACATCCCAGTACAGGACAGTTAAACACTGCTGAAAATGTTTTAAGATAGCATGCATCCATAGCTTATATTTTTCAGACTTGCTTAAAAATGCATCATGGGTTAGTAAAGGGCTTTTAATGAACTGGAGAATGTTGAAAAGGTGGGTAATGCAACCTACTGTGTAATTCAACAGCATATCTTTTTCTTGCACATTTTTTGAAATCCCTATCCCCCAGGCTGCAAGAAGGTTTTTCTGAATTGAATTTAGTTCCATAGATAGATCATCTTTTGAATCAGTATCATCTTTTGCATGAACAGTGTCAAACATTGATGCAAATTCCAACCGGCCTTGATCAGCTCTACTGAAAAATGAATTTGGTCCCTGGCTGCAGAAAGTAGAAGAGTTATTTTGAAATTGCTTGTCATCATCAGATTCGTCTTCATAATCCTATATCAAAGGGAAAAAACACACATGTAATCTGATTTGGGTCTATTTTCTTGAAAGCAAGGCTAGTGAAAGAGGCACAGTGAAGATTAACAGGTCTTACATATGAAACCTCTATCCATTCTAAATCATCTAACATTCAAAAAGCAATTAGCATAGTGTGTATCTGTTTCTGTGGACTCTACTCCCCACCTCATTTGCTGTCCCAAATAGTAAGGCTCAGAATGCGGGTAAAGGGGAATTTTTGCTTCTATAGAAGAGATCCTCAAAAGCAAGGAACACAGCAGATTTGAAAGGCTGCATGGCGAGTTTAACATACACCCTTTCTTCCTAAAGAGATTTTAAGATCTATGAGGTATACAAATAGCAGTACATGTCAAAGCGTAAAACTCAGTATTTTGAACAGCAACAGAAAGTGACTTAACAACATATATTCTATTAGCATGCATTTTTGGAAAAGAAAATTAATTTCTGAAAAAAATCATTTGTTTTAAGATGTTTGAAAACCATTAACATCCTGCTAAAATGACTGATAAGAAAATCAGTGCATTTTCTAGAACCTATAAGCCAAAATAAAATTAAAATTTTTCCTAAGAATTTGTTTAATGTAAAACCATTTAAGCAAATTTAGTAAGAGTATAATATTCAGAATATGACTTAAAATAGAGCTCAGGATAATTAGATTTTTTTTCCACATTCAGAATTACCTAAATTAGATCAGATGCATTAATTATACAGTAAATAGAAAACTGCTGTTAAATACCTGTAAATCTGCTGCTTTCTTCCTCAGTTCTGCTGTTTCTTCTTCTTGGAGGAATTTTGGAATGGTAGAAAGGGTAGAATTTTGGTTTCGATGTTGTTTCAATAGGCTAGCTTTTAAAGAAGCCAAGGATCGCAACTGCAGCCTTTTCCCTTTAGACTGTAAAAGATAAAAGTAAGAGAAACTACCTTAATATTATTACATATTTGTCTGTCTCTGGTAACACCTACAACATGCTAGATACTTTCCAAGCATAAAAGAAATTATTCCTGACCTAACCAATTTACAATCCGAGAGCAAATATACAAAGGATTAGGGCAAGGGTAGGCAACCTATGGAACATATGCCGAAGGCGGCACACCAGCTGATTTTCAGTGGCACTCACACTGCCTGGGTCCTGGCCACCGGTCCAGGGGGCTCTGCATTTTAATTTAAATTTTAATGAAGTTTCTTTAACATTTTAAAAACCTTATTTACTTTACATACAACAATAGTTTAGTTATATATTACAGACTTATAGAAAGAGACCTTCTAAGAACCTTAAAATGTATTACCGGCACATGAAACCTTAAATTAGAATGAATAAATGAAGACTCGGCACACCGCTTCTGAAAGGCTGCCGATCCCTGGACTAGGGGAAAGGGGCATATCCTAAATAAACTGGAGACGGTATCTGGCCATGTTTTCACAATGCAATGTTGTAACACCACCAGCCAATTGGTTTTTTTCTCTACTTATCATGGCAGAAGTGGGTCTTCAGGAGGGATTTGAATGCATGGAAGTAACAGACTGACAGACTTAGTATGGATAGTCTATGCATACAAGGCAGTGGGGAAGAAGGTGCAGAAATGCTTGTGGGAGAAGTGGACCATCACAGATCACTGTGCGTGCTATGCCTTATACCCCTCCACAGTCCCTTGTGAGTGCATCATTCCTAGTGACAGAACTGGGGCTCCGCTTCACTCAAAGGAGACTCCTGCAATTCTGTCACTCGGACTGCATACCTAGGCTTCAGCAGGGTCTGTTTTGCTTGGCTTCTTGTACAAGTCTTCTCTCAGGAGCTCTAATAAGAAAATATATGCAATGACTCAGCTCAACCTCTTCAAAATGAAGTATTATTTATTAGCCAACAGGAACACATTATTCAGAGAAATGGCTTACAATAACCAAGAAGGCTTAAACAAATGACTATTAACCAAACTTCATTCTTTCCTTGTAAGTTGTGGGTGAGACCCACTCAGCCTAGACGTTCCTACTCTTGGGCTGAGACAGTCAGCCATTGCAGCATTCTTTCAGTCTCTCTCTGTCACAGACTAACCTCCACCACTTCCCCTCTAGGCAGGGGTCTTTAACGGATTAGAGTCTCTTTGATCCTAGACTCAAGCCTGGGAAAATAAACCCGCTCGTCTGCCTTGGGCCAGGCAGATGAGGACTTCCCATTTAATAGCTCCCACACAGTTCTGTTGAAGACCTTTGGTATTCCCTCTGGAGGGATCTCATCTCTGCCATTGTTTCATTTCCTGTTTTGATTAAATCCATGCAGTCACACAGAATAATATCAAATAGATAAACTGAGACACAAGTAATAGTCACAGAAATAATACAGAAGTCTACCATTCTCCACACAGACAAACACCTGTGGGAGAAATAGTGTGTCAAGGCTGCCAACCCTAGCAGTGCGGATGAAACGGGGGCAATGAAAAAAAGAGACAAGAATTAGTATTCTGGGAAGGATAAGGTTATGTAGGCACCTGGATGGCATGAGAGGGAAAAGCGTGAATTTCATGTAATATAGGAGGAGCTGCCAGTGGAGGAATTGAAAGAGATGGATAACATGGTTAGAACAACAAGTAAAGAAACCAATCTGGTAATTGTATTTTCTAAATACTGGAGATATCAGGAAGTCTGAGAGGAGAAAGATGTTACAATAATCAAGATGGAAGATCATCAGACAAATGTTTTAGTTGTAGGGATAGAAGGAAGAGATCAGATCCCTGGAACAGACAGATTTTTGGAAGAATAATTGGCAGAATTTCTGTACAGCTTGCAAAAGTGGGAAAATGGAGAATAAGTGGTTAAGGTTGATCTTCTGATTCCAGGCCTTACCCTGCATCTATGATGTAGGGTCTTTTTTTTTTTTTTTTAAACTTTTTAAGATCTCAAATAACAGCTCTACTTCTGATTCATTTCTTTTAATATGTGCTTTCCTATTCAAGAAATGTAAACTGAAATATTAAAAAAAAATCTTGACAATTACAACATCACAGTAATGTAATAGTTCGCTTTCTATGCCTCTACATGGTTTTGCATGCGGTGTATCCAGGCCGACTGCACTGCCAACTAGCTTGCCTATAACTTCATCTCCCTGCTGGATACGCTCAGTTTATTAAACTGCAATGAACCTATACCACCACATATTCAACCTATTCATTTCAAACTCCTCCTCTCTTCCCACCCCCAAATCCATCAGCAATCATTCTCTCATCCTATTTGATTTTGTTCTTCCTAAACTGGTAACAACTGTCTTCTTCATTCACTAACATACATGGTGCCCTTAATCCTCTTTCAAAAAATCTTTCTCCTCTTGATCTCTCAGTTGATCGCATAGATAGTTTTACCGATACCTATAATTCCATCCCTTCTTAGGCTCTTAACAAAATTGCATCCCTAAATTCTCACATCCCCTCCTACTGTTCCAATTTATCCCAGTAAACAGATCATATCCATAAACTCAAGTATACTTGCTGGCACCTGCAAGGTGGTGATGCAAACTGGTTTCAGTTTCCATTGGGATATATGGAAATCCCATCTTATGCTTAACATCGAATGAGTCTCTGCGGGGGGTGGGTGGGCTGGAAATAGAGCTGAAAGCTCTGTCAGATCTAAGTTTTTCATTGAAAGTTAGCCCTAGTTGCTAGTGACTGAAAATTGTTACCCTTCAATAGCTGTTGATCTATGTAAAATAAGTTGATGGTTTCAATCCAGTTGCTATGGAGTTCAATGGAGTGATTATGTTTACAGTACAACTAGAAACTTCGTTGACTGTCTTGACAGAGACCAAAGACCGAAAATGATAAGGAAGCAAAATTACCCTCTTAATCACTAGAGATGGCCTATCCAGAACAGGGTTGAGGTATACCAAGTCACTGTACTGCCATTTTTTGTTCTCCATGGGCACATAAGAAAATTCAGTTTCACTTAAATTCAGAGCCTGTTTTTCAAATCACTGCCACTCTAAGTCTGTCTCAAAACCTTCCTTCACAGAGCACTGAAAGGAATATATCATGATTGTCCTTTCAAAGACTAACAGGCACATAACTCCACTGTTGCCTTTGAAAGCATTTTGTAATATTCTGTTTGAAAGAGATCAGAGTGTTCACTATTTTCTCCTTTTGACTAAAAATTCAACATTTAAAAAAATCTCTAACGTAAAAAAACCCCCACACAAACAAAGAAAACAACCGCCACCCAACCAAACAGTACCTTAGGTGTCATCAGACTCTGATGTATCTTTTCAAGCCTCTGGGCTGAATCAAGTAGAAGTGATCTCATAACTCCAGATGGTAAAAGATTATCAGAAAACTTAAGCACTGTAACCATATACCCATCAGAGACAATAAGGTAGGGTAATCTTGAGTGTGATGTTACAGAAAATCTCTGTCTCATTAGATCACTTTCAGAGGCAGATGAACCAAGAGAATGACTAGAATCTTGAGAGACAGACTGTTGCGGTCTAGCAAATAAAATAAAAATATATCAGAAAAAATAAACAAGCAAATATCATATGTAAAATTATTAAATGAAAATATCAAACATATTTTGTTAAAAATAATTATTTTTGTAATTTATATAATTTTTCTTGAACGGGAAAGTTTAAACAAAAAGTTCACAAATGCAAGATGACAAAATAATGTAAACAATTTAATAATATAACATGACATAATACAGAAGTTAAGCTTAACAGGAAAATGTGAAAATATTAATGGGCCTTTTTAACCTTAATTAGCTACTATTACAGCAAAATATTGACATCTTGAATTTTGGTTTGTAGATCTATCATATAGTAACATATCAATTTATGGTCCTCTATATGGTCCTCTATATAGCTCCAATTCTGCAAAGATTTATGCAAATGCTTAACTTTATACATTATCAGTAGACCCACTGAGACTAATCAGAAGTTAAGTCCCTGATAAATCTTTGCAGGATGGAGTTCTAAATGACTACTAATAAAAATCATGTATGTTAAGTAATGTAGAATATTAATATTTTGTATCTATTTTAAAAATAAACTCCTCAGCCATTCTACAACAATAATTTTTAAATACAACACACAGGACCTAGTCCTGTAGTCCTTACACAGAAAAGATTCCCATTGAAGTCCATGGGCCCTGTACTTGCACATGCATTGTAAGATTGGAGCCATAGGATTTCCAGATTATAAGTGAAACATTTGGTTATTCCCAATTCTTGACAGTTAAAATGTTAGGAAGTTCTCTAAAAATTAAATAGCTGAATGTGTGAATAAACAGTTCTATTACAATTAAAAACAGTCTTTTACATATCATAATATCACCTAGCTCCTACATAGGTTTTCATCAGCTGATCTTAAAGTACTTCAACAAAGGAGATCAGTATCACTATTCCCATCGTACAGATGGAAAAACTGAGCCAGAGAGATGAAGTAACCTGTGCAAGGTCATCCAGTAGTCTAGCAGCAGAGTCTGGAATAGAACCCAGGTGTACTCTACTCAGTAGGACACTCTGCCTCCCCTATATAAAAGATTAAATTCTGATTTTTAAATCAGTCAACGAAAGTGTGCACTGCAATATAATTTGCAAATATGTAACTTCAAATTCTTTTAAGTTATTGGCCAGCAATTTTTTTTCTACATCCATATGCAGAAAGTTACAAGAATGCCTGAAACTTAATTGCTAGTACAGATGTTTTTAAAGCCAGTAGCAAAATACTAACGGATTTAGCATAGGGAGCTAAGCATAGTAATGTGGTGGATTAATGTGCTATCTTTTCATCTGTGGAGATGTGGGTTCAAAGTTAAAGTCACAAGAAAAAAGGAGTTTGTTGGTTTGAAAAGAATAACTAAAAATGCTTCACATCCTGCCACAACAGAGATACTGCTCAAATAATGACAAAAACTGGAATAACACAGTTCATCTGTCTTAGATATGATGATGGCAGGCACTTTAGAAACACTATCCATAGATTAATGTAGAAAAGGATTTAAATGCACTAGCAGAGCAGTGTGTGACAATACCTCACTATAATCCATCAGTGCTAACAGTCAGGAGCTTTCATTAAATTAATCAGATTCACAGAAAAAGTATTTTAAAGATTCTTATATGCATTGACATTTTGTAAGTACCTGTAACTTGTAATTAAGTTTAAATAAAATTGTATATTGCACATGTGTGATTTCTTGTTATAACACATTAGAAGTGCCTTTTGTTCATTTTCAAGAAGCAATTTTCAATAGTGATACACACTACTGAACACAAATTCATGCACAACTGCACTTCTGATATGAGTGAGAAACTGCACGTGAAAAATAAGGTTCTGAGCTTGCAAAAGGCTGTTTAAATATAACTAGCTGCTTTGTTTAGATATCCTACTTTCCCATACAATTGCTATAATTTCATATTCAATCTTGAAACTCTCACAACTTGAAAGTTACAGTAAATTAAATTCTTCAGCCATCAAAGTTATCCTTGCATTAAAAATTAATCCAAGTTTTTAACATTTACAAAAAGTGCATTTCTTCCATCACGATAAAACAACAGGTTTTAGGTAATGTTAATCTCTGAAATATCTAAAAATTTAACCAGTCCTAAAAGTCACAAATAATTTATACTTACAGTGCCACAATGTCAATTTTTCAGCAGGACAAAGCCATTATAAGAAATAGAAGAGAACTATGAATGAGAAACAGATATTGAGAAAAAAAAGAAACCAAAAGACTTAATTTGAAAGATGAAATGTACTTTAAATAGTAGAAAACATGTAAGAAAGGAAGATATAATCAAATGATAAAGAAAAAAAATTTAAACTTTCAGGTTGTCTCACCTGTATGTTATTAGTGGATGAAAGGGAATAAACTCTGCTGGTCCAAATTCTATAGAGCAACCAGAAGTAACCAAGGTCAGCAATTCACCCATACAAGTCAATAATATCAAGGAGCCACGTTTTAACATGCAAGCCAGAAAGAGACTATCAGGAGTCCAGCTCATGTCACCTACCCAGTATGACCTAACAAAGACAGAAAAAATTAATAGCTTTAGAAGTCTACTTTCATATCAAATCAAGGCATCAATGATTTTACTTCTTAGAATAAATTCTACTCTTCAGATACTGACCTGACAAATTTGGATGGAACCATATGATTCTTGCTACTACAACCTTTAAGGCTACCAGAAACTGTAACAAAATTCAATGTATTTATAAACAAAATCTGAGTTGCCTGTGTAAAAAAAAAAAAAAAAGCACAAAAAAAATTAATGGACCATAATAAAGACTTTTAATACCAAGTTATGCCTTAGATTTGTTGTACTGAAAACATTACTACATGCAGAAATCTTGTCTGCATTACCACATGCAGAAATAATAAGTCATGCTTATTAATATTCAAAGTACATTTTTACCTTTGAAACTTTGCAAATCATAAATTGATTTAAATTATGTCTTTATATTGGCATATAATATCCTCAATATTCATTAAACAGAGAGGTTAATCATAGGCCGAGATGGTAGCGCAGCCCTATACTTAGGCTGCCTAAATTTTCTATTTCAAGACCTTGTTTTCCGTTGCTTGTAAGTCTGGCAAAGTTTAATCATTTGGGTTGAAATCATCTGGTATCTGCCTCAGACTGAATTTTTCTGGAAAGTTTCAGATAAAACAATACAGCCACATCCAGGAAAAATATTTGAGAATCTTTTCCCAACAATAAAAAATTCTCATATTCAAAAGCTCTAGCACACCAACCTCTGTAGCAAGGTTTTGAAATTTGGCAACAGCTTGCCTGTGTGTCATGATGTGCCTTTTACTATTCCCATGAAAAAGTACTTAAATTTGGCCAAATTAGAAGCCTTTAAAAATCTCATTTTCAGCACTGATTTGTTAGAGTTTGGCAGCTAAGTTCTCCAAAGATTCCACCTGAATTGAGCATGTTCCGTCCCAGGGCTACAGGGGCTGAGCTGGACTTCCCTCTAATTGCTGCTCCCAGGTGCTGCAGGTCTCTCTGGTTCCACACACCAAAACTAAGAGCAGGGAGACAGTCTCTCCCTATTGGCTCCCATGCGCAACGAAAAAGGAAGACTGACTTGAATTGAGAGGAATGGATGGTGGGAGGCTTGGACTTAAACAAGGAAGCAAGGTGGAGGGAAAAGACAGGACTGAAACAGGAACAGGCTGGAAGGAATAAAGGAACAATGGATGACGCTTGGAAGGCAACAGGGACAGAAGAGTCTGACCAACACAGCACACTCCCCTCAAGAACTTGGAATGGAAGGAGTGGTTCCTTAAATCAGAATAATTCAGTTCTTCGCAATGGTTTGTCCCTTTCAGTGCTCCACTGTAGGATGTGTGCGCATGCGTGTGCTCTCAAATGGAGAATGCAAAGAGGTGTCCACGGGCTCATGGCTGTGTAGAACAGCAACTCATGCCTCCAAACAAAGGCATGCAGGGAGCCACGGCCTGCCACCACTCAGTTCCTTCTCAACCATGGAGTAGAGTCTCCACAGCCAAGTGTAAAGAGGTTAGAAGCACCCACAGAAACAAAACATTTCAAAGAACTCAAGTTACTGTAAGGTAAGTAATCTCAACTCCTTCTTCAAGTACAGTACAGACCCATTTATGCGTGAATCCGCTTAACACGTGGTAGCACCATGCCTCCCAGTGCTACCATTTAACATACGAGACTCGTTAACATGCGGTACAGGAACTTGCTATGTAGTGCTACAGATTTGCTCACTAACTCACTGACACAGAAATCGACAGGAAGTGCAGAGCGGAAACATGCTGTACGTCTTTACCGCCGATGGGGGGGGGGGGGAGGGGGAGGAAGCAATGTTAAACAGTCCTTTGCTGCAGCAGCGCTGTGCCACCAACGGGGGGATGAGGGGGTGGAGGTGGGCAGAAAAGTTAAAGCGCTGCTGCAGCAAAGGACCCTGCAGCGCTTTACGGTCCGTGCCCCTTCCCCCCCGTCCCCCTTGGCCACCAATGGGCGGGGGGGGGGAGCAAAGGGAGCAGATGCCCCGGGGCTGGCGATTTAAAAGAGCCCAACGCTCCAGACACTGCTACCGCAGCAGTGGTGTTCGGAGCCCTGGGCCCTTCAAATCGCCATGGGAACCCCAGGCGGCACGGACCAGGTGGCCTAGAAGGGATGGCTGGGGAAAGCTGACCCCTAGCCCCGCCTCTTCTGCTCGAGGCCCAACCCCTTCCAGGGGCCAGATCTACCCCCGCCCCATACCAGTAAGTGTCCTGAGTTACTTTCACCCTTATGTAGTAATAATAATGTTTTTATTAAATTACACATTTGAATTTACATTCTTGCAAAGCACCGTTAACAGATAGGCCTGCAGTATTTGGAACGCTGTGAATACGTACGTAATCTTAGATAATTATACATTTATAGGTAGATATCTCAGCATGGCCCTCTTAACCCGCTGTCCGTTAACACACGTTCGTGATGGCTTGACTCCCGACATCCGTACGTAAATGGGTCTGCACTGGATGACTCTATGGATACTCCATTACACGAGACTCCCAACCAGTAACTCAGTGAGAAGGTAGCAGATTTTCCAGGCTTGTCCTGTCAATATAGGTGAGGGCCCTTCTGATGTCTAGTGTATGCAGGCTGGTCTCTCTGAAGACATGAGGTTTTGGGTATAACACTGTCAGACGAATCTCTTGATTAATGTGTAAAAGTACACCCACGAAAGCTCATGCTCCAATACGTCTGTTAGTCTATAAAGTGCCACAGGATTCTTTGCTGCTTTTACAGATCCAGACTAACACGGCTACCCCTCTGATACTTGATTAATGTGGTGTTCCAAAGAGACCTTTTGGAGAAAGTGAGGATGAGGATGCAGTATAACTTTTATTTATAGAAGGTAGTATATGGCAGGTCAGCCATAAAAGCACCGAGCCCTCCCTCTATCTAGCTGAAGTGATGGCTATGAGGAACAAAGTCTTAGGTGAGAAGTGAAAGTGAGAACAGGTGGCCATTGGTTCAAAGGGAGGTTTCTTCAGGGCATTGAGAACCAAATTTAGGTTTCACTAGGGGCCGGCTTCCATACAGGCAGAAACAAGAAGTGCAAGTCCTTGACATCAGGACATCTCATGAGTTGCGGCCATATCTTCCATTGGAACAGAAAAAGCGACATGTTTGGACTGACAGAGGTCTGCTTTTATGAGACCACAGATTTGACAAATGCGGTGGAAGGCAGAATTGTTGAGCTACTGTTCATGGTCCCAAAGAAAGCATGTGCTTAGGGAATCTGCACCTGTATTCTGGAGGCCTAGGAGAAAGAAATCTCAGTCTATCTGATGAGAGATGCACCAGTCCCATAGCCTTAGCAACTATGCGCAAAAGGACATAGATCTTGCTCTGTCCTGTTGGTTGACAGAATATATTGTTGCCCTGTTGTCCAGTGATGGAGTGACCCTATATGGGTGAACGAAACATTAGCAAGCACAATGAACTGCTCTCAGCTCCAGAATGCGGATGTGATGTGGACTGTGACCTCTTGTGCAGATCACCTGCTCTGGGCTGTGGCCCTTGGAGGTGAGTTCTTGGAGTAGGGGATGTGAGAATGGGGTTCCCACACATACCTTCCAACACCATCACCTGAGAGAGTTCAGAACTTACTGAGGTACTGTGGAAAAACCATATCTGCTTGGAGCATATATAGACTTTAGCCACGTCTGAAAGCATCTAAGGTGCAGCCTTGCCTGAAGTGTGATGAACGCTGAGTCTGTCATGTGGCCCACAAGGTGTAGGCAGGTCCCTGCAGTTGTTTGCAGGCTGTGTTTCTGGAAGGGTGGATAGCTATATGAAATTAGGCATCCTTGAGGTCAAGGGTGACAAACCAATCTCCCAGATCTAGAGATGGAATTATAGTGGCTAGTGTCACCATCCTGTAGAGCTGGAAAAGGACACAGGTGTTCAGGTTTCTTAGGTTGAGGATCAATCTCCAATCTCCACCAATTTTGGGAAGGTGGAAATAGTTGGAATAGAATTCCCTTCCGACGAACTCTGGGGGAAATGGCTTGATTGCCCCCAAGAGTACGAGAGACTGGACCTCTTGTTTCAAGAGATCTTCATCAGTGAAAGAAGATGGAATACCCCACACTGATCGCCTCTCAAATCCATCTTTCTAAGGTAATCTGTTCCACGGCAGAGAGGAAGTGTGATACCTGATCTCCAAAAGGGGGCTGGATAGAATTGTTCAGCACAGGATCTGGGAAGGTAAGTAGATTGAGGCCCTTGTCGAGGACATAAGAACAGTTTCTTAGAGGGAGGTGTAGATAAAGTTGCTGTAGAAGAGGGTAGGGTCCCCTTTCCTGGGGTCTTTATTTCCTCTGAAAGTCCAAAGGTCTGTGAAGGCTGTGGCTAGGGATCTAGAAGCCATGTCCGTAGAATCTAGGGTACCTTGGAGGGAGGCTTTAGCTAGCAATTTCTCCTCCAAAATGAGAGCATGAAATTGTTCCCTCTGGTCCTGTGGCAGATGTTCAACAAAATGAATGAACTTAGAATATGGTTAGAGTCATACTTCACCAACAGGGCTTGGTAGTTTGCCACATGGAACTTGTGGGCCATCAAGGAGTAGTTCTTCCCAGGAGGACTCCTTTATCATAAAGATATGGCATGGGATGCATCCACCACCAGGGAATTGGGAGAGGGGTCGGAAAATTCCATTCCTGTGTCCAGAATATAGTACTTGTACCAGCTTGCTTGCAGGTGGGCTGGATAGTGGCAAGTGTTTGCCAGACTGTGTGACCAGGCAATAACAGAGCCTTATTTATTGGGATGTCAATCTTTCCCTGAGAGGTAATATTTAAAATGTCTAGCAAGGAGTGTTGAGACTGTTGGACCTCTTCTAATGGAATCTGGAGGGATTCTGCCAGGCATTTCATGCGGTATTGATAGGTCCAAAAGACATCCGAGTGAAAAGGGTTGTGGAGGTATTACAGCCTCATCTGGGGATGAAGAGAACTTAGCTAATGTGGGTCAGATTCTCTTCATCTTGGGGTCCTACGGCTCTTGCATGTCTCCTGGTGCTGATGGGACATAAGGTACCAGACAGCGATAATGCGGTGCCAGCTGGTGAGCCTGTGGTACTGAAGGTTGGCCAGTCAGTGTCTGTGAAGGATGTGCTACCAGAACCTTTCTGGTTGGAACCCTATAAAATTGTTCAGCAAAGTGATGGAAGGAATTCCAGTAAGTCCAGTAAGGGGACAGATAAGAAAAGGGTCCCCAGGGAGAGTCATAATTAGCAGCTCTAGGTCATCTGGTGTGGTCTGAAAGAGCTTCTTCCAAATACTTGTTCAGCAGAGTGTGATGGTAAAGTGGGGGAAAGAGCCTGTAGTGAGAACGGAGTCTGAAGAATTATCATCCCCTGGGCTGAAGTGGGAAGCCTCAAAACAATCGCCGGTATCGCAGCCTGGAGGTTCGACCAAGGTTCAATCCACCTGGGCATTTCCAGGGAAGGGGCACTGGTAGAGGATTGTAGCAGGGGAGATTCTGGTATCTCTAGTATAAACAGGTTTTCCAGAGAAAGAAATCTGGAAGATGCTAGAAGACTATGGCATTCAGAAGACTGAGTCAGTACCAAGGTTTGAAGGTGCAGGGATGGTAAGCATGGTACCCGCAAGGCTTGTGGAAGAGTTCCTCTGACCTCAGAGTCCTGTTGTAAGGGAAATGATGGTACCAAGGCATGGGAGGGCTGTGCATCTCTCAGTGCCTGGATATGTCAATTGGTAATGAGATAGGCTGCTCCCTGTGTTGTCTGCTAGAAAACTTGTCTGCATGCTGTGATATTGGTGGCTTGCTACTGGATTCAGAAGAAGTCTCAGCAGTACCCCAGGAGGACATGAGATATAGTTAGTGTGGAATTTATGGGGTGACCTACTCCTCTTTGGCTTTCTAGAAGGAGAAAGGACGCGGCTTCTTCTACTTAGAAGGTGCTGCTGCCACCACAGTGGGCTTGGTTGAGGCTGAGGCTGATGTACTGCTGGGGCTAATGAACACTCCATTAGATGGAGCTTCAGTCTAGCCTCTGTCTTCCAAAGCCTTGCTTTTAGATCCCATACAGACCATGCACTTAGACTGGATGTGAGTGTCTCTGTGGCCATGGAGACAATGCAAAAACCCATCACTATGGGGGAAAAGACCTGTAGCAGGTCTGGCAGGGCTTAAACCCCAGAGTCTTAAGAATAACCTGGAGAACTGGTGAACCAAATAAGGAAAAAAACAGTGAAGTAACCCCCCTTATAAAACACAAGTGTATAAAACTAAATAAATAAAATAACCAAGAAAATAAAGAAAACCTTAAGAATAAATAGTATATTAAGAAAGGGAGAAAGCTGAAAAAATCAATGAACATGCAATCACTGTCTCAAGCTGCAGGCTGTTAAGAAACTGAATGGCAACAGGCCCACACCTCTCTCTGTGCCCTCACTTGGAGGCACAAGAGGCTGCTCTGTACAGGTGCAGGCCTGTGGACAGCTGCATTCTCCAGTTGAGAGTGCACAGGCACGCGTTCATCCTATGGTGGAGTATCCATAGAAACATATACTCAAAAAAGGAACCAATATTCCTGAGTCTCACCATTCCTCTGCTGTCTACAAATATCTGTGAAACTCACTGGTATCTGACGAAGTGGACTTTAGCCCACGAAAGCTTATGCTCAAATAAATTTGTTAGTCTCTAAGGTGCCATAAGTACTCCTCGTTCTTTTTGCTGATACAGACTAACACAGCTACCATTCTGAAACCTGTCACTGGCAGAGTGTGTGTTTCCTTCCACTCTAGTGGTTGCTGCACATAGAGAATGACAACATACTACTGGTGTCAATTATTCTGCTAAGTTAAGTGTCAGAGACTATGATTTGGCTCTAAAAGGATCCAACCCTGCTGATGACCCATGCAGGTGTCAATATGTTTCCACATACTCTATTTTTTCAATTTGTTGGTTTTTCTTCAAATATGTAGGACCTTACACACACACAAAAATACATTAAAAGAATGTTAATATTGCAAAGTCAAGCACACAAAAGTTAGGAAATGCCAAAATTAAGAGTGCCTGTACAAACTTAATTAAGTCCCTTTGTGCATATTAATTATCACATTCTTTAATTGCATACTATTTATTTCTACACGATCCCTGCCTCATCAGTGCACCCATTGGTCAAAGAAGATAAAACAAAATACTAAACAGCTGTTCATTCAGTGAGCTCTGTCCGTTCTGTGCACTGAATGTGGCAGGGATTGTGTAGGAAAAATAGTATGTGATCATACACACAAGGAAACAAAATTAAGGCTATGGGGCAACCTTAATTCTGGCATTTCCTAATTTTTGAGTGCCTGGCATTTTTTAAATGTAGTTTGTGTGCAGCAATATGAACATGCATAAAAGAGACCATTGCTAATGACTGCTCTCTGGATCCTGTTTGTGAAGAGTGATTTGAACATTGCAGTGTTGCAAGGTGCACTCCAGCTATGTCACGTGAGCTAGCCAACACTACTTATGGTTCAATGCATGGAAAGCTGCAGAGAGGTCAGGCAGAATTATCACTGAGATGTGTCCTCTATCCATTGGCATGAGGAGCTAATGAGAAGTTACTGAATTGTAACTGGAGGCTCATCAAGTTGTATGGTCCCAATCTGTATTCCACTGTGGGGAGCTATGCATACACACCATGTGCCCAGAGCTGAAAAATATGAAAGCAGTGTTCACTGGTTCACACATGCACTCTGGCACATCTTAAGGGCATGGCCTCTCTACCACATGGACGGAGGGACAGCCACAACCGTCTCCTGGTGGACAGAGCCAGGACACCTATGCCTGCCCCGCTGGAAGCAGAGAGGTGGAACCAGAACTGGAAA
This sequence comes from Gopherus flavomarginatus, assembly GCF_025201925.1. Classification (NCBI taxonomy): domain Eukaryota; kingdom Metazoa; phylum Chordata; order Testudines; family Testudinidae; genus Gopherus; species Gopherus flavomarginatus. The sequence continues at coordinate 27,272,771 of NC_066619.1, forward strand.
TATAGAAGGCAGGCACTGGAACCTGTCCTTGGGAAGATGCGGTTTTTTGGTGACAGAATTCAAGGTGGTCTCAATGAAGTCAAAATTATGTGGGGGTGAGAACAGATTTTTCAGAGTTTACTCTGACTCCCAGTGAAGAGAGGAGGTGCAACATCATAAGAGTTGATGCACAGGCTTCCTGGTGGCAAGAAGAAAGTCGGCAAGATAGTGGAAGACAATGAGATCATGACTTCTGATGTGAGTTGCTATTACTACTAATAATATCTTGATCAATACTCTGAGAACGACAGATATTCCAACATGATCTTGAGAAAACTGAACTTGTGAATGAAGCAGTTGAGATGGTGGAGGTTGAGGATAGGTCTCCAACTGCCTCTCTTTTTGAGTAACAGGAAGTAAGGAGAGGAAAAATCCACTCGCTTGGTATTAAGCAGGGAAAAATTCTATCAATCCTCACTACAATAGGGAGTTTGCCTTGTTTGAAAATATTCTCATGAAAGTGGTCCCTGAACAAGAGTAGAGAGGGTTTTTTGGAGGAGATAGGGATGCAAACTACCATTTAGCCAGACTGGATGATGTTCAGCCCCCACTTGTCCATTGTTATTGCACTTCAGGTGTTGAAAAGAGTGCTAAACAACCCCCAGACAGTGTGTAGGGGTCAGGAACTGTTGGGCTTAGTGTTTTGCGGCTCTCAAGCACTCATCAAAAATAACATCAAGGCAGGGGCTGAGATGGAGATACATAGCCTGTTGGAGAGGGTGTGGGGAAACAGGTCATTTGAACTTTATGTCTCTTGTGAGGCGGTTCATAGGATCTCTGATGGAAAAAACTACTGAGCAATATGTCCAAGAGAATAAATCTAAAATAGATCTATAAAACACTAAAACTGTAGCCTATAAAAACTGTATGACTGTTAAAACTATTTACAAAACTAAAACTAATTCTTATTTTGTAGGACAAAGCTGAAGCTATGGACACTGGTGGTTCTGAAAACGAGTACGTGGTGGTGAGAAGGAAATAGAGAGGTGGTCTGCCTGCCCTTTATCCTGTCAGATGGAGACATGAGGTGAGTCAGGTCCCACACGCAGACCAACAGTCGCTTTTCAAATTCACCAGCTGCGCGCATACGGTGCACATGCATAACCTCCCACAGTGGAATACAACACGGACCATTACCCAAAGAACCTTTCACGCCAGGGCTGTGTCTATTCTGTGCTTCAGGCTGTAGCCTGACTGTGAAGCATTCAGGATAACAGCAGATGCAACATGTTGCTTGAGCTTAGATGTCACTGCTTTCTCAATGACTTTCCCTAGTAATGGGAGGTCAGATATAGTGTATTAGTGGGAGAGAATTTCTATATCAAGTTTTGATGTTTTGAGAATCAAGCAGATGATCCATCTTCCTGAGAGCCACGCTTTTCTGAAGAACTTCCTAGCTATAAATATGGTTATGATTAAATAGAAAGCCTATCTGAGAGGCAAGTTTAAAATAATTTAATAAGGTCACTTTTAACAAATTGTATTCTATTTGCAAGATTAGCTTTAGTGATCTACTTTCTAACAGTCATACCTTTGGATCATTTTGATTAACGGCTACTGCCAGTAAAAGTCCATCCCTTGAAAATGCAGTAAGCAAAGCTCCTCTCGACTTTACTGACACACACACCGGAACCAGAGTGAGCAGGGAACATGCTTGCTGTGCCCAGTGGATATGATAAGGTAAAGAACTGTATAAAAAAAAATTGTATTAAATGAGAAATAATGGTGCATAAACAAACTAGGGAAATACAACCTAGATGGAGATAATAAAAGGTGGGTGCACAACTGCTTGGAAAACCATTTCCAGAGAGTCATTATCAGTGGTTTCCACTCAAGCTGGAAGGGTATATCGAGTAGGGTCCCACAAGGGATCAGCTCTGGGTCCAGTTCTGTTCAAGATCTTCATCAGTTATTTAGATAATGGCATACAGAACACACTTATAAAGTTTGTGGAAGAACCAAGCTGGGAGGGGTTGCACATGCTTTGGAGAATAGGATTAAAATTCAAAATGATCTGGACAAACTGGAGAAATGGTCTGAGGTAAACAGATTGAAATTCAATAAGGATAAATGTAAAGTACTCATTTAGGAAGGAACAATCAGTTGTGCACCTTACAAAATGGGCAAATGACTGCTTCGGAAAGAGTTCTGTGGAAAGGGATCTGGGGGATCATAGTGGATCACAAGATACATATGAATGAACAGCGTAACACTGTTGCAAAAAAAAGCAAAACATTCTGTGATGTATTAGCAGGAGGGTTGTAAGCAAGACACAAGAAGAAATTATTCCGCTCTACTCTGCACTGAATAGGCCTCAATTGGACTACTGTGTCCAGTTCTGGGTGTCACATTTCAGGAAACGTGGACTTACTGGAGAAAGTCCAGAGAAGATCAACAAAAAATAAAGGTCTAGAAAACAAGACCTATGAGAGAAGATTGAAAAAATTGTGTTTGTTTAGTCTGAGAAGAGAAGACAAGACTGGGGGCGGGGAGGGGGGAAGAGAACATGAGAACAGTTTTCAAGTACATAAAAGGCTGTTACAAGCAAGAGGGAGAAAAATTGTTCTCCTTAACCTCTGAGGATAGGACAGGAAACAATGGGCTTAAATTGCAGCAAGGGTGGTTTAGACTGGACATTAGGAAAAACTTCCTGACTGTCAGGGTGGTTAAGCACTGAAATAAATTGCCTTGGGAGACAGCAGAATCTCTATTATTGGAGATTTTCAAGAGCAGGTTAGACAAATACCTGCCAGGGGTTGTCTAGATAAATGGTTCTCGACCAGGGGTACTTGTAAACATTAAATAAAAGTAAATCTCAGGGTAAATTTAGCTGATGAACAAGATTTAATTTATTATAAGTTAAAAATTCTCTGTATTTATAAAAAAGTTTCTAAAATGATTGCTGAAGGTTGAGAATGAATTTGTTTATTTGTATTCAACCATAATTCTGGCCTTGCATATAAATGCCCCAAATAAGCACACACTCATCCAGTCTGCCACTGTTACAAACAGGTGGTTCGACTTCCTGAAAGGCTTTGTGTGCTCAATGTCGAATGCTAGTGCTCTCCGCACATCTAGCGAGTGAAGCCTCTGCCCCTGTGCATTACCATGTGGCTCAGGATAGAAAACTGGTAGAAAAATGTCCTGGCCAATATGGAATTGGGATACCACCTTGAGCAGGAAGGCTGGGTGTGGCTTGAGCTGTACCTGTCCTTGGGGAAGACTGTGGGGGGGGGGTTAGAGGTTAACACCTAACTCCAACACCTTCCTGGCCGAAGTGACAGCAAGCAGAAAGGCACAGAAGGAAACGTAGCTTGTGGCTCGAATGGGGTTCCCATTAGTCTAGCTAGGACCAGGTTGAGGTCCCAAGCCGGTACCGGTGGACAGGACTGTGGATATAGCCATCCCATGCCCTTAAGGAAATTGCCACCATAGGGTTCGCGAATAGTGAGCACTCTAACTCTCCTGGGTGGAATGCTGAGATGGCCGCAAGGTGTACTTTGATGGATGATCTGCAATGCCTTGCGGTTTCAGATGAAGTAGATAGTCCAGGATGAATGAGATAGATGCCTGATGTGGGGGTATGTGACTGCAACTGCATCAGCACGAGAACCTTTTCCACTTGGCCAGGTAAGTGGCCTCGTGGAAGGTTTCCTGATACCAAGCAGCACCTCCGTCACCAATCCTGTGCATTGGAACTCCACTGGGTTTAACTATGAAGCTTCCAAGACATGAGATGGAGAGACTGGAGGTCTCGGTGAAGCAGGCAGCCGTGGTCCTGTGTAATCAGATCAAGGAGGAGTGTGATCAGGGTGTCCACTGACAGCTCCAGAGGCATGGTATACCAATGTTGGTGTGGCCGCGCAGGAGCCAGCAGAATTACCTCCGCCCTGTCTCTGCAGATCTGGAGGAGAACCTTGTGGACAAGACATATCACCGAGAAGGCATACAATAGACGGTTCCCCCAGGGTAGCATGAACGCATCTGAAATAGAGCCCGGACTGTGCTTTTGGAAGGAGCAAAATGTGGACACTTCCTGTTGCTCCTGGTGGCGAATATGTCTACCAGAGAAACCCCTACCTTTGGAATATGGAATGTATGATGTCCAGCCAGATGGACCACTCGTGACTGCAGAACGACCTGCTGAGGTGGTCCACAAGCTCGTTCCATGCTCCCAGGAGATAGGACGCCTCCAGGTGAATGGAGTGGGCTATACAAAAATCCCACAGGTGGAGAGCCTCCTGACAGAGAGGGGAGGAGCGGGCTCCATCCTGCCTGTTTATATAAAACATGGCAGTGGCGTTGTTGGTCAACACCACCACACACCGACCTTTCAATATGGTATGGAAGGTCTGGCAGGCTAGTCTCATCACTCTGAGCTCCTTTATATTGATGTGGAGCAGGATCTTGGACTGCAACCACCTAGCCTGAGTCTGTAGGTCTCCTAGTGGGGTCCCCAATGCAGGTCTGACATATCCGTTACTAAGGTCATGGATGGTTTAGGGGTGCTGAATGGGGCTCCTTCGCAGACCATGCGAGGGTCCAACCACAAGCCTAGGATATCTAAAACTCGCACTGGTATTGTTACTACCAAGTCTAAACTGTCCCAACCTGGGTAATAAGCTGAGGTGAGCCATGTCTGGCCTGACCTGAGCTTCAGCCTGGCATTCCTGACCACTCAGGTGCATGCCAGCATGTGTCCCAGGAGACTGATGCATGTCCTCATGGTCTTGGTGGGGTATTGTCTGAAAGTCTGAATGATGTTTGACAGTGTTTGGAATCTAGATTCTGGAAGAATGGCTCTTGCCTGAACCGAGTCCAGCACCACCTCAGTGAATTCTATCTGTTGGGTAGGTGACAATGTCAACTTGTCCACATTGAGGAGACCTAGTCTCTGGAAGGTCTCTCTGACTAACCGGACCTGGGAGTCCACCTGCTCCCTGCAGCAGCCAGTCATCAAAATAGGGATACACCTGCACCTGCCTCTTGCAAAGAAAAGCTGCGACCACAGACATGCACTTGGGGAACACCTTGGGGGCTGTTGATAACCCAAATAGGAGTATTGTGAACTGATAATGTATGTGGTTGACAACAAACCTCAGGAAACGTCTGTGGGCCAGTCAAATGGGTATATGAAAGTATGCATCTTTCATATCAAGGGCGGCACACCAGTCCCCTAGATCCAGGGAAGGAATAACTGTGCTCAGGGAGACCAAGCAGAACTTCAACTTCACCATGAACTGACTGAGTCCTCGCAGATCTAAGATGGATCTGAGACCCTCCCCCTTTTGTCTTGGGGATTAGGAAATAACAGAAGCAGAATCCCTTGCCCCTTAGCTCCTGAGGAACCTCCTCCACTGCTGCTATAGCGAGGAGCAATTGCACCTCCTGGATAAGGAGTTGCTCGTGAGAGGGGTCCCTGAAGAGGGACAGGGAAGGGAAGTGGGAGGGAGGGGAGGAGCAGAATTGGAGAGAATATCCCACTTCTACAGTGTGAAGAACCCAGCGGTCCGATGTTATATGGGACCACACACAGTAGAAGTGGGGACAGATGGTTCAGAAGTGGGGGGAAGGATCCAGGATAACGGCTGGTACGTTGTCCTCAGGCATCCCTTGAAAATCCTTGCTTAGATCCCGATGATGGCTTGGTCGGGCCTTGCCCTTGGCTGAGAGAGGGTTGGAAGGTGCACGCTTATTATTCCTACCCCTACAGCGGTATGAATCCTGCCTTGGGAGGGACTGGTATTGCTTCTGCTGCTGCTAGGGTTGAAACTTGAAGGGTTTTCTCTGGGTAGCAGGAGTGTTCATCCCCAGAGATTTCATAGTTGCCCTCAAGTCTTTTAGGCTCTGAAGCCTCCAGTTTATCTGGTCTGAAAACAGCCCTGCACCCTCAGAGGGAAGGTCCTGCAGGGTCTGCTGAAATTCCAGGGGAAGCCTGGAAGCTTGGAGCCATGCAGTTCTTCTCATGACCACCCCAGAGGAGATGATACATGCCGCAGAGTTAGCGAAGTCGAGGAAGGCCTGCAAGGATGTCAGGCCACTGCCTACCCCTCCTCAACCAGAGCCAAGAACTCAGCCTTCGACTCAGTGGGGAGCAACTCCTTCTTTTTGGACACAGAGTCCCACAAGTTAAAATTATACCTGCTGAGGACAGCTTGCTGGTTAGCTATCCTCAGATGTAAGCCCCCCACGGCATAAAATTTCCTGCCAAGAGGTCCATATGTTTGGCCTCTTTAGCCTTGGGATTCTGCACCTGCTGCCCCAGGTGCTCCTTCTCATTTACTGCCAAGATCACCAGGAGCAAGGGTGTGGGTGGGAGAATAAAAACTCATATCCCTTGGAGGGAACAAAGTGTTTTCTCTCTAGACCCCTGAGGTGGGCGGAATGGAGACTGAATCTGCCACAGGGTATTATAATTGTTGTAAATAGTTTTAATGACCAGAAACGGTACTCTGGAAGGACCTTCCAGGGTGAGAATGACCACCATCAGGTTCTCCGACTCGATGACTTCCTCCACCTGTAGGCCCACATTATGGGCAATGCAGCAGAGCAGATCCTAGTGCGCCCTGTGGTCAATGGGCAGAGGACCTGAAGCTGACGTTCCTGCCACTGTCTCATCAGGCGAATATGATGAGGAAGCCAGTGGGGATACAGGATCCTCGTGACCCACTATGTGCCCAAGTTGTCCTAGGTAGCATTGGTGTCCAGGGTTTCAGCGTAGTCAGATGTGACCAGGCTATGGGTGGGTCTGGAGCCGGTTCCACCGTCCCCTCTGTAGCATGACGGGGAGGTCTGGATAGGGTCGCCTCTGCAACATAAAGGGCAGGTCTGTTCACTGGCAACCGTGCAGGAGGATGCCCAGTGCCACAGACCTAGAAACCCTGGAAGGGGTACCCGGGGCCTGATGGTAAGCCCAGGGGGTCCAGAAGGGTCATTGCACAGTGGGTGGCAACTGTGGCTGCCAGGTCAACTGGGCGTCTCTCTGGCACTTATCCAGCCTGTGCCTATTGCACCACAAGTAGTAGGAGTTGGCATCAGAGTCCAAGGATCCTGAGGACGACAACAGGATGGTGTCGATGATCCCTGAGCCAGCAGTCGGTGCTGGGAAAGGAATTCAGGGATAGATGCCATGACAATCACTTAGAGGATCGGTGCTGACTGTCCTGCAACTGAGAACGGCTCCTGTGTTCCGGTGCTGTGTCTCGGTGCCGGCTGAGAGTTACTGTGATCGATGCCGACCCCTCGGTGCCGGAGACACAGATCGTTGCGCTCCCTGCGCTGGGCAATCTTGTACTGGGGCCAGTGTCAGGGGGTGCTGTGGTGACGGAGACCAGGAATGGTGCCAGCCCGGCAATTAAGAGAACCTCATCATCGTGGGCTTGCGTCTAGATGGCACTCGCCTGGGCAGTGCTGCAGGCTTCTCTCTAACAGTAAGTGGCTGAGGCACAGCACTTTCTATAAGTTCCTTTGCAGTCTCGATAGTGTCCAGAGTGGAAGGTGGGGGGTTCCCAATTCCTCCACCAAGCACTGCCCGGCCAGAGAGTAACTGAGTGCCGTGCTCAACAGCATCAACTAGGGTGCCAGAGTCAATGGCACGAACTCTTGCTGCTTGGAAGCCAAGTCCGTCCTCTGAGGCAGCAAAGTCTCCCCGGATGGTCTTCCTCTCTGAGGACAGCATCCTCTGTCCGCCTTCTTATGGCGTTTGTGGGGCATCGGGGATGTTGACCGGTGCCAGGGCACCACTCCTCGCTGTGGTGCTCTGGACTTCTGGTACCGAAGGTCTCTAGCACCAGAGTCCTTCCTTGGTACCAATTCATGGGCTGATGCCGGGGCACTCTACACCGAGTTTGGGCCCGGGACTTGGAGGTCAGGTGCCACTGGATGGACCACAGTTTCCATTAACAGCTGTTTCAAACACAAGTCACATTCCTTCCTAGTTCTGGGCTTGAAAGCCTTACAAATCTTACAGTGCTCAGGCTGATGCACCTCCCCTAAACACCTGAGGCATGAATCATGGGGGTCACTGTTGGGCATAGTCTTCTTGCATACACTGCAAGATTTAAATCCTTGGGCCTGAGGCATGCCGCGAAGCCCAACGTGAGATGAGGGGAGAACAACCCACAAACTAAGTCTATCCTAACTACAAACAAAAACAACAAAACAAAAACTGGGTAAGACTAAGTAATAGCTAAGGGAACACTTGCAAACAAGCGAAACGCAGTTCCAGTGCCACCACAGACGGTAAGAAGGAACTGAAGAGGGGTTGGGTTGGCAGGGTCATATATTGAGCGCCATGAGGGCACCACTCCAGGGGGCTCCATAGCTGATCCGACAGGAGCTGCTGAGGGAAAAAGTTTCCAACGACCGTGCATGTGGCATGCGCACACCTGATCCAATCATTTGAACGATTCCAATCATTTGAAGAACTAATATTAACAAATGGACAAGAGGTCAGAGAAAAGCAATACCCATGATTAGGTGGTGGGAGGAATAGATTTCTGAAGAAATATTAGAAGGGCTAAACAGGCAAAGCTTTATCTATACATAAAAGTTGTACCACTTTAATTTCCATATAGTTATGATTGTACAACCCTCATAGTGTGGATGCAGTTATACCCGTTAGTGTGCTTCCCATATGGGAAGGGGAATAAACTATACCAATATACAGCATCTTTATACCAATTTAAGTGCATCCACAAAGGGCTATACTGGTATAACTACATCAGTAAAAAGTCTCAGTTCCAGCAACCAACACAGTTATTCTAATACACAACCTGTGTGGAGATCAGCCCTAGAAATGACAAACAGGGATATAGTAAAAATACAATTTATAAATATTTGAAGGAAGTGAGAGAGGAGGACAAGTTACTAAGGTGTGTATGGAGGTGTATCACAGACTAACAGGAAGAAATTAAGAAAAGGGAAAATACAGGAAAACTATCAGGAATACTTCCTGACAGTAAACTACATTATATTCTAGGCTAATCTCCCAAAAAACTAATAGAATTTCATTTCTTGAGATGTGGACAAAACACTAGCCAAACACTAAACAATATACTGTAGGAAACAATATAATTTTGGCTGGGAATGGACTGGACAATCTAATATGTCTAGTATCTCTAACTTTTCTGATCTTCTGCACAGGGGCATGTTAACAGCATTCATTTTCAGGTCAGGAGATGCATGAGTAAAAACTTATGACCCGCATTCCAAATCATTAGGCCCTTGTCATAAACAGATAGTTAAGGGTTAATGTCTCTTTTACCTGTAAAGGGTTAACAAACAGTGAACCTGGAACACCTGAAAAGAGGACCAATCAGGAGACAAGATACTTGCAAATCTCGGGGGAGAGAAGCCTTTGGTTTGGGCTGTTTTGTGGGGTTTTTGTTCTCTCTTGGGATTAAGAGAAGCCAGACATGTAACCAATTCCTCCCATCTTCTGAAACAGCCTATTCTGTTCAATTTAGTAAGTACCAGTTAGAAAGGCGGTTTAGTCTTTTGGATTGTTTTCTTTATTTGCAAATGTGTATTTGCTGGAAGGATTGTATCTCTGTTGCTGAAACTTGTATTTGTGCTGGGGGGAGGATTCTCTCTAGTGTCTATAAATTGAAAGACCCTGTAACATTTGCCATCTTGATTTTAGAGAGACAACTTTTACTTTTTTCTTTCTTTTATTAAAAGATTTTCTTTAAGAACCTAATTGATTTTTTTGACTATCTTGTGTAAGACCCAAGGGGAGGGAGTCTGCACTCACCATGGAATTGGTGGGAGGAAGAAAAGAAGCGGGGAGGAAAAGCCTGATTTCTCTCTGTGTTAAGATTACTGTCTCTCTCTCAGGGAGAGTCTGGGAGGGGGAGAGAAGGGGGGGAAGGTGAATTTCCTCTCTGTTTTAAGATTCAAGGAGTTGAATCACAGGGATCTCCCAGTGTTACCCAGGGAGGGGAGAATCTGGGAGGAAGAAAGGAAGGGGGAATGGTTTATTTCCCTTTGTTGTGAGACCCATGGGGTTTTGGGTGTTGGGGTCCCCAGGGAAGGGTTTGGGACCCAGAAAGTGCCCCAAAACACTATATTTTTGGGTGGTGGCAGCTCTATAATTTCTAAGCAAGTAATTAAGCTTAGGGGGGTTCATGCTGGTACCCGATCTTTTGGACGCTAAGATTCAGAGTGGGGGTTCATACTATGACAGCCCTAAACAGAAATTCCACTCTCTCTCTTCAGTTAAGTGTATGCAGTTGCTCTTTCACAAAACACAAGATTGGAGCAGAAAACCTCAGCTCAGAACTCCTATGCTTTATGCAAATTAAGTGACATGCATTTTGAGCAGCTTCTTCCCAAAAATCAACAGTAAAAACAGAGCAATGTATACAGTAATAATTCACTCTGAAATAAAATTGTTTGTTTTTTTCTTAAATTAAACATTATGAGCTCTGTATTCAACGTTAGAGAGGTGCATTTGTTGTTTATATATCTGAGCATAACTAGCTTATGTGTATACAAGTGCTGCAGGCTAGCCACGCACACTTGCAAATATCTGATTTGTTCATGCACCTTAATTATTGGTATTCATAAGCTAGTTTGGCATAAATGTCCATGGTTGTCCAATCATTACTCTGAAAACTTGACTTCAAAATGCTTTATCAAAAATGAATCGATTCCTTGTAAAACTGGCAAAATTTCAAATATTTTGAACTCACCTAATGTATTTGAAGCTGTTTTCATGCCACCGCAGGGCCAAAAATGTCAGCATCAAGCATTCTCCAGAATAAAACACGAAAGAGCACAAGCAACAGTCACCTAGTATCTGCAAAAGAAACATCTTTTTCTCTTTTATCAGTGCAATACCTATTACAACAATTTTAAATTTAATACAATATTTTTCTCTTAGATCTAGAAGTTAGGACAAACCAATAAAAGCAATTTGCCAACCGTGCTGCAACCTTGCTTAAACTATCCCAGTATCTTACGAGATACAACATTTTGGTTGCCTAAGAACTGAATATGACACGGACTAGCCTGAGTAGGTAATAGATTACATAATCAATCTTACTATGCAACTTATCTTGTCACACTGTATTAATATTCAGTTGTGGTAATAGTTCAAATTATTCATTTTTTGTTTGTACAAACTAAAAAGCACTACAGACCTCTATAGGGCCCCACACTTCCCCCTCTTAGGTTTACTGCTTTGAGAAGCAAATTTCCACAGATTGCTGAAACTTTAAAAAGCTAGGGTTTTTAGCTGTTAAAAAAAGCATATTTGAGAGTTGCCTATACTTAAATCTTCATTTGCTACAAAAACTTGCCATATTTATTAAAAAGGAATTGCAGGGGGCTGTTTCTCAGAGAAGTGAACTAAAAATGGTGGCTGTGGGTAACGTGATAGAATTCCATGAATCCATACAAATATATTCTTACATAGGAGCAAGTTCACCACACCTGCATCTGAATTTACACCTCTATTCTTCTGGCTTACTAGAAAATAGTAAACAAATTAAAACAAAAACATGATTCAAATAATTCTATGCACATAGTGCAATATAGCAAGAAGTATGTAAGCACTTTAGTTTTATTATTATTAATTTGACAGTAAATCCCACAGATTACATTTGTGCAGACAAAAATGAATTGGTTGCAAAAATACATATATGATTCATGAACTGAGAGGAAACAAGACAGTTTTTCACAGAGTTTGGAATCCCATATAGTCTCCCTTAGCTAGAAGGATCAATAATGCAGAGCCTTAAACTGACGCTTGTAAAAAATAGGAAGAAGGGTAGTGGGAGATCTTCAGAGCTTTTGGAGAGACACAGAAGTAATCGCCCCTCCCAATTCAATCAAGAATAAATAAATACATGGCTGGATTCCACAAGGAAAGGCCTTCCAGGTTTCTGATCCTACAATCAGATCTGCCCAATCAGCTCCCCATGCCTGCACAGAGCCATATTGAAATAACTGGGGTTATCAGCAGATACAAGAAAACACCAATGCAGACGAGATTGCAGGACTGAGGCCCAAAACTGGGTTCTCATAACAAAAGTTGAGACAGTAAAACAAACAGTATGTTTGTCATAAACAGATAGCTAAGGGTTAACGTCTCTTTCACCTGGAAATAAGTATCTGAAGCACCTGACCAGAGGACCAATCAGGAAACAAGACTTTTTCAAATCTGGGTGGAGGGTTTTTTGTGTGTGAGTCCTTTGTTCTTGGTCTTCTGTCTGACTCTCTCTCAGCTATGAGGGGATTTCTATTTCCTGCTTTCTAATCTTCTGTTTCCAAGTTGTGAGTACAGAGATCATAAAAAAAATAGGGGTTATTGTTTTTTCTTTTGTATTTACATGTCTATAGTTGCTGGAGTGCTTTGAATTGTATTCTTTTTGAATAAGGCTGTTTATTCATATTTCTTTTAAGCAAACGACCCTGTATTTGTCACCTTAATACAGAGAGACCATTTTTATGTATTTTTCTTTCTTTTTATATAAAGCTTTCTTTTAAGACCTGTTGAAGTTTTTCTTTAGTGGGGAACTCCAGGGAATTGAGTCTGCAGCTCACCAGAGAATTGGTGGGAGGAAGAAGTCAGGCGGAAATCTGTGTGTGTTAGATTTACTAGCCTGACTTTGCATTCCCTCTGGGTGAAGAGGGAAGTGCTTGTGTTTCCAGGCTGGAAACGGGGGAGGGTGGAGTCCCTCTGCTTAGATTCACGGAGGTTGCTTCTGTGTATCTCTTCAGGAACACCTGGAGGGGGGAAGGGAAAAGATTTATTTCCCTTTGTTGTGAGACTCAAGGGATTTGGGTCTTGGGGTCCCCAGGGAAGGTTTTTGTGGGGACCAGAATGCCCCAAAACACTAATTTTTTGGGTGGTGGCAGCTTTACCAGGTCCAAGCTGGTAACTAAGCTTGGAGGTTATCATGCTAACCCCCATATTTTGGACGCTAAGGTCCAAATCTGGGACTAGGTTTATGATAATGTTGCAGCAACATCTTATCATTTTGATAATATTTTAAAATAAGGTCTCTCTTCTTGGTCTCTAGTTGAAAGGAAGGTTACTTACTTTATAATAACTGGAGTTCTTTGATATATGTGGTCCCTATGGATATTACACTGCAGGTATGCATGCACTCCATGTTCCTAAGACCAAAAGATTTTTCACTAGCAATGTCACCTGGTCTGCATCTGCACCCTGTGTCTCCTTGTGCTTTTATCTCAAGGCATAAAGGGAGGCACGGACCAACCTGTTTCCCCAGTTCCTTTTCTATCACAAATGACTTAGAAAAGGATCCAAAGCAATGGGGTAGGAGGGTGAGCAGTGGAATACCCACAGAGACCACACATTTCAAAGAATTTCAGTCACTATGAGACAAATAGCTTTCCTTTCTTTTTTTAAATGGTCGTCTCTATGGGTAGTCCACTATGAGTGACTTGCAAGCAATATTCATTGACAAGAAGGATGCAAGGAACCATGTAGGGCAGATGTATCAAAGGATGCATCTGCTGAAGAAGCGTGTATAATAGCATAATGTCTAGTAAAGATATGCACAGAGCCTCATGTAGCCACTCTACTGATCTCTAGGACAATACCCTGAAGAGAAGCCATGAGGCAGCCAGGGCTCTGGTCGAATGAGCCCTCATATTTTGAGGGGCAGGAGTCTCCATCAGCTCATAGCAAAGCAGGATGCAACTTGAGATCCATTTAGAATGTCTCTGTGAAGAGACTGCTTTCCCTTTTATCCACCCAAAAATGGAAATGAAGAATCTTGGAGATTGCTTAAAGGGCTTTGTCCTTTGCAGGCAAAAAGGTAAGCTCCACGGACATCCAGAGAATGGACCTTTCTGCCTACCCTGGCGATGTGAGGCTTTGGGTAGATCTATTGGAATTCAGAGAACACCTTTGGAATGAACTTGGGGTATAACCTCAAAGAAACCTTATTCTCAAGAAAGACAGGTAAGGAGGATCCACTTAAGAGCCCTGAATTTACCTACTCTTCCAGTGGAGGCAACCAGAGTCAGGAAGGCCACTTTATAGACAGATGAAGAAGGTAACAGGAGGCTAGGGTTCAAAAGAAGGATTAATGAGCATTGGCAACACAAGACTGAGTTCCCAAAGTTGGCGCTGGTTTCAGTACAGAAAGATAGATTCTCGAATTGTTTGGGTGAAAACCAAACAATTCTCCACTGAAGAAAAATGGAAGGTGTTGATTGCTGACAAATGATCAATGGATTGTGATGCAGCAGCTGGAGGAGTAGGCTGACATCTCATCATTGGTCTCTTTGTGTTCGATGCTGTGGTTCATACTGCTGTTGTTCCTGTGAATATGGTGTATGGCGGTAGCATTGCAGGATATAGTAACTCCTCTGTCGCTTCTTGAGCTTAGGTATACAAATACCCAGGGATCGCAGCGTCACCCTTAAGTCTTTGAGCATATGGAGAGAACCTTCGTTCTTTGCAGTGAAGAGTTTGGGTCCCTTGAATGGTAAATCTTCGACCGTGGATTGCTCTTCCCCATGGAAGCTGGAGAGATGGAGCCATGACGCCTTTCTCATCACCACTGATCTTGCTGCTGTATCTGTAGAGTCAAATGTGACTTGGAGGGCTGTTCTAGATATGAGTTGACCCTCTAATACAACTGCTGTAAATTGTTCTCATTTATCTTCAGAAATAAAGTAGGCTAATTCAGAAAATTTTGTGTAGTTATTATAATCATATTTAGCCAGCACGGCTTCATAGTTGGCTATCCACAGGTGTAGTGTAGCCGAGGAATAAGCCTTGCAGCCAAAAAGGTCGAGACTCTCCCAGTTCTTATCATAAAAAGTGTATTCTTAGGTTGCTGTTGTCTCCCCCATTCATGGACTGCATCGACTACGAGCGAATTGGGTGCTGGATGGGAGAAGAGGAACTCTGTGCCCTTCACTGGCACATATTATTTTTTGTCAGATCTTTTGCATGTTGGTGAAACAGTTGCAGGGGTGTGCCAAATGGACTTGACAGGTTACATTATCACATCATTCATGAGAAGTGTGATTTTGGAAAAAGAGGATGTATTCAGAATGTTCACAAGTTTGTGCTCTGCCACCAGGACCTCTTCCAGAGAGATGTCTAGAAAACTCGCCATCCTTTTAAATAGGTCTTGAAACTGTTTAAAATCATCCCCCATATTGCAGGGATAACGGTGTCATACGGGGAGAATAATGACAGGTGAGTAGGTGGTATCTCTTCCCGGTTTAAGGATTCTTCTTCCTCTTCATTCCCTTCTCCTGTACCAAGGGGTGCAGACGATTGCTGTGTTCTTAGTCTGGATGTGGAAGGCAGACTTTGTTGCGGAGGGTATGATGCCCAAGGATTCCAGTACGCACACTGGGACGGAAAGGGCATCACTGGGCCCCAGAGTTTCTGAGATCAGTATAATATGCCCCAAGGGGGTCCCCTTTTTGAGCGGTGCTCGGTGGGAAGGAGATTGTGGAGGAGAGTCTATTTGCCCTTCCTCATCCTCCTCACTTGAAAGAGGTGGAGCAGAATGTGGTTGGGTCGTAAGGAGGACTGGTGCCAAACACGCCGGGGTCACGTGAGTGCCACGAATCGGAAAGTCCAGTGTAGACTGAACCAGGAGACCTTTGTGCTGCAGGAACTCCTACAGTGTCTGCATAGTCTGCACCATGGGCTACATAGTTGCCAATGCCGGGAGCTGCAGTATATATGTCAGTACCACAGGCTGTGCAGGTGTGTGCACTGAACGAGTAGTAGAGGTTGAAGAGTGAACCACGGTCTGCACTGGTGCCAAGCCACTCTGTGCTGATCAAGACTTCAGCTGTATTAATACTGAGGCATGGGGTTTTGATTTCCTCTTACTGTCTGTCTTTGAGCTTGCTCTTTTAGAGTCCTTAGTTCTCACAGTACCAGCGGTGCTGGATGGTCCCGCTGTCTCTGCCATGGAAAAGGCTGGAGCAGTCGGTACCGAGGCTGTTTGTCTGTTTGCAGAATGGTGTTTCTTGACCAATTCCTGTGTTAGGGACGTGGGTACCCACTTTTTGGACACTCTTTTAGTGTGGGTGATCAAGAGCCTGGGCCACCAAAGAGGGACCCTTGTCAGAAGCCGTAGTTGGCAAGGCTTGTCTAGGTGGGGTCTTGGCTTCAGGTTCAGATGCTGGTCTGAGAGGCTTCCCACCCCACACTCCAGCTGCTCATCTCACGCCCAGGACTCTGCACCTGACTACGGTTGCAGGCCTCGGCTCCTGGCCGAAGGTCTGCTCCCATCCTCAGCTGTGGCCCTAGCCTCCACCCCCTTACCCTGTCCGCATCTCCCCCCTTCCAGAGCTCCTGCTCCTGGCTCCGTGGGAGGGGACAGAGACAGGGGTAAGGGAGGGCATGAGGTACAAAGTTTGGGGACAACTGGTCTAAGGGGATTGTCTGTGACTCCATGGTAAGACTGTTACAATGATCCAGAAGTTCACTTTTGTTACTGGGTTGGTGAAATCTAATTACATAACACACCACCAATTTGGTATGTCTGCTCTACTTTTGATAGGCTGCTATGAGATAGGCACTCACGGTGATGAGCCAGTCTAAGCAGCATGACAATGGGTCTTTTCCCTCACTTGGATTTGGGCATCAGGAAGTAACAGAAGTAGAAGCTGTGACCCTGGTGTTTCGGTGGAACTCTCTCCACCACTCTCAAAGCCAGCAGAGTGGACTTTCTCAAGAAGCTGCAACTCCTGAGAGGAATCTCTGAGGAGGGATGGAGGGTGGGGAGGAGGTGTGAATAGGAACTGGATGGCATAACCCAATCTGCCCATGCTTAGGACCCAGTTGTCAGTAATGATAGAGTCCCAAACACTGTGAAAGCAGGACAACTTGTCCCCAAAGGGGAGAGATGTGGAGGGAGGAACAGAAACTGGAACAGTGCTCTGGACCAAGGAGTCAAAATGGGAACTTGGAAGGCACCAGGGGAGAGGGTGTGGACTGACCAAAACCCAGCCATGACTACTTTCTCTAGTGGGACTTATCCCTCTTTCTGGGGTAGTCCCAATGCCTCAGAGGAGGGAAAGGCTGGCCCAACATACACTACGGAAGATACTGCTGCTGCTGGACTCTGTAGTGGCGCCCCCAAGGAGCCCTGGAGTTCTTGAAGGAGTGCAGTGTCCTGTCAGCTGTGTTCGAGAACAGCTTTTACCCTTGAAAGGCAAATCTTCAATGGCTTGCTGGACATTTGGTGCAATGCTCAAATTCTAGAGCCAGGAATCCCTTTTCATGGTGACTGCAGAGGCCATCACCCTGGCCAAGGTGTCCACGACATCAAGTGTGGACTGCAAGGACATCCCAGCCACCAAGCAGCCCTCAGAGACAAATGCCAAAATTCCTCCCCAAGACCTCAGGCAGCTGGTCTGCAAACTTACATCGCTGTCCAGTTAATAAAATCATACTTGGACAGCAAGACTTGCTAGCTAGCAATTTCCATCCGTAAGGACATGTAAATCTTCTTGCACAGGAAGTCCAATCATTTAGAGTCCCTATCCTTGGGGGTGGACTGCCATTCACCACAGTTACAACTAGGGAATCTGGAGCAGGATGGGAGTAAAACCCCTCAAATCCCTGCACAAGAACAAAACAGCGCTTTTCCAGGCGCTAAGCCATAGGCACTATTGAAGCCAGCGTGCTCCACAAGGTCTTACCAGTTCAAGGAGTTCATTGTTGATAGGGAGGGAGACATTCCCAGGGGAAGACAGCTATAAAATGTTCACCAATTTGCAGATGTTCTCTTGTAAGAACTCCACTTGCATACCAAGTGTGGCAGAGGAGCCTCAAGATCCCAGAAATAAGGGCAGAATGAGAGTAGGAGGAGCAAACAGGAGGTCTGACTCATCCATCACCCAGAACCAGGCACCGCCATTGCAAACAGTGTTGGTCTCAGAAGCAGTTATCAGTCCTGAAGTGAACAGCAATACCACAGTGTCTGATGGTACCAATGTTGAGGGTGGTGAAAGCTGCCACAGAAGCATTTGCAGTGCCAACTCCATTGGTGCTGAGGAGGTTCCCAGTTCCAAGGTCCCCTCTACCAAGACAGTTTCGCACCTACTTCCACAACCTCTGGAATGGAAACTTTGGAGTGTAGATCCCAGGATTCAGCAGCTTGTTCAATCAAAGGGATTATAGCTGACGCAACCCTGGCAAAGTCCTGGAAACAAAGGAGAGGTTGGAACCGAAAGGCAGAGGAGGTCTGCAGCTGCATGGTATGCCACTGACATGGAAACAATCGGTAGCAGTATCTCCCCCATCAGTACCAGACTCCACGGACTCCTGGAGGTCAGAGCTGGCATCAACGGTACAGGGTTTCTAACCTCCCTACTGCATACCAGTTATTAGGAAGAGACAGGTAATAGTTATGGGGGATTTGATCATTAGAAACATAGATAGCTGGGTTTGCGATGACCAGGAGAACCACATGGTGACTTGCCTGCCTGGTGCGAAGGTTGCAGATCTATCTAGACATCTAGATAGACTTATGTATTGTGTGTGAAGGAGCAGGTGGTCATGGAACATGTAGGTACCAATGACATAGGGAAGGATTGGAGAGAGATCCTGAAGGCAATATCTAGGCTTCTAGGTAAGAGATTGAGGTCCAGGACCTCCATGGTAGCATTCTATGAAATGCTTCCAGTTCCACGTGCAGGGCCAGTTAGACAGGCAGAACTGCAGGGTCTCAATGCATAGATTAGATGATGGTATAGGGAAGAGGGGGTTAGATTTATTAGAAACTGAGGAAATTTTTGGGAAAGGGGGAGCCTACACAGAAAGGATGGTGATACGGACTGTGAAATGCTCAGGGAGATTAGAGAGGCTATACAAATAAAAAAACAATAATCATGGGGGATTTCAATTATCCCCATATTGACTGGGTATATGTCACCTCAGGATGGGATGCAGAGATAAAGTTTCTTGACACTTTCAATTACTACTTCTTGGGGCAGCTAGTCCTGGAACCCACAAGAGGAGAGGCACTTCTTGATTTACTCCTAAGGGAAGCATAGGATCTGATCCAAGAGGTGAATATAGCTGGACCACTTGGTAATACTGACCATAATTTAATTTAACATCCCTGTGGCATGGAACACACCACAGCAGCATTTAATTTCAGAAAGAGGGACTACACAAAAATGAGGAATTTAAAAAGATATAGTGCCAAAACTGGAATCCCTGCAAGCTGCATGGAACCTTTTTAAAGACACCATAAATAGAGGCTCAACTGAAATGTATACCCCAAATTTTAAAAAATAAGTAAGAACCAAAAAAGTGACACTGTGGCTAAACAAAGTAAAAGAAACAACGAAAGATAAAAAGGCATCCTTTAAAAAGTGGAAGTTAAATCCAAGTGAGGAAAATAGAAAAGAGCATAAACTCTGGCAAATGAAGTGTAAAAATATAATTAAGGTCAAAAAAGAACTTGAAGAACAGCTAGCCAAAGACTCAATAAGTACTAACCCCATCTCAAAAAACATATATTGGAATTGGAAAAGGTTCAGAGCCGGACCGGCTGCTGTCCACTTCCAGTGTGTAGCGCAGTCTGCAGTGCCAGGACACGCAAGAAGCCTGCCTCTGCACCCCAGCTGCGCCGCTGTCCGGGAGCTACCAGAGGTAAGTCTGCGCCCCAACCCCATGCCACAATCCCCTGCCCCAGCGCTGAGCCCCCTCAACCCAGAACCCCTTCCTGCACCCCAAACCCCTCATCCCTGGCCCCACCCAAGCCTGCACCTCCAAAGGCCTGACCCCTCTCTTGCACCGCAACAGCCTTCCCCAGCTTTGAGCCCCCAAAACCCGAGAGCCCCTTCTGTACCTCAAACCCAACCCAGGCCCTACCCCAGATCCCTGACCCTCCTTGCACCCCAGCTCCCTGCCCTGAGCCCCCTCTTACAGCCTGAACCCTTCATGCCTGGCCCCACCCTGCAGCCCTCCCCAACACTCTGCCCCAGCCCTGAGCCCCTCCCACACCCCAAGCCCCTCATCCCCAGCTCTGTTAGGTCACAGGCATCAATTTTCTTCAACTGAGTCCCCAGAAAAAAAGGTTTGAAAACCACTGCTTTATGTCATTATCTAAATCACTAATGAAGATACTGAACAGAATTGGACCCAAGACGAATCCCTGTGGTATCCCACTCGATAAGCCCTTCCAGCTTCACTGTGAACCACTAATAACTACTTTCTGGAAAGGTTTTCCAACCAGTTAGGCACCCACCTTATAGTAGCTCCATCTAGGTTGGATTTCCCTACTTTGTTTATGAGAAGGTCATGTGAGACAGTATCAAAAGCCTTACTAAAGTCAAGATATAACCTATCTACTGCTTCCCCCACTAAACACAAGACTTGTTACTCTGCCACAGAAAGCTATTAGGTTGGTTTTGACACAATTTGGTCTTGACAAATCCATGTTGACTGTTACTTATCACCTTATCTTCTAGACATTTGCAAACTGATTACCTGTACCCCGACCCCCTCCCATGCCCCAACCCCCTGCCCCAGCCCTGATTCCCTCACGCCCTCCAAACTTCTCGGTCCCATCCTGGAGCAACCTCCTGCAACCCCAACCCCTCATACACAGCCCCACCCTAGAGCCCACACCCCCACCCATGCACCCTAAACCCCAAGTTGGTGAGCATTCGTGGCCCGCCATACAATTTCCATACCCAGATGTGGTCCTTGAGCCAAAAAGTTTGCCCACCCCTGCTCTAGTACCTCCTAAGAGGCTCATAAGCTGTCTGACAGTAAAAAGGCTCAGGAGCAGAATGCCATTTACAAGGAGATGGTTTGGAGTACTTCCTCCAATATGATGTATAAATACCCAAGGAGTGCAGAGGTTGCACATAAGTCCTTAAGGGATGCAGGCTCATCAGTTTTTTTTATTTTTATGAAAATTGTTGCCCTCACAGGGGAGGTCCTCCACAGTCTCTTGAATCTCCTTGGGAAACCCAAAAGAGCAATGCCATGAAGCATGCCTGATGACAATTAGAGATGACCTGGAGTGGGAAGCCTGATGACAATGAGAGATGACCTGGAGTGGGAAGCAGTGTCACAAGTGTTAATTGAAGCTTGAAGGGATGACTTAGCTACCAATTTACAGTTGTCAGTGGTGGCCTAAAATTGTGTTTGAGTTCCTGTGGAAGTTTGTTGACCAACGCAGACAATGTGCTGTAGTTAATAAAGTCATACTTAGAAATCAATGCATGGTATTTACAATATAAAACTGAAGGCTGGGAGAGGAAGAACTCTTTATTCCAAAGAGATCTGATCTTTTGGTGTACTTGTCAGAGGGAACAGACTTAGGCTGGTGAAGCCTGTTACATTCAATGATGGCCTGAACCACCAGAGAATCTGGGGTATGGTGTGAAAACAAATATTCTGTTTTCTTACTTTTTCTCTGTCCTATTTTGGGGTGGGTATGCCAGACCATCCTGGCTGGCTCCAACACAGCTTTCCTGATTGGATACGCCAGCTTGATAGGGCTTGCAGTCTGGAGGATGTCAAACAACTTGTGAGTAGACAGAGTCTCTGTTGATCTTCCTCCTCGAAACACTCCCAAAGGGGCTGAGAATCATCTCAATGTGTATCCTCTCTGTCACAGAATCATATAATATCAGGGTTGGAAGGGACCTCAGGAGGTCATCTAGTCCAACCCCCTGCTCAAAACAGGACCAATCCCCAACTAAATCATCCCACCCAGGGCTTTGTCAACCCTGATCTTAAAAAAAATGTAAGGAAGGAGATTCCATCACTTCCCTAGGTAACCCACTCCAGTGCTTCACCACCCCCCTAGTGAAAAAGTTTTTCTTAATATCCAACCTAAACCTCCCCACTGCAACTTGAGACCATTATTCCTTGTTCTGTCAGCTGGTACCATTGAGAACAGTCTAGATCCTTCCTCTTTGGATCCCCCTTTCATGTAGTTGAAAGCAGCTATCAAATCCCCCCTCGTTCTTCTCTTCTGCAGACTAAATAATCCCAGTCCCCTCAGCCTCTCCTCATTAGGGGGTTGGAGCACATGACCTATCATTTTTGTTGCCCTCCCTGGACTCTTTCCAATTTTTCCACATCCTTCTTGTAGTGTGGGACCCAAAACTGGACATAGTACTCCAGATGAGGCCTCACCAATGTCAAATAGAGGGAAATGATCACGTCCCTCGATCTGCTGGCAATGCTCCTACTTATACAGCCCAATATGCTGTTAGCCTTCTTGGCAACAAGGGCACACTATTGACTCATATCCAACTTCTTGTCAACTCTAACCCCTAGGTCTTTTTCTGCAGAACTGCTGCCTAACCACTCGATCCTTAGTCTGTAGCAGTGAATGGGATTCTTCCGTCCTAACTACAGGACTCTGCACTTGTCCTTGTTAAACCTCATCAAATTTCTTTTGGCCCAATCCTCTAATTTGCCTAGGTCTCTCTGTATCCTATCTACCACTCCTCCCAGTTTAGTGCCATCTGCAAACTTGCTGTGGGTGCAATCTATGCCATCCTCCAGATCATCAATGAAGATATTGAACAAAACTGGCCCCAGGACCGACCCTTGAGGCACGCCGCTTGATACAAGCTGCCAACTAGACATGGAGCCATTGATCACTACCCACTGAGCCCGACGACCTAGCCAGTTCTCTGTCCACTTCAGAGTCCATTCATCCAGCCCATACTACTTTAACTTGCTGGCAAGAATACTGTGGGAGATGGTATCAAAAGCTTTGCTAAAGTCAAGGAATAACACATCCATTGCTTTCCCCTCACCCACAGAGCCAGTTATCTCATCATAGAAGGCAATTAGATTAGTCAGGCATGACTTGCCCTTGGTGAATCAATGCTAACTGTTCCTGATCACTTTCCTCTCCTCAAAGTGCCCTAACGGTCAGATCCTTTGACTCAGGAGGTGTGAAGTAAGGATCCCAAGAACTCTAACAGGGCTAATGAGTGAGATTGTAAGGATGAGGGGGATACCATTGGTCACGAGCACAGCAGTGTGCCCTCCTGGAGTGGAAGCGTGACCAGGAGATGTGGGAATCCCTGTTGGGGCTAAACTCGTGCCTTGGGGAGGCAAAAGAGTCACTGTCTCAACCTCTAGTTCACCAGATAAGTAAAAATATTCAGTTCTGCCAGTTGAGCCATTGATACAGTATGCCTTGAAATACAGTAATGGAATATGGTACACTGATCATGTGGATATCTCCCTAGAGACTACCAGTTCCAAAAGTATCAGCGACTCCGGGTCAGAGTACAGAGTCAGGTCATAAGAGATAATATGCCATGATCTAACAGTGGGGGATACGAAGGGCTTTTACCTCTTGATGAAGCAGATAGTGCCAATTTAGGTTGGGTGGTGAATGTCGGTGCCACCAAAACCTCCTTCCTTGTGCTGTGGTGCAGTACCTCTGGTGCAGCTGCCAATCCTTTTTCTCTCTAGCAGTTTTGGGGTACCTCTGGACCTCAGTACTAGTGGTTGGGATCCATGACCCCATGAATTCCTGACATCCGTAATGGGGCACAGAAACGTATTACATTTGGAAAGAACAGGGGATGCAGTCCTCTTCATAGAGGCCTCAGGAGGGGATTTCTCCCACTTCTTAGGAGGGTATTTGTCCTTATCCTCCTCCCATTGCAGATTAGAGTATTTGGGCCTGGTTTCTGATGGTTCAGAGTTATGTAGAATCCAGCCATGAGGGGTGCTACTAAGTACACCTGGCCAGCATACCCGGGATGCGGATGACCCAGGTTTGGACTAGTTTCTCAATGAGTGCTCAATCAGGTATCTTTGGAGCTGGAATTTTCAGTATTGCTGGGTTCAGGATGGAAAAAAATTACAAATATTGCACACGAAGGGAATGTGGGATTCTCCAAGCCAATATACAAATAAGTGGTGGGGGATCACTCATTGGGAAGAGGAGGAGCAGACCATGCAGGACTTGAACTGGGGATCTTAGGTATACTAAGCAGGGGAGAATGAAAAGGGAAACTCCGGGATTCCAAAATGGTACCTACTAAAACTATCTAGAAGGTAAAACTATTTACAGAAAAACCTGATCTGAAGCAGAAATTCTAGTGAAGCTGCCAACACTTCAGGGTTCTCTCTCAGGTCATGAAATGTAGAAAGGAATTGGAAAGGCAGACAGTCTGTGCCTATCTTTATGCCCTTCGTATGGCACAATGAGGTGGCACAGGCATAGACCAACGAATGCTGCTAGTGAAAAATCTTCCAGTTTTAGGCACACGGAGAGCATGCACACCCACAGTGGAATACCACAGGGACCAAGAATTAAAATATCCCTCAGCACATTTTTTTTTCTTTGTGAAGAATCTCAGGGTCCACTCCAAAATCCCCTAAGTAAAAGCCGATTCTAAAGTTCATGGCTGTGACCAGCTATTGTTCAATTCAAAATCATTGCCATGTTTGCTAAGACTCTCCACAACCAGTATCTAACTCATTTTGCTTTCTAAAGCACAAACAGGAAAGTTACTATTTCATATTAATACATATAAGTATTCTAATTGTTTTTACATTTTCAAAAAGTACACCGCATGCAGTGCTATTTTATACTTTTTTTACCTCATTTTTGATGAAATCCGCACTCATTCCGGTTTCTTTATCTTCAGAGGAAGGCAATATAACTGATTCCTCAGGAACAATTTGTGACCAACGCCCAGCCGGTGAAGGATTTTTAGGAGAGGATATATTTTTGCATTCTGTGCTCTCCCACAGAAAGATACATGCAGTAGGAGTAATGAGTAGCACCTTGTTACCATCTCCTGAGACATACAGATACAATCTCATGGCGCACTCTGGAAAAATAATGTCAGAAAAGTGACTGTTTTTCAGTGTCCACAGATTTGCATAAAGAGATTTTACTAAAAAAAAGTTATGGAGTACTAACTGGCATCAAACCAGTTTTTAAAACATATTTTAAAGAGCATTTAGTGAGTTTCATACAAGGAAGACACATACGAACAGCAATCAGTGTTGTCAAACATATCAGGGTAACTGCATGGGTCTCTCTCCCTCCATGGTCCACTTCGCCCAAGAGAGATGATGGCTGGGAGACAGAAACCCTAGGTCAGTGCCCTCAAAGGACCACAGAGGGAGAATACAGATGCAATTGTCCTAAAACTGTGACAATATGTACCAAGTGTAACTCTTGTGTATGTGAGACACAAGAAAGAGTGGTGGTATAAGTCAAACAAACTTTGTTGAAGTAAGTCTCCAAATAGACAAAGGAGGCAGCATGCATTACATCTCAGTGTAAACTGCAGACACAGAAAGCTTTGCAGTAGCATCAATCCATACAGTGATATCCTATGTAAAGATGAGGCAAGAGAAAAAACCTGTTTTAAAAATTTCTTTTGGGATTGCTTTATCGTGATTGGGTAACAGTTGACAGTCTTCACTTTGATTAGTGTAATCTCTCCTCTCTTCACTTTTCACTCCTTCTAAAATCCATGCAACACACAGCTTTTAAGATTATTTACTTTGCCTCAAATGACCATGTAAACCCATCCACTGGCTCCCTTCTTCTCCATCATCACAAAGTCAACTTTATAATAACTGTTCTAAAGATTCTAAATTTCCATCTTCATAACTGTGGGTCCCTCCATTCTGTCACTGATGGCAGACTTGATGTCCCATTTATCTGCTTCCCTATGACCATCTCTACATTAACCTTCATGCCATAAGAACAGAAGAATGGCCATACTGGGTCAGACCAATTGCTATCTAGCACAGTATTGTGTTTTCCAGTGTGCAGTACTTTGCATTTATCAGCACTGAATTTCATCTGCCATGTTGTTGCCAGTCATCCAGTTTAGTGAGATCCCTTTGTAATGCAGCTTTGGACGCAACTTTGGACTTAATTGCCTTGAGTAATTTTTTGTATCGTCTGCTTTGCCATCTTACTGTTCATTCCATTTTCCAGACTGTTTATGGATATGTTGAAATTAACGCCACCCTTGCAGATAATCCAGGACATGTCAATAAATCTTGTTATGACGATGATTGGCTTATCAAGATGACTGTGGATAACCCTTCAGAACTTAATGAACTGATGAGTGAGGACGCGTATGAGAAAGTCTTAAAATCCATTGAGGACTGACCTGGAATGCTAAAATAAATCACTACAAAACACTTACTTCAGCATAGTTTGTCATAGATTAGTGGTGTACAGAATGTCTGTCATAGGGCAGCTTGAAAAAATTGCACATTCCAGAAATTTTGGATAACATTTCAAGACAAATATGCTGCCTCTGAATCGTGTTGTACTAAAGAGCAATCCTGTGACAATCAGATATTGCAGACAGGAAAATAAAATGCTTAACAAGGATACAGATCCTCGGGGGACCTCATTATTTACTGTTCTCCACTGTGAAAACTGGCCATTTATTCTTACACCTTTTTCCTATCTTTTAACCAGCTACTGGTCCATAAGAAAATCTTCCCTCTTATCTCATGATGCCTTACTTTGTTTAAGAGCCTTTGGTGAGGAACCTTACCAAAGGCTTTCTGAAAATCCAAATACACTATATCCATTGGATCACCTTTGTCCATCCCCTCAAAGAATTCTAACAGATTGGTGAGGCACGATTTCCCTTTATAAAAGCCAGGTTGACTCTCTCTCAATGAATGAGGTTCATCTATGCATCAGATAATTCTGTTCTTTACTACAGTTTCAACCAATTTGCCTGGTACTGAAGTTAGGCGTACCAGCCTGCAATTAGCAGTATCGCCTCTGGAGTCTTCTAAAAATCAGAGTTACATTAGTTATTTACCAGTCATCTGGTACAGAGGCTGATTTAAGTAATAGGTTAAGCACAGTTGTTAGTCTAGCAATTTCATATTTGAGTTCCTTCAGAACTCTTGGGTGAACACCACCTGGTCCTGGTGACTTATTATTGTTTAACTTATCTATTTTTTCCAAAACCACCTCTACCAACACCTCAGTTTAAAACCTAAAAAGAACAGCTGGAACCTTCCTCATATCATCTGCAGTGAAGACCGAAACAAATAATTCATTTAGTTTCTCTGCAACAGCCTTGTCTTCCTTCAGTGATCCTTCTGCACCTCGATTGCCCACTGGACCCAGATTGTTTAGCTGGCTGCCTGCTTCTGATGTACTTCAAAAAAAAATTGATGTTAATTTTTGAAGAGCAACTAGCAAAAGATAGATTCTCTTTTGGCCTGCCTAATTATTCTTTTAGACTTGATTTGCCAGAGTTTATGCTGTTTTCCTCGGTAGGATTTGACTTCTAATTTTTAAAGGATGCCTTTTTGCCTCTAACCACCTTTTTACTCTGTTTAGCCATGGTGGGATTTTTTTTTTTTAAATTAGGAATATACATTCCATTTGAGCCTCCATTATGAGGATTTTAAAAAGTTTCTGTGTAGCTTGCAGGTATTTCACTCTTGTGACTGTTCCTTTTAATTTCTATTTAACTAGTTTCCTCATTTTTGTGTAGTTCCCCTTTTTGAAGTTAAATGCTATTGTGGTAAGCTTCTTTGGTATTTATCCCTCTACAAGAATGTGCTATGGCCACTATTACCAAGCAGATCAGCTATATTTACCTGTTGGACCAGATCCTGCTCCAAGAACCAATCATTAACAGCATTTAGAAATGTTATCTCTGCATCCCATCAAGAGGTGACATATTCCAAGTCAATATAGGGATAGCTGAAATCCCTCATTACTGGGTTTTCTGTTTTTGTAGCCTCTCTAATCTCCTTACCATCTCACAATAGCCATCACCATCCTGATAAGGTGATTGGTTGTATGTTACTAATGCTATACTCTTACTATTCAAGCATGGAATTTCTATCTATAGAGATTTGATTAAACTGTTTGAGTCATTTAAGATTTTTACTATATTTGACACTATGCTTTCTTTCACATATAGTGCCACACTCCAGCCAGCGTGACCTACTCTGTCATTCCTATATATTTTATATGCTGGTATTACCATGTCCCATTGATTACCACCTTCCATCAAATTTCTGAGATGCCTATCATATCAATATCCTCATTTAATACTGGGCATTCAAGTTCACCCCTCTTTATATTTAGGCTTCTTGGATTTGTAGACAAGCACTTATAAAATCTGTCAATATTTAGTTGTCTACCTTCATGTGAAGTAATTGAATGGTAATGTTTTTCCTTTGCCTGTTTCTCTTCAACTCTTACTTGTACTTTACAGTAAGAGGAGAGGATAAAAGTTGATAGAGTATCCCCTTTAAGAAATCTTTCCCCAAGGGATGTGTCTTTCCTAACCATGTGTTCCTCCACACCTGTCAGCTTTCCACCAACCCTTAGTTTAAAAACTCTTCTACAACCTTTTCAATTTTACATACCACCTCAATGCATGGAGTGCCCTACCTGAGCTGATTCCTCACTATTTCAATTACTCCTGAAGACTCACTTTTATGAGGACAAGAAACTAGCTGAGTAAGTCCTCTACTTACCTATTTCACTTATTTCATGAATGAATTGCTCCTTTATATGAAAAGATAGGCTTGAATGCTAGGAGAGATATGTAAGGATACTAGAATTGAAGTTGAAAACTGGGATGGGGGAGGATGAGGTTGAACTGTGTACAGAGAATAGGGAATTTAGTGTGTTTAACTTTTAAAAAACTAGAAACATAACTAACAACGCATGCTGTCAATTATCTACTCGATCATCTTGCCTGAATGATGGCTTCCTTGGTATTTGGAAAGCTCCTACCACATTTTGGGTGCTACCAAAATCAATGTAAACAACTTCATCTGTAAGTGTTATACAAAAATAAATCCCAGTGACAAGAAGAAATCTTTAATTGTAATGGAAGAAAGAATATTTCCCCCTCTCTCTTTTGCCTTTAAAGGAGAGAACTGTCTGGGGGGCGGGGGGGGGGGGAGTGATTGCTACAGAGAGGTGAGGAGAAGACCTTTAAGATCTAGATCTCTCTTTGAGGAAGATGTTGCATTTTGACAGAGAGTTGTTGGCTCAGGGACAGAGCTATCTGTGTAACTAAGCTAACTTCAGCAGCAACTCTAAGTCTTGTCTTATCCCTGTTGTGAAGAGGCCGGGACAGCCAGAAAGCTGCTCCTGCTGCAGGTAGAGAAAGAGATAGCGATCCCATCTCAGACTCAGATATACCAACTTTCAAAGATCCTGTTATCAGAAGAAGAGACACTCCACTGGCATATCCCGTTAAGTATACTGGCGTGGCAATACTGCTGGGAAGGGGAACCCCTTCCTCATGGCCACCCATGGGATAGGAATGAATGGGGTAAGATTCTGAAGGGGCATTTCATGGGGAGAGGAGAGCAAGTGGTGGGTTCAATGGAAGCACAGATGTCTCTCCTACTACCTTACCTTGACCATTACCATTACCCCCATGGTTGCTTCTGAGTTCACTCACAATTCCTTGAAGCAAAGTGCTCGCTTTGAGTTCACCCTTCAGGACGCAATCCCCTGGAAACACTTATTACATTTGTCATGGTTACAGGGCTAGAGACATCTCTGGCTCGTCTTCTTGTCTCATTGAATAAACAACATCAGATGTTAAGGCTCATGTCTTCACCTCGCCTAGATGGAATTCCACAATTCTTCCACTCTTAGATCAGGCCTTGGGCTGTGTATCAACCTTGATTATTCAGCAAGTCCTACTGGGCTGAGCACCTGCAAGTCTTCCCTTCTGGAGCATGTGACCAGTGGTTAATACAGGTGACCAGACAGCTCTCTCACAAAGTGCTTTTTAATTTTAACAGAAGGAACAAAGCACTTTAAAACATTAAAGGATCTATATGCATGTCTGTCTTACCCTCATCCCCACCATCCAACTGTCAAAAACCACAAATTTATTCTGTTTAAGACAGAATCTTAAGAGTTTGGAAATCCAAAATGTAATTAACATTTCTGTTAATAAAAAGATTAAGGTTTGCTAAGAGTTAGCTTGGCATACACAAAATACTAATTAGATTTACAACTCTCTCTTCTGCCAAATAAAAGTTAGTCATTATTTAGTAAATTAAATTTAATCATCAAAGGAAGATCTTTCTTGTCAACATTTGTTTTCTATTTTTTATTTTAATAAAAAAGAAATTGCCAACTCCTACCTTGTGCTGCTGTAACCACCTTATTAGATTCTTCAATTCCTGGTACAATTTTCAGATAGTCCTGGTCTTTATTCCAAATAAATAGTTCTCCTGTTATAACTATTCCTGCCAACCAAGCACCTGTTTTCATAGGGAAAAGACTTCTTAAATTGTTTTACCATAAAGTATTTAAAATTATCTTCCCTCATTTTGTCCCCAATCCTGCAAGTATCTCTGAACTAGCAGATCCTGTGCTTGTGTGGAGACAGCCACAGTATCACAGTCTTTTACAGTACTGTATATTTCTAAATTGTTGCAATCTTAAATGAAAACAAAAATTTGAATTGGAACTTGAGAAAATACTTAACCATTTCTTGATGTTGCTAAGACGACAACATTTTTCAACAATGATTGAAGCTGAGGAATTTTCTTCTTTGTCTTTCCTGATAACAGGTTAATTTCACTTATACATTTATCATCTAAAAGAAAAACAGCTTCTTTTTCCTGTTAAAAGGAAAAAGGAATATTTCAGTTTTCAAAAATGATACTTATTATTTTATATTTTTGCCTGAAAATTGATGCAGATATAGAGAACGGTGTTTAAGACCAGTAAGGGGAGGGTTATACCAGGGTTGAATCTGGCCCATCATTTTTAATTAGCCTGACCCCACAATCCTTATTCCCACTTACCGGAATAAGATTATTTGCATAGAAGATGCAGGATTAGGCCCTAAAGATCTGATCCTATGTCTCTGAATTCAATGGGAGTTTTGCCATATATCTCAATGGAAGAAGGATCAGGCCCTAAACCGTTACATACTGTCTCTCAAATGATACAATGAAAGAAAGAAAAATTCTACTATGTTAGGTAACATTTGAACATATGAATAAAGACTCTATTGTAATGTATATATGCAAGAGAGGAGAGCTAAGGCTATATGTTTAACCTATAGCATTTCCTGACTACTAAATGCTTAAACATGCAATATTGATACTGCTTTAAATTAGTTTTATACATAATTTCATAAGTTGTTTTAAAAGAAAAGGATACAGTAAACTCATGCCCATCAAAGTCATTAATAAACTGTGTATTTTTTGTACAGGTGCTAGCTGGCTAAAAGGCAGTAGTGTCTGTGACTATAGCAGGTTAAGTATACATTCCCGTATCTGTGCACGAATATACGCAAAACTAAAGAAATCTTTAAGTAAAATAAGCAACTTCCACTCCTGGCTCCAGGCCCTTGCTATCTCCCATAGCACATTATTACAAGAATGTCAGATACTAAACGTAGGTAAAAATAGTTGAGTTCTCTTATGGTTGTCCCAGGGGAGGAATAAAATCTCAAACATATTTTTTTAGTGCATATAACCAAATAACGCCAATAGGAATTATAATTAAAATATATATATATGAACTCTTGTGAAGCATACAGCTATCAAAAGAAGTCTTCCATCAGGTATTGTGAGCAATATTGAACCTTTGGAATGAAGTCAAAATGGCAGCAATAAATCCAGTGATTTGTCTTGTTGCTTCTAACTTAATAACCAGTATGGCACTTCTAAACAATTCCCTGAAGTTTTTTGTAAACTGAGTTGCTAAATAACTGCCACCTAATCAAAACTATGTTTAATGTACAGTTAAGTTTAAATTAAAAAAACTACAGACTCTCACCTGTCCCAGCCAAGAGATTCGAGGCCAAGGTTTCCTATGTTTGATACACGTAGAGACTAAAACATCTAACTTGATCTCCATGCTTATTAGCACTCCTGGTAATCACAACAGTTTTAAAAAAAAAAAAAAAAAAAAAAAAGGGAATGGAGGGTGGTCTGCCAACATATCTGTAAAAGATTGAAAAAAATATGCTGGTTTTCATTTTAGTTTTCGGAAGATACAAATTCAGAACACAATTTTTAGTCTCCACATACTAAATAAACACAAACATCATTCCCAAGCATTTTTATTCTCAAAATAAACTGGACTTGTGGATTATTTGCATTTGTGAAATATATTTTAACTTTTGGGCCCATTTTTAGTATTAACAGGTGACGCGGTTTTTGGCTGACAAAGTAAATAATTAACGTAGGCTAAATATGCTTAGCTAAACCTTGGCTGTTCTAGCCCTATGCTTAAATACCAAAGCAACAATAGTAGGTTTCAGCACAGAACTCATCTGTACCAGAATTACCATGACAGTACAATATGATTGCTTAAACTCTATGACATTTTATGGTTCCACATAACACACAGTGAAGTAATCTAACTAATGTAAATAAATGAACGCAGCACATGTAAGTAAAGGTGGAAGCTGTGAAGAAAGACATATAGATAGGGAAACAATATCTTGATAAGCAACAGCACTGTGTAAAACTAATCATCATAGGAGTGAATCCAAACAACTCAAAATCAAAGATGTACATTTGTATCGAGAAGCAGACCACTAGCACAGTTCATTATTAACAGGGCCTTACCAAATTCAAGGTCCATTTTGGTCAATTTCACAATCACAGGATTTTTTTAAATAGTCAATTTCATAGTTTTAGGTGTTTCTAAATTTCAGTGTTGTAACCAGGGGCGTCCTGACCCAAAATGGGGTCGGGAATTTCCACCCTTACTTCTGTGCTGCTGATGGCAGGGGTACTGCCTTCAGAGCTGGGCAACCAGAGAGCAGTGGCTGCTGGCCAAGGACCAAGCTCTAAAGCCAGCACCACCACCAGCAGCAGCAGCACAGAAGTGAGGGTCAGAGGCTCTGGGTGAGGGGAGGTGTTTGCCGTATCTGCAGGTCTTCCCAGCAGCCTCCCACCCAGGTCAGGAGCTGACAGCTGGAGTCACAGCTTCCCACCTGGGTTGAGTGTGTCCTGGCCAGCAGCTTCCTACAGCTGAGGGAAGTTCAGAGAAGTAGGTCTGACCCAGCTCTAGGAGCAGCCTTTGCATGGGAAGAGTAAGTCCTTTCCCTCTCCAGCCTGGGCCAGGACTAACAGCTGGTACCCAGCCCATGGTAGGAGCCCCTGGCTGGGGCACCCACAGCCCAGTTAGATTTTATGGGAGAGATCAGATTTCATGGTCCATGACATTTTTCTCAGCCGTGAATTAAGTAGGGCCCTAATTATTCATCTAGCACGGGGTCCAGAGTGAGGCACATCACATTCCACAATGTAGCCTCATCTTTAATACAGTGACATGGCCCTCTGAAACAACATATCCCACGATGTAATGCTTTGATATGTATTACCAAGGGAGCTGCTCAGATGAAGTATTACATTTAGAAGCCTATCCTTTCTATAGGCTGCTCACATCAAGACAACATGTCTGTGTGGGGCCACATCTCCAATTAATAATTAGTTGTATCTTTATCCCCCTCTAATAGCTACAGCTAATGGAGTTATTCTTCTAGCTCAAGCAGTACAGAAACATGGTTTGAGCACTAAAGGCCCCATAATCAGACTCTAAGAATGACTCATATGGAGAATTCAAATGATTCAAAATCTGAGGATGATCCATTAAAAAAGTGGCACACCAATATGGGGCTTGGATGAGCATCTTTAGACATGGGAACTAGGTAACCCACATCAGCAGAGTGCAAGTCTTTGTTGACAGTTTAACATAAGAGGATATGTGTTTACTACAGTTGACAGCTAACTGAATCAGTATTGGACATAGTTTGAAACAATATATTGGATGCTTGGACCCCTTGTCTTTATTCGGTCATATTGAATGTGAACGTTTGTATGGTTTGAGGTGTAGCACACTGGGACCTATCATGTGTGCTGATGAACTGTATTTCTTTCCTGCCTTCAGTATAAGATAGCACAGTATTTACCAGAACGCATCAAGTAAGGGCCTCCTCCGTTAAAGACGGTACATCATACCATAATACTCAGTGTCTCTGCTCTGCTACGTTGATACAGAAATTATTGGGTGAGGTTCTTTGGCCTCTGTTGCATAGATCATACCAGATGATCAGCATGGTCCCTTCTTGCTTTAAAATCTAAGCACTGGAGAGCATGCACATGACTTAAATTAAGGTGGTGTAGAATAAATATGAAATTAAAGAATTAGAGTTAGTTTAAGTTTGGTTAAGGAAATATAAGTATTGTAAAGGAAGACCTTCAGAATAATGAGTTACAAGCCTAGAAGGAACAAAGTAGGGAGGAACCTGGTTCAAAGAGGAACTAATGACATAAAGGGAAGTTTCTAAAAAGAAGACCTATGATCGATAGGGGTGACTGCAGATGGTTTTAAATAAGATAATGAGACTCTGTCTTAGAAGAAGCCAACATGGACCTTCCCACCCCACATACCAGTGTTGCCTCAAAATTAGGGTATACGCAACAGAAAAACTGTTGGGTAGCGAGAAGGATCAGAAGAAATAAGAGGAAAGACCTTGGTGAAAAAGGAGAAGGTAAATTTTATCTGGATTAAGACCAGAAATAAAGGTGAACTGCCCAAACTGGTTTTTAGCTTGTTATTAATTGGCAATGTCATCATTTATCTGTTGATGGGTACAAAAAATTAATGTAGAATTCTTTGCCAGACTATCTGATCATGCTTGAGCACACCAAGATGAGACAGTTTAGCTAGGTTCTCTCTCTTTGTAATATATTGATCACATGCTTATGAATATTTTGTTACTGTATTGCAGTGGTGGCCAAACTTTTCCTGTCACGCTCTCCCTTACAATTAATGGAATCTGTCCATGCCCCCCTTACTGCACAAAGCTTGGGCTGAAGGCAGAGCTCGGGGCAGAACTGGGGATGGGGAAGGAGCTGAGGTTAAACATAGAGCTGGCCTGGCGGAAGAGAGGGAATGAGGACAGAAATGGGCTGGAGGCGGGGTACAGCTGGGGCTGGGGCCAGAGCTGGGCTGGGCATGGATTGGGGGTTGAAGTGGAGCTGGGGGCCGAGCTGGGCTGATTGGTGCTCCCTCCCCATCTCCCATGGGGGCTGGCCCAGGCCCTGCCAAGTATCCCCACATCCCTCCTTCCGCCACATCCCCCTCAAAGGGGGCATGCCCCACAGTTTGGGAACTACTGCTGTATTGGATGTAGTACCTGCTTAGTTATTAGGATTTAAAAGCTATTATATAAAATACCATTTGGCCTTTGGACTCAAAGGAATGTATGGTTAAATTAAGGTTTGGTGGTCTCCAATATTAACATTCATAATTCTGAATATTACTGTTAATTCCAACAAATGGTGAATCATGTGCTAAACCTCATTACCTCAATACTCTCCTATTGAAAGCAGAAGAGGATGCACCGTTCAAGGTAGCATCCTACATCAAAGGTAAGGGCATTACCAACTGGGTCAAGCTACCTTTGCATTGGTGCATATCACACCTACCTCCATGTTGAAGTAGAGAAAAGGTATGTTATATGCCAGGCCCTGTTGCCTCAACCTCAAACGCGTTGGGGAAAAGGGCGGATCGCATCCTGGCGCGGTTACCTCCATACTAAAGGGGGTGTTACGTTGTGGTGTTGAATATGAGGGGATGCAATGGCTCCTCGTCCCCCATCCCGGGCCCCTCAACTCACTCGCCTCACGAGCTGTGCCTCACAGACGGGGGCGCAGCGCGCGGAGACGTCCTGTGGTCCCGGAGCGGTAACGGCCGCGGGACCCAGGCTGTCCGGGCGCTAGCAGCACAGAACGAGCCAGCTCGGCCACACCCTCGGCCTAAGTCCCCACCGCGGCCCGATCCCGCTGAACGAGCAGAGCGCGGCCCGTCCCACACTCACCGCGCTTCTGCCCCGCACAGCGGCTGAGCCACGGGCCCGGCTACAGCGGCGTCCGCCCCCGCCCAACTGCCGGCTGCATCCAGCGCGAGAGCCGGGAGCTGAGTGGACTGGAGTGCGCAGCTGCGGGCGCGCGGGGAGGGGAAGGAGCAATGGGGCGAGTGATTCCCTCCGAACGCCTTGTTTGGGTTCGGCGCCCGCGGGGCACAGTCAGAGCAGCCTGGCGGAGGCTGCTGCCCGCATAACCCCAAGCTGGATGCGCTCCCTCAGGGGGCTGTGCTGAGAAATCGGGGCTCGCCGAGGACCAGTGCGAGCGGCTCACGTCCGCGGGAGCAGGCACGGAGCGTAGCGGTGCACACGCCCCAGCTTCCTTCCCTTCAGCTGGATGTTAAACAGCCATGTAAACAAACGCGCCACACAACCGGTAGCTCCTCAAATATAAACCTTGCAGCAACCCCGCCCCTACTTTTCATCTATTGCCATGGGCTGGTGCGTAGCTGCTGGAACAATGTGTGCGGTGGGGGTGTTGACAGCTATTGTACTGAATAAAACTCTAAACCCTGCTCAGGTGCTGCTGCACCTCGAGCACCTCTAATTCCAGCATCGGTGGCTGGTGTATTTGCAACAGCAGACTTGGTTTACCCTAGCCCAGTGGTCCCCAACACGGTGTCCGCGGGCACCATGGGGCTCGCCGGAGCATTTATGTGCGCCTGCCTAGTGCCCAGCAGGGGAGAGAAGCCACAGCCCCGCGCCTCCTGGGGACAGAGAACTCCAGGGCTGCAGGCGCCAATGTTCTCAGTCCCTGGCAGGCGCGGGGCCCACCTAATGCCCAGCAGGGGAGAGACGCCAGGGTCTCGTGCCTGCTGGGGACAGAGTCCTGCGGGCGCCGGTGTTCTCTGTCCTGATGGCTTCTCTCAGGCTTCTCTCTGCACTGCCCGGAACTGCTGCCAAAAAACCCCAAAACAAAAACAAAAAATGCTCTGCCTCTGCAGAATGGACAGAATGTTTATATTTATTTTGTAAAAACACCTTAATTTTTCTTACAGATAGATAAAAAAGAGCAAATTCACATGGTAAGGTGAAAGAGTAATTGCCTAATAATTTAATTAATACCTTTTACATGTAAAATTATCCTTTTTATCTTATGGATTCATATATTATGTAATATTAAATGATGTTTTTCACATTATTTAATGTACAAATACAAAATAAGCCTTGAAAAACTGTTGGCACCCTCCACACTCTTCTGAAAACATGAATGTGCTACTGGTCACAAAAAGGTTAGGGACCACTGCCCTAGCCTATCTTCAAGCGTTTTGCTCTGAGTCTGAAGTAAAAGGTTTGAAAGAAAAATCATTCAACCAGTTGTTTTCATGTTTTAGTTACAATCTGTATTTTTCAAAGTTATCAATAGTATAACAGGATGAGATCTAACAATGTAGAAAGCTACCCACAGTCTGCATTTTCCTTTTTGCATAATATCACATACAGATGATTAAATATTATGACATACTATACTTTAGATCAGGGGTTGGCAACCTTTCAGAAGTGGTGTGCTGAGTCTTCATTTTTCATTCTAATTTAAGGTTTTGTGTGCCGGTAATACATTTTAACGTTTTTAGAAGGTCTCTTTCTATAAGTCTTGGAATCCCCATCCCCTCAAAATATCTCCCCAAGCCTCTTCACCCCCTTTCCTGGGGAGGCTTGAGAATAAAATACCAACCAGTTGCCTTAGCAGTGTGAGCACTGACCAACCCCTTGTCTAAGGACTTTGGAATCAAAGAATTCTTTGAAAAAAGGTAACTTATTAAGAAACAAACACATCTGAAGACTCAGGCTTTAGGGATTAAACACCAAAAATAACTTTCTTGCATTTCAGCTTAAAGGTTACAAGGAAAACAAATGCACCTGGGGTTAGCACAGAGCAATCCACAAACCAAAACAACCAAAAATGTTCCTAATCACGTCTTAACTTTTCCTGTGCTTACATATCTGGGGTTCCAAATGAGGAGTTTCGAGGTATGATGCTGATGATTTCCCATTCCTGGCTTAAAGCTTACAGCTTGTTGCTTCCTTCCCCCCTCTCCAGCCCAAGAGACAGGAGAAAACAAAAACAAACAAAAAACAAAACAAAACACACACCCAGCAGTTTTTCCAATTTGAAAGGGTACAGCCTCCCTATTGGTTTCCTGGTCAGGTGCCAACTCAGGTTAAGCTTCTCTTAACCCTTTACAGTTAAGGCAATTAGGGTACAGCTGCTAAGGAGAATTCTATAGCTATTGACTGTCTGGGTGTCCATAAAAGGGAGCTACCTCTCTCATTTATCCCACCACCCTTAGTCAGCTCTTATTGACTTTTAAGCTCTTAGCAGGCTGGGCAGAAACACAGTCCCACCACAAGTGATTTCAGCATTTAAAACAACAAAAGGCTCTTAACATGAAGCCTATTTAACTCTATTTTTGAACAGTGGGGAGGAACAGGTTAAACCAGGCCAGAGACCCTTCGAAAGAGTCCATACCTCCTGGCTGGGACACCTATCCCCATCCCTCACTGCTTTCACAGGGCATTCGAGACCCTGGCTTAATGAGGTCTGTTCAGTTGAGGTTGACCCCCTCATTTGGGACAAGTTAAGCACAGTTGTTCTCCTTTGCTTAGACAATAAAGACAACACTGATAACATTTCACTACCCCTGCATTCAGTCCTAAAGTGATGTGTAACCCAACTCGAGCCAAAGTTGATCACTTGGAGCTACATAGCTCCTATCTGCGAGATACCTATGCAGAGTAAGTGTATTAACATAAGTACAGTTTGCTACTGAAGTCTCTCCTCCTCCCCAACTAGCTGTTAGGGTAGAGTTCATTCAGACTTTGCTTACTTAGTTTTTATAATTAACACGTTGTACAGTAACAGGTTAAAAGTCTTACAGAAGTATATTATGTCAACACTATTTACCTTTATCAATCAAACTTGTGATCTCATCAAAAAATATATCAACCTAGTTTGACAGGATCTATTCTCCATAAATCCATGTTGATTTGCATTAATTACATTAGCCTTCCTTAATTCTTTGTTAGTCAAGTCCAGTATCAGCTGCTTTATTTTTTAACCAGGATCAATATCAGGTTTACAGGCTTATACCTATCTGGTTCACCCCGTTTACCCTTTCTAAAAATTGGCACAACATTAGCTTTCTTCCAGTCTTCTGGAACTTACCTGGTGCTCCAAGACTTACTGAAAATTAACAACGATCCAGTAAACTTCTCAGCCAGCTCTTTAAAAACAGCTTGGATGCAAGTTATCTGGGCTTGCTGATTTAAAAATGTCTCATTTCAGTATCTTCCATTAAACATCCTCCTGAAATAATAGTGGAATGGAAAGAGAGTTATCTCCATATGAAGAGACTATATCATCTGATTTATCCCCAAATAAAGAACAGAAATATTTATAGAACTCCCCTTTGAAGGGAATAACCATATCCCTGGCAAAGGATGCTACAGTGGCATCAAGAGCCCTTTGGTTCTTGAATGTTATAGATCCCGAGGTCTCTCTTAATATTTTTGTTCTTATCAGGCTTGTTCCATTCATCCATAATTACTTACTCAAAGGAGTGAAGGGTATTGCAGCTTCAGGAGGATTTTGAGGGGAGAAATTTACTTTGGGGCTTACTCTCAGGAACCTGCTCAGGTTTCAGAGCCAGACAGCTCACCTTCTTTAGTAGGAGAGAGAGAGGAGGAGAAGGAAGAGAAGTCATCTCTCCTGGATTTTTGTGTGCCTTTTCTTTCCTTTTTTAGCCTTTTTATATATAAACCATTTTTGCACGCTTTGGGAGTATAGAAGCTGTACTTTGACTTTGGTGAGACTTTTTGTGGCTAGCTTTCCTTAGGGCCTGGAGCCATCTCAAGAGTTATGCCTCAGAATCCTTCCCCACTGGGTCCCATTCCTCGTGGGAGATGGGTAGGTGTGACATTCCCTGGTGTTATCTGGACCAGTGATCTGCTGGGTCACTTCAATCCTCAACTCTGGGAGCCAGCCTTACCCTGCTCTGCTGTGAGAACCCCCACTCCTGGGCTCTTCACACATAGCCTCTAGCATGTAAGCTGCTCCCAGCTATGTGAGCACTTTTGGCCAGCCGCTGCTTGGATTATGCAACTGAATGACACTAGCCACTATCTCCGGTCCCAGACACAACCCTAAGAACCTCCATCTTGCAGTGTCCAGTTATGCCTGCTGGATGCTCCAAGCTTATATGAGTTCATCAGTTTAACAAAGAAATGGATCTGTACCAGGCTTGTTATCCCAAGAGGAGCATCTGACACACTTCAAACCAAACACGCTGCTTCAGGTAGAATAAACAAATTTATTAACTACAAAAGATAGATTTTAAGTGATTATAAGTCAAAGCACAAGAAGTCAGATTTGGTCAAATGAAATAAAAGCAAAATGCTAACCTGATCGTAGCACTTTCAGTGCCCTTACAAACTTAGATGCTTCTCACCACAGGCTGGCTGGTTTCCCTTCAGCCAGGCTCTCCACTTTGATCAGCGCTTCAGTTACTGTGTTTTGATGGCTGTAGATGGAGGTGGAAGAGAGAGAGCATGGCAAATGTCTCTCCCTTTTATCATGTTCTTTCTTCCCCCTTGACTTTGCCCCCACCCCCCTCTTCAGACTCAGGTGAGCATTACCTCATAGTCCTAAACTGACCAAGGGAAGGGGGGGTGACTCACTCAAGAGTCCAACAGATCCTTTATCCCTTCGTAGACCAGTGTCCTTTGTTCCTGTGAGGCTGGGCTGGGTTTGTCCCATACATGTCCTGATGAGGGGTGAACTGCTCCTCTGCTCCTGGAGAGTTTTGCCTGGGCTTGTAAGCATAACTTATACTAAGCATAACTTATATTAAGGAAAAAGATGGGAGACAATGTTTGCTGGGCTTCTATTAGTGTATTTTTTTTTTCCAAACCCAGATCAAGCAAATTACGTTGTTAGTTTCTGAAATATAGTCCTAATAATTCTATTATGGTGTCAATTTTTGAGAAAATAGTAAGCATGGAACATATTGTCTTTATAAAAAAGTTAGCCATTATACATGATCATGTACAGAGATAGTTTTAAGATTGTGTTGCTAACCCTATGTCTAACCAGGTCTGAGGCCAGCTAGACAACTTTTCTCCAATTTGTAATTCTCTTCTTCTTGCCGCCTGCCAGTACCTTCTCTTCATGTTTTTCATATTTGTCAATAAGCTACAAAGAACATACAGTATGCTCACTTTTGATATTGCACCCCACTACTTCCTCCACTACATTATGTAAGTTATGTTTAGTAAAAAAAAAAAATAAAAGAAAAAGAAAAAATGTTTTCCAAATACATTTAATCCTCAAGGGAGCAATTATACAAAGTATCTTATTTCAGCAGTATAAAAAGTTTTCCATTGTTAGAAAAATGTGGTGGTAGCAAAAGAAATTAATAATTTGGCAAATATACATTCTACTATTGGTAGATAACTGTAGATTAGTAAGAACGTAGAACGCACAAATAATTGCAGCAGGAACTTTAATTTTCCCCTACTTCCTTCTGAGCATTTGTTCTTCCAGATTCCAGTGCAGACATCTGAGCTTCCATTTAACAATTCATTTTCTCTGGACTAACAGTTCTTTATCGTATTAGTCAATGCAGCCGTTCTAATTTAGCCTGTAGGGATTTAAAATTCCCAATAGTGGTCTTCACTGTTAGTGTAGGGCTCATAGACTGAAGTTCAACTAGGTAGCAACTGACAGCATCCAAACATACATTTGTGAATCGTCGTCTGTAAAGAAGAAAAAAAAAATGTCAAGAAAACTCATTTTGCTTTTGTTTATTAAAATCCATGTAAGAAAAGGAAGTGGGATTCCTTCAGATAGTAATGGAATAATCTGTAAACAACAAAAACCCAAATCTGCTAACTTTAAATTTTCTAACACAGTTAAATGAAAAGCAAATATTTTAAATTTAACGTTTGTGACTGAAGCATACAGGGAACTTGTTAAATCATTTCTATTCACCTGAGTTTTAATAGTTGAAGTAATTCAAAAACCAAATTTGTAGCTCTTGTCAGTTCAGGAGTGAAATATTTGTTTGAATAATTGCTAGTGTTTTTATCTAATAAATAACAATAAATAAATTGAGAAGTACCCCTTCACTCAGTGAAGAACTATGCTGACTTGTTAGGAAACAAAACTAGTTT
Organism: Gopherus flavomarginatus; assembly: GCF_025201925.1. Classification (NCBI taxonomy): domain Eukaryota; kingdom Metazoa; phylum Chordata; order Testudines; family Testudinidae; genus Gopherus; species Gopherus flavomarginatus. The sequence continues at coordinate 27,314,837 of NC_066619.1, forward strand.
TATTCAGTTAAATTTGTGAACATGAATGTAAACTTGGTAAAGAAAAGCACATTTACATATACAAAATGGAATGGAAAAACTGAAAATAATAAGATAAACATAATTCAACAGCAGAAAGGGGAAGCCTAAAATTAAAAAAATGAATAAAATAAGAAAAGCATATAAGTTAAATCTTACGCTTGTAAAAAGATGCTGGATTGTCAGTCCTGGAAAATAGTCCTCATTTCCCAGAATGGGCATTGCACAGACAGATTTACTGCAAACTTCCCTCCACTGTCCTGCCAAAGTGCCTGAACCCTGTTCCAAAGGAACTATTTATGTGCTAATAAAGTTTGCAGATGACATGAAGCTGGAAGGTATTGCCAATACAGAGAGGGACTGGGATATCCTACAGGAAGATCTGGACGACCTTGTAAACTGGAGTAATAGTAATAGGATGAAATGAAATAGTTAAAAGTGCAAGGTCATGCATTTAGGGATTAACAACAAGAATTTTTGTCATAAACTGGGGATGCATCACTTAGAAGTAACAGAGGAGGAGAAGGACCTCGGAGTACCGGTTGATCACAGGATACCTATGAGCTGCCAATGTGATATGGCCGTGGAAAAAAGCTAATGCAGTCTTGGGATGCATCAGGCGACGTATTTCCAGCAGAGAGAAGGAGGTGTTAGTATAGTTACAGAAGGCACCGGTAAGACCTCATCTGAAATACTGTGTGCAGTTCTGGTCTCCCATGTTTAAGAAGGGTGAATTCACACTTGAACAGGTGCAGAGAAGGGCTACTAGGATGATCCGAGGAATGGAAAACCTGTCTTATGAAAGGAGATTCAGGGAGCTTGGTTTGTTTAGCCTAACCAAAAGAAGGCTGAGGGGAGATATGATTGCTCTCTATAGAGGGATAAATAACAGGGAGGGAGAGGAATTATTTAAGCTCAGTATCAATGTGGACAAAAGAACAAATGAATATAAACTGGCCATTAGGAAGTTTAGACTTGAAATTAGAAGGTTTCTGACCATCAGAGGAGTGACATTCTGGAATAGCTTTCCAAGGGGAGCAATGGAGGCAAAAGACATATCTGGCTTCAAGACTAAGCTTGATACATTTATGGAGGTGATGGTATGATGGGATAGCCTAATTTTGGCAATTGATTGATCTTTGGCTATTAGCGGTAAATATGCCCCATGGCCTGTGATGGGATGTTAGATGGGGTGGGATCTGAGTTACTACAGAGAATTCTTTCATGGATATCTGGCTGGTGAGTCTTGCCCACATGCTCAGGGTTTAGCTGATTGCCATATTTGGGGTCAGGAAGGAATTTTCCTCCAAGGCAGATTGGCAGAGGCTCTGGGGGGTTTTCACCTTCCTCTGCAGCATGAGGTACAGGGCACAGGCTGGAGGATTTTCTGCACCCTGAAGTGTTAAAACCACAAGTTGAGGACTTCAATAGCTCAGACATAGGTCAGGGGTTTGTTACAGCAGTGGGTGGGTGAGATTCTGTGGCCTGCGTTGTGCAGGAGGTCAGACTAGAAGATCATAATGGTCCCTTCTGACCTTAAAGTCTATGAGTCTGTTTCCAGGGGTAGAAGAATTCATACTCCATAGGTAAAATCGTAACCCCAGTTAAGACAATAGTAAACTTCCCATTACAGCAACGGGGCCAAGATTTCATCTCACACCTAAGTAAATTCTTCACATACCTGGATTTTAGTCAAGCTCCATCAATAGTTGACAAGTATAAAATTGAAAATAGGTTCATAAAATATACACCAAAAATACCCTAAGTGTACCATATAAGTTGAAAGTTGTTTGTAGAGAGGGCCAGTTGCCACTAAAGATTTACCACAATCACTGTGAATCTGATTCTTGAACATGAAGCTTCAAGAGGCAGCCAATTTTTGATCTAATTCGAGGGAGTCCACATTTTTAAAGAACTATAAACATTTACTTAAAAGTCAGACACAATTTGTTTAAAAACAAGCACCATAATAATAATTAAAACCCCTTCACCTAAAATTGGAACTGCTACCCAGTACATACCTCTGAACAACTGTAAGAGTAACAATGACTTTTGGTGACTCTACCTTGAGTTGGATTTTAAAATCAGTGACCCAATCAGTGACCCAAAGGGCTTTGGAGCTTCCAAAACAACTAACTTGAGAGTATATTTTTAAGTTTTGCAGAACACTTGTTTATAGTTACCTCTCAAAGTTAAGCACTTTGTTGGGGTCTTGTACATATCCCGATAATAATACATGAATACATTCCAAAAGGTGTAAAGGCTTTTTCATTCTACTCCAGTATGGGTCCTAAAAGAAGATTATAATCAAGTTAGAGAGGCAGTACGAAGTTAATTCTGATTCATCAATAGGGAAATGTAGAGGATGTCAGTACATAAAAATTGTATTAAATCAAACATTTAAAATATTGCAGTATTACAGCAAAAGAATGAAAAAAAGTGAGAATTGGATGTTAGTTACACTTGCATGGGTTTCCACTACTGAAAATATAAAACACATGATATTCATCAAACAGTACTGTAAATATTAGACTTTGTATAATTCCAACACACTCTGAACTACTGAATAGTTTGGTAGGATATGGATATGTAATGGGGACTACAACCACCATACTGAGCATAGGCAGAAAGGTGAGGAAAGCCTCTCCTGTTTACAGGGAAGCAGCTTTACTACACCCCCATGCAGCTGCCCCAGTTCCCAATTATGGAGACAGGCACCCAAAGCTGAGGAATAGAGGAAACAAGGCCTGCTGCTATAAAGGATAGATTACAGAAAAGAAAGGGGAGGCAGAAAGGCCTGGGACAGAGAAGGGGTGACAGCTCTGCAGCCGGCTGCCTCCACAAACAGAGACTGCTAGACTCAATTAGAGGTATGGGCCCAAGTGTGACACTACACTCCATATTCATCACAGTAATATGATGATGGTATGATTATGGCATAATTGCGATGCATTTTGTACAAGATGAGTAACGTGAGGTGTCATTGGAAAAGTTATGATTTGCCGAATATGATTATCTTATTTGTATGCATGAATGATTTTTCTATCTAAAGTTATGAATATTGACTATATATCTGTATTTCAGATGTAGTCATTCCCCTCTATTCGGCATCATCTGAAGTACTGTGTTCAGTTTTGGCCCCACGCTACAAGAAGGATGTGGAAAAATTGGAAAGAGTCCAGCGGAGGGCAACAAAAATCATCAGGGGCTGGAGCAAATGACTTATGAGGAGAGGCTGAGGAAATTGGGATTATTTAGTCTGAAGAAGAGAAGAATGAGGGGGGGGGGGGATCTGATAGCTGCTTTCAACTACCTGAAAGGGGGTTCCACAGAGGATGGATCTAGACTGTTCTCAGTGGTACCAGCTGACAGAACAAGGAGTAATGGTCTCAAGTTGCAGTAGGGGAGGTTTAGGTTGGATATTAGGAACAACTATTTCACTAGGAGGGTGGTGAAACACTGGAATAGGTTACCTAGGGAGGTGGTGGAATCTCCTTCCTTAGAGGTTAAGGTCAGGCCTGACAAAGCCCTGGCTAGGATGATTTAGTTGGGGATTGGTCCTGCTTTGAGCAGGGGGTTGGACTAGACAACGACCTGAGGTCCCTTCCAACCCTGGGATTCCATGATTCTATGATCACCCACTGTGCAAAAACACTTCCAGCCTAGACAGCTGGTTGTGAAGGGCACATTCAGGGTAATGGGCCATTAGGAAAAACAATAGGCCTTAGGAGAAGGTTATCCTCCACCTGGTGAGCCTTCCTGAGTATGCTCCAGTAAGGCCGCTATGATGGGGTAGGGCATGTGACCAGACCACATGACACCGATCTCCATTTTGGGTACCTGTATTTTTCCACAAACGGGCTAGGAACTGTTTTTGGAATAAAGAGATCCCGCCACATGTTAAAGCAGGGAGTGACATCATCTGTAGTTCTTCACTCCCCAATACTCAACAACTGGAGAAGATTCTAAGGAACAGCACTTGGAACAGGGGTGGTGAGCCCAAGCTGAAAAGGAAGTGCAGCTTGCACCTTGAGAATCTGCAAGCCTGTTTGTATCACCAGTCAGATTTTTAGTATTTTAGGTTTAGCCTGCAGTTTTGTTTATTTGCTAGGTAATCTGCTTTGATTTGTTTGCTATCATTTATAATTGCTTAATATCTTTTTGTAGTTAATAAACGTGTTTTATGTTTTAGCCTAAACCAGTGTGCTTTAAGTGAAGTGTCTGGTGAAATATCTCAGCTTGCTTACCACATGTATGCATATTCCTCTCCACACTGAGGGAGGAGTGGACATATTTTGGGGGGGGGAGGGGACGCATGCCTGGGGAGCTGGAAAACTGGCCGGTGTCTGCTGTTTGCACTCCGGTTGCCCAGTTTGGGTGAGTGGTACTACCTGCTGTTGGGTTATTACAGGGCTTGGGTGAGGATGGCTGTGTCCCCAACTAGCTGTGTATCTTAGAGGGGCACCATGGTTCCCACAGCTCCCAGACTGCACCCCAGGGATGACAACCAGTCACACCAAGAACTGCTCTGACCTGGGACAAAACTGAGAAGGACCAGTCAGGAACAGCACGGACCCCTTAATAGATTACACCTGGAGCCAATGACAGGGCAAAATGAACCACAAAGATTATCTTTGTTCTTTAATCAGAAAAAACACACACTCTGAACTAAAAAGGCAGGAAGTGATTCTTATCCTTTGTGCCAGTCACAAACCAGGGAAATTAATAAGCTAAGAAAGATGAAATAGCTTGTCTGTTTCTGTTGATCTTTCCATTATGGACTACCCTAAGAAAGAAGAAAATCAGATTCAGGAATCCAAGACCTGTTGTCCATGCTGAATGCAGAAATTCTAATAATTTTAATCCTATTTATGACAGGAGGGAGATCATCTGTAGCTGAAGTAACAGGAATATCAGAGTTTAATAGCTTTCCTCACCTACTAGGATCAGAAACAGTGAGTTTTTTTTGTTTTTTTAAACTAGTAAGATATTTCAAAATCCGAAGGTCTATTAAAATGTCTGATAGATCTCATTTTAACTTTCATGTAAAATTTTAGAATTTAATATTGAAGATAAAATTTTAGCTCAAATATTATCCTTACCCGTGCTTTGAACAACTGATCATACACTTCAAGTAGCCTAGATAGTGGTACTCCAATTTCCCGCATAGTGTGTGTTACGAATCCCACATCCCAGTTCAAAGAACAAACTTGTTGCTCTAGAAACTGCACTAAGAAATCTGAAAAACAAAGAACTGCCTGTTCAGGTTCCATCTTGCTTTAATATTAGTTTAACAAAGCTAATGAATGTTAGGTATCTACACAAGGTTTAGTTATGTCCTTCCTTACACAGAACCTTTCAACTGTGGAGATCAAAGCATTTTACAAAGTGCGTAAGGGTTATCCCAGAATTTACAGATGGGAAAACTGAGGCCGAGAGGATATGCAAGATGTGGCTGCTTTCCAGAGTCAGATGCTGTTATGAGCATCACAAGAGGTATTACTCAGGAGCAACAACACTATGTTACTAAAGGCTTAGCACATTGTCCTTGTGATAGTTTCAGGCTATGCTATTGGCCAGGGAAATTCAATAGCCCAACTCTGATTTTCCCTGTGACAGCACAACACACTGCTATTAGACAGCCAGACTAGTCTGTCTTTATCTATAATACTAGCACATCCATACTGTGTTTAGCTCTCTGTAACATAAAACTAGTATTTGCAAAAGCTTAGAGTGACATATATCCATGCAGGTTTTTACACAGATATCCTCTTCACGATGGCATTTGAGTATCTCAAAGAAGAAAACACAGACCCCAATCTAATAAAGAACACAGAGTTCTCCTATACTATACTTTATGGAGTTGCCTCTGTAGATATATCACATATATAGATATTGCAAGTAGATACATAAAGAGTCCAACAATTGTACAAAATAAACACATACTTTGCATATACTTAGTATGTGAATAGAAGCAGGCTGCTCTACCCTTCAATGTCTAGTTTACGTAACTGTCCAAAAATAAATTCAGCTGTTGTCTGAATATAGCAAAATAAGACCATTTCAGAACTTAGATTAGCTGCAGTTTTGGGTGCAAAGTACTAATCATAGGTAAGTTCTAGGAACGTAAGAATTGCCATATCATATCTGTATTATCAATATACATTTTACCATTACAATTTTGTCTCTTCTCTTGTTCTAGCCACTCTCTCCAATCATCCACCAAAGTGACTGTGATAATAAAGCACCACAACCCCATTGTCCAAATTCTTGCTGTTAGACAACAAAGAAACGACCAGCCATCTGCCCTAAAACCCATCATCAGGGATTCCATTCCCTAATTTACTCAACAACCTCAATCACTATCATCTTTGCAATAGTAAACTTCAATAAAAACTGATTTCATTTTACTGTTCCAGCCACAAGGGAAAATTTCACATATAAAAACAGTGATTAAAAATTACAGACAGCGGAGGAAATACAGCTTTCTTTAGAAATGTAATCTTACAATTGTCTCTCTTTTCAGAAGAAAAAGACAGGCAATTTTCCAATAATCTCAAAAACATATTTGTTTCACTATGTTCTTTTGATTCTATCTTGTATAAAAAGTACAGCATGTAAAGCTAACATTTATTTAACATATGCAAAACTAGCATTTATATATACAGGTAAATTTAGTTGCTTTTTAATTAGCATCATACAAAGTTTAAACACTGAATAAAGTATGTTTGTTTCAATGCTTAGGGAGTACTTGAGGCCTTTGAACCCACTGCCATAATGCCTATTTTTCTTCCAAATACTCTGTTAAATTGCTCACCTAAAGGAAAATAACGAGGTGTCCCAGCGTATATCTTTCCAAGTAATACCATCTTTAGATTAAGAGCTTGCATTCTGTCAGTTGGGCTCAGAGTCACACTGTCACTCAACTCTGAAAGAGAAGAGTTAGACGTATAATCTACCTTTAAATCTAAAGTTTACCGAGAGTAATTAAATTAAAAAAAACCAAACATAGCTATTACCTATTACTACAGTGTTGTATTTGCATTTACCACTGACACTCCAAGCAAGTCTCTTCTAACCCTGACTTTTATATTCTTTAGGGCATACACATAACTACATTTACTGTTGGTGGGAAGTCAGTATGTATGCATGTGGAAATGCAAATACACTTTCAGATTTCATATGAATGCATATATGTTACATGAATAGGTTTAGTATTCCCTTGAATTTCATATGAATCCACTAATATACATGACCAAATGGCTTTAATATCTTAAAAAGTCTTATCCAATAGCTTTTGGGAGACCTATGTGAAATGAACTGCAGTTTCAATCCAATACCCAAAGTGGAAAAGTGCATACATTGCAAAATCACCAACAGTTGTGACACAACTTTCCTGGCAATCTCCAATATAAAAGCTAGGACTAAATGGGCAAGGAAAGTGAACTACTTGTTCACTATAGAGGTTAAGGCAAATTGGCAGAGCCAAGTTGGGAAGCCTGTACTGCTGGAACCAGTGCTCTACCTCTTCTTCGGATAAACAGAAGACTTCAGTTTCCATGACGTCAATCTGGCAACCTTTCATAAACACTAAATTCACTTAAGGCTTTAATCCTTCTCAGCATAACTTTATTTAACATTTTGATTATGATTTTCTTATCCTGAAACCTTCAGATGAAAGTCCGCAGGATTTCTGAAGCCATCTCTTTTAGAAATGCCCCAGTACAATGGCAACCAAGAGGAGCATAAACAGAGCTCCGCTCTGCCAAGCAGGTGATCAGGGGTTTGGGGTCAATGGGGTGGAGGAGGTAGCACACTCTGCGCTCTAGATGGATCTTCTTTTGCCATTTGGCAACTCATTTCTGTCTCCAGAGAACATTATGTCGAGACTCTCCTTGAAGAGAGACATGGTTGCACATAATTGGTACAGGATCTGGGAGGAGTTGCGGGAGATGGTGTTCTAGTGGATCACAAACTAAATAGGAGTCAACAATGTAATACTGTTGCAAAGCAAAAACAAAAAAGCAATCATCATTCCTGGATGTATTAGAAAAGAGTGTTATAAGCAAGAAACAAGAAGTAATTCTTCTACTCAGCACTGGTAAGGCCTCAGCTGGAGTATTGTGTCCAGTTCTGGGCACCACACTTCAGGAATGATGTGGACAAACTGGAGAAAGTTCATAGGAGAGCAATAAAAATTATTAAAGGTCTAGAAAACATGAACTACTAGGAAAGACTGAAAAAAACTAGGTTTGTTTAGTCTGGAGAAGAGAAGACTGAGGTGGGACATGATAACAGTTTTCAAGTAGGGCAAAAGGTTGTTATAAAGAGGAGGGTTTTAAATTGTTCTTCTTACCCACTGAGAATCGGACAAGTAGTGTGCGGCTTAGATTGCAGAAAGGGAGATTTAGACTAGAGATTAGGAAAAATTCCTAACTGAGAAGGATAGTTAAGCACTGGAACAAATTACATATGGAGATTGTGGAATCTTCATAACTGGAGGTTTTTAAGAACAGGTTAGACAAAATATCTGTCCAAAATAGTCTAAATAATACTTTACTCCTGCCTCTATGCAGCTGACTGGACTAGATAACCTATCTTGGTCCCTTCCAATCCAATATTTCTATGATTCTATAAGACAATGAAGGGGAGTAAGATGATTAATGGGGTGGGAGGATGTGCTGTAAAAAAATACCCATCTATAATGTGGGTTATTCAAGTCACATGTACATGTAAATCATCCTAAGGTTTGTTTGTACAAATGTTTGATTTCTACCTTCTGTTAGGCACTGGAAACAATCATGTTAACATTACTGAATTAATAGGCAGGCTCAAAAACCCAAGCACAGCTCAATTTCAACATACCACTTAATAAAGCCATTTTTAAAAAAATTGTGTAAACAGATAATGCTACTAACAAATGAACGTATTTATTATTATAATGGAAAATAAGTGCTTTTTTTCCTACTTATGTTATAACATGTCTGTGTTTGATTCAAATAGCTGCATTCCACTCACTGTTAACACAGCTCCTAAATCTTTAGAATGATTCAACTGCCATGTCCACAACTGGAAGAAAATGTACTTCTACTGCTGCAATACAAACTGACTCAAGCCCCAATCTCAAAACAAGCTCCATGTGAGTGCAGAGGATGAGGACTTCTACTATTCTTTTGTTTAAATAATAAACGTTTGAATTTTTACAAAATTCCTAAGTTCTGAAGTTAATATTTAGGTTTCACATTCAATGAAGTAAAGCACAGAATATTCCTAAAGATTTACTTAACATCTCATGAGGATAGGATACTAACAGCAGCACAAGATCACTGGCACTAAATGCTTTCATTATCAGTTATTCTATATTTCTAAGCTACTTCAGTCCCAGTCTGTCCAGACTTACCTTTCTCAATTATTTCTTGCCAAAGAGTCTGCACCAAAATAGGGTCTGAATGACCTGCACAATGTATAATTGCAAGCTTACACTCTGAGAGTTTGAAAGGGTCAGCAAATTCACCATACAGCTGCAATAAAAGAGACAGAGTTTGATATTTCAGTCAAGACAAAACAAGATGATTTACTATCAGAGTGACATTAAATAGAACAGTTATTTATTAACATGCAACATACACAAAGTGAAACTAAGCCAAAATAGTAGATGGTGCATTTTAATAGCTATTGACAGATATTGCATGAAGAACATTTGTATTGAATCAAGTCAGCACTGTATCACGATACAATCTTAAAATTTTAAAGCAAGCTAGGAAAAAACTAGAATGCTTGTCAATTCAACACCTCCAAAATCAAAGAAGCTATGCATTGTGTAAATAACATAACATATGTTTCCTACAGCAGACAACACAAAGAGAAAAAGAGGAACTTATTGGAGGTAAAACATGAAAAGATAAGATTAGACAGGCTAAACCTAAATATATATAAATTTTGAAAATAGAACGCTGAATTCAATGAGACTTTTTTTGGCTAATGGCTGATTAACAATTTGATGGAATATGTCATTCTCAGATACTAGAAAAGCTTATATTTAAGAGTGGGATATTGCATTTTTTTTGCATGAGTAGTTTGAGCAGTCAGGTGAACATCAACTTATTTCCAATCACCTTGGTGATGTCCATCAGCTCAGAATCCAACTGTGAAATTGCATCTTGTACTGAAGAATGATGGAAATATTGCCGCTGTAATGTTTCCTCTATTTGTAGCTGTATCCTAGCCACCTAGTTTAAAAAAATTAAGATAATTCAAGAGTCATTCATTTCATCCAAAGCTATGGAAACCTGGAAAAACCTAGAATTGATTCTAACACATTTGAATATAGAAATTCCATGAGTATATGTTAGAGACATAGTCCTACTAAAGTGAGTGCATCTGGATCTACTGATTTTTATTGGGACAATGCATTTCAGCCTAAACAGTTTGTTTTCGCATTTACATTAGTTGGAAAAAAATAGTGTAATTGCCAATAATACAAAAGACCTATGCTAACACTGATACTAATAGAAACATTAACTTTTCAACATAGCTTCTCCCTTGTCCTGTCCCTCCTTCTCCCTTGTCCCATCCATTCTCCTTCCCTCCAAGCCCCCTCCTCTTCTCACTTTTCTTTCCATTTCCTCCTTAATGAAGCCCACCTCCCAAAAAATAATTACGGAACTAACACGATGTTTGCTGCCATTACACAATTCACTCTGTGTGCTATAGCTCATTCCCGCAACCTGTCTGTCTTCTTTATTAGATTTTAATCTCTTCAGGGAAGGGACTGTGCTGCTCTGTGTTTGTACAGTGCCTATCACAATCGGGTCCCCACTCTTGGTTGGTCCTTAGGTAGTACCATAAACAAACAAGACTATAATAGCAACTAAGGAAAATGGTTTTTCATTTTTTCTTACTTCCATTTTCTCTTCTAGTTCATGCAGAAATTCGCCATCTGCAGCTATCGATGATATGGCAGTGGAACTCTTGGCACTCAAAATGGCACGTGCAATATACTCAAGACGCTGCTGAAGTGGAATTTCTGTGCTGTAAAAGAAATATTCAGACTGTAAGCCACATGCCTAGAACACAGACTTTCAGAAATGTAGGGCAGGAAGGGACCTTGAGAGGACTGGAACAGTCACTGTGCTGAGAAAGGACCAAATAAACCTAGACCATGCATGACAGGTGTTTGTCCAACCTGTTTTTAAAAACCTTCAGTGATGGGGATTCCACAACTTTCCTTGGAAGCTTATTCCAGAGCTTAATTCCCCATAGAGTTAGAACTTTTTCCTAAAATCTAATCTAAGTGTTCCTTGCTGCAGATTAAGCCCATTACTTCTTGTTCTCCATGTCCACTAAAGGAAGGTTAGTTCATCACCATCCTTTTTGTAACAGCCATTAACATAGTTAAAGACTGTTTTCAGGTCCCCCCTTCAATCTTCTTCTCTCCAGACTAACCATACACAGGTTTGTTTTTTGTTTTTTCCTCATAAATCAGGATTTCTAAACCTTTTACCGTGCTTCTTGTTCTCTTCTAGATTCTCCCAATTTTTTCCACATCTTTCTTAAAGTGTGGAGACCAGAACTGGACACTGTACTCCATCTGAGGACTCACCAGTGCCATGCAGAGTGTGACTATTCCCTTCAGTGTCTTACGTATGACATTTTTGTTATTACACTCCAGAACATTAGCCTTTTTTGCAACTGCATCACATTGTTGAAGCATTCAATTTGTGATCAACTATAAACATTAGATCCTTTTCAGCAGTACTAGCACCTACCCTGTTATTCCCAATTTTGTAGTTGCACATTTGAGTCTTCCTTCCTAAGTGTAGTACTTTGCACTTGTCTTTATTTAATTTCATCTTGTTGATTTCAAACCAATTCTCTAATTTGTCAAGGTTATTTTGAGTTCTAATCCTGTCCTCCAGAGCGCTTGCAATACCTCCCAACTTGGTGTCATCTGCGAATTTAATAAGCATACTCTCCATTCCTCTATCCAAGTCAAAATACTGGACTGACCCCTGCGAGACACCACTAGACATGGCTAACCATTCTGACATCAAACCACTAATAATTACTCCTTGAATAGGTCTTTCAACCATTTGTGGGTACTATAATACCCAGCTTTTAGTAATTGCATTTTCCTAGTTTGTTTATGAGAATGTCATGTGGAACTGTTGTATGCAGTGGTTTGTAGCCATGTTAGTCCCGGTATATTAGAGTGACAAGGTGGGTGAGGTAATATCTTTTATTGATCAACACATGTCTCATCACTCTCACCAGGAGAAGTTAGTCCAATAAAAGATATTACCTCACTCACCTTGTCTCTCTAATTTGGAACTGTGTCAAAAGCTTTACTGAAGTCAAGAGATATCATGTCTACTGCTCCCCCCTAGCCACTAGGCCAGTAATCCTGTCAAAAAAGTGTGTCCCCAAAATAGTTATACTAAAGAGAACATAGGAAGCAGGACTTCTAAATTCTCCTGGCTCTGACACTGACTCAAAGTGTAACTAAATAACACTTTGCACATGCCCATCTGTAAGACATTCCTCCCACAGCTAGTCTACAATTATTATACAAAGCTATATAATAAAATACACAATGTAACTAAGTTACCATTTTAATATTCCACAGCTACATTAATTCTGTAACTTGTTTATTTCTGTATAAAATATGCAACAATTTCCATTTTATCATTCTAATAGTGGTCAGGTTAAAAACTGACATTCATATAATAATATTTTAGGTTTTTGTTTATTGTTCAGTCTTTACACAAATTAACTTTTCTTTTATTATCTCAATACTAGGAATAACATATTGATTACAAAGTGTCCATACCTATGCATGTCTGCCAATTTAGCCAACACTCTGGCTGCATTACTGAAGTTCCTGTTCTTCTCAAAGTATCTCCACAGTAAATCCATATAACGGACTTTGTTTTGATCAACCTTGGCCATACGCACCAGATACGGCTCCAGAAATGGGGAGGTAATCTGCAGGAATCATATAAACCACAGTTAAGTTTTTTTTTTTTTTAAAGCATCCTTAAAAACTTCTCTGTTCCTAGTGTATGTGTTTTTAGCCAGTATTACAATCAAATCTTTTGGCTTAATAGAAGTACCCTATAAAATATTTTTGTGAGTATGTTTGTTTTGCATGATCTTACCTGTAGCAGTTTATCTGCAAGATCAGCTTGCATCAGCCAGTTGTAGAGAGCAATAGAGAAGAGTTCATCTGTTGAACGCTGAGCCAATTTTAGCATTTGTTCAAACTAAACGAAGAAAAGTCAAAAGTTGTTACTCCAGAACTGTTCACATTTCATACATAGCTCAAAGTCTTTGTCACTGGGTAACATCTATATTAACATTCAGTAATTTTTATGAACACCTATCTTCTCACATACTGAAACACGTTCAAGTCCTGACTTTCTCTCTGTTAATTTACTTTGCAACAATATGTTGTACAAACTTTTTATAAGAAGTTTTACAGCCCTCAGGAAACAAACTGGTAGCTTTTTAACTTAAGCCTTGCCTAGTATTTACAGAGCAAGATAGTTGTGACTGTATCTCTTTTGTAAATTTCTTACATGCTGTCCCGCTTCTTCATTGCTCAGCATATTGGGATCAGATGACAACACTGGAGGGCCTGGCTTTTTGGGTACACTGGGAGACTGAGGAGCAGCTTTACTTTGATTTACTAGTTCTTGAAGGGTGTCAGTGATGCATTTGTAACTGTTTAACCTGCAAGTCGGTGCAAGACAAAGAACAGTTTAAGTTACAGATATCTGTGAGATCCTTGCTCCCACAAGATAGGTTGCTGTATAAATCAGAAAAATATTTCTGAAACTAAAAAGAAAAAAGTTTTTGTAGGACCCGGTCAGCTGAATCAATGTAATTTACTAGCACTCTCTCTCTTCTGGAATGATCTTTCTTACAAATACTTTGTTGTGCAAATTCCCCACTTCAGTAGTAACTGCTAACATGTTATTTTCCTTTCAGTTAGGAGGGCAGGATGCAAAGGCCTTGTAGGCTGCTTATTCCCAATCAGAAATAATTTAAGGGTTATACACTATGAATACTACTCCTTACCCAGGGCATACTTTTCATAATGGAACATATTCCATTAAAAAAGTAACGTGACTAAAGCTGGCCAACAATTTACAGATATTCTCGAAGTCACTGCTTCCCCAAACAATAGTGCTGCAAAGGGGGACTGTTAAAAACTGGAATATCATCCACAATTTTTTTTTTTTTTAACAAGTTACAGGTTAATTCAATTATATAAAGGTTAGATCACAGACAGCCTTTCCCAAACCATATCTTACAGCCTATAATCAAATAACTTTTTGGCCCAAATAACGATGGCACATTTTACCAATATCTAAGGAACACGCACTGAGAAAAAAAATATGTTCTCATCCTGCTCTTAATTCTAGAAGGCTTATCTATTATCCCACCCAAATCAGCTGCTAAGTTCTTATGAGTAAATTGCCTTGAATAAAATTTCCCGTATATCCTGAAAACTTGCCTCTCCTGGAAAGCCTGGAGTCCAACAATATCCTCATCAGGTTCTCCATTTTTGTAAAAATGAAGTCCGAGACCTTGAGGATCCTTCTTCTCAGCAGCAGTAAGAGACAGTTCCACCACACCCTCATAGAAACGCACTTGAGATAAGGAAGAACTGAGAGTTTGGTCCATCACAATATTAAACATATTGCAAACTACTATCCAATACTGAACTAATATATTGCACACTTCCCATTTTAGAATGCAAGAATTCCCCAAATTCCCAATGGCCCTGATCCTACAAATTAAGAACATGCTTAATTTAGGGGACTATTCACATGCTTAAAGTTATACATTTGAAGGATTGGGGCGCAAATAATTTTGAATGTTACAGCAGTTGTATGATTATCTACAAAAAGCATTTATTTTCTCCGAATGCTACGTTAACACAGACATCTTTCAACAACATGTACGGTATGAGACAACACCTGCAACAATAAACAGCCATTTAAATTCTACCCTAAGTGTTTTGTTAAAATAATTTTACCAAATGGTTAAGTGCCTTGACAATTTAACTTAGAAAATGTGGAACAGTGCACAGGAATATTTTTTAAATAGGAAAAATATGCCTGAGTTGCTCAAATCTAATCAAGAAAAGCCATAAACAAAAAGAAGATTTTGCTGTGTATAAAATGCAAGGGCTAACAATAAGCTATTTATGGGTGAAATTTGCTCAAACCCCAGAGGGAAATAGAAAACATGGAACTAATGGACATCAGGAAAACTTCTTTATGCACAGAATAATCAGTTTATGGAATGGATAACAAAACACTAAAATTTTAGAAATGAAAAACCCAAACAAGTTACATAGGATGAAATTCAATAAGGACAAATGAAAAGTATTCCACTTAGGAAGGAACAATTAGTTGCACACAAAATGGGAAATGACTACTTAGGAAAGAGTACTGCAGAAAGGGATCTGGGGATCCCAAGCTAAATATGAGTCAACAGTGGAACACTGTTGCCAAAAAAAAAAAAAGGAAGCAAACATCATTCTGGGATGTATTAGCAGGAGTGCTGTAAACAAGACACAAGAATTAATTCTTCCGCTCTACTCTGTGCTGATTAGGCCTCAACTGGAGTATTGTGTCCAGTTATGAGCGCTACATTTCAGGAAAGATGTGGACAAATTGGAGAAAGTCCAGAGAAGAGCAACAAAAATGATTAAAGGTCTAGAAAACATAACCTATGAGGAAAGATTGAAAAAACTGGGTTTGTTTAGTCAGGAGAAGAGAAGACTGAGTGGACATAACAGTCATGTACATAAAAGGTTGTTATAAGGAGGATAGAGAATAATTGTTCTTCTTAACCTCTGAGAATAGGACAAGAAGCAATGGACTTAAATTGCAGCAAGGGTGGTTTAGGTTGGACATTAGGAAAAGCTTCCTAATTATCAGGGTAGTTAAGCACTGGAATAACTTGCCCAAGGAGGTTGTGGAATCCCCATCACTGGAGATTTTTAAGAGCAGGCTAGACAAACACCTGTCAGGGATAGTCTAGATAATACTTAGTTCTGCTGTGGGTGCAGGGGACTAGACTCTGAGGCCCTCCCAACATGTTATAAAAATTCCATGGCCCACCTGTGCCACCACAACTGTTTTTCAGACGATTAAAAGCCAGGGCCGGTATTAGGGGATAGCAACCAGAACAACTGCCCAGGGCCTCAAATCACAAGGAATTTTGTGAAACGAAGTTGCTCGGGCTTCGGCTTCAGCCTCGAGCAGCAGAGCTTGGGATTCAGCCTTCTACCCTGCGCCCCTGTGAGTCTAATGCCAGCCCTGCTTTCTAGTTTATTTTGGTAGACCTCCCTGAAACCTTCTTGCATCTCCCAGGGGCCCTAGACCCCTGGCTGGGAACCGTTGGACTAGATGACCTCTCGAGGTCCCTTCCAGTCCTATGATCCTATGGTGAAAAGAAGAATCATTACAGATTAAGCCTATTGATGGACAAATGTAAGTGAGCTGCTTAGATTCCTTCCACCCTGAAATGTGACTATCAATAATAGGTAAAGAGCTAACACATTTAGAATGTGAATTAATACATAAGTCCCTCTGTCTCCATGTATTCATTTCCTCTTACCTATATGTATATTTTTCTGCATTATCTCTCAGATACTCCAAGAATACTATGCCCTGATCTGAAGTGTCAAAGAGGTAAAAATGGAGTCTGAACCGAAGACTGAATTCAAAAGTTGTCAAGTTTCCAGTGTTGTTTGCCTCTCACCTTGTCTATACTGTGCACAGACATTAGAAAGGTCCACTTGATTGCTGATCTTTTGGTACTCCTTCAATGACTCTCTTAGCATCTTCTCTTTTTCCAATTTGCTCTGAACCTGTCGGGACCGCTGAAGCAATTCATTTGCCTACAGTGAAACAATTGGAAATTTAAATCCTTACTAATTTAAGTTACACTGTCAAAGAGATTTTCTTTGCAATAACTCACTCTGTTAACTCATGTTTCAAAGCCTGAAGTACTACAGATCCTATCACTTCACGTTAAAAAAAAATAATAAAAAGTTCTCTGCCCAGAGACGACATGTCAAGTTTTACGCAGAAAGATTCTGTATCAATGATGAGAGATGAAAGGAGGTTTTTGTTACTGGTTTACTGGCTGACTGAACTGAATGAATTGGTTCCTGTCTGAATGCTTGTTTTTAATGCTCCCAGGTGAGTTACAGTGTTGGAAGATTGCTTAAATGTAGGGCAACAGAAGTTTCATATAGATGCCTTTTTAACTATTATATAAATCTAAAGGAAATAAAGTTGGAGATGGAATTAAATGTAGATTCATAATGGAAAATGGGCATTTAGCTATTGTATCACTATCAAATGACATGTCATTTAATGGCAAATAAATCTGACAGTCAAGAGCACAAACATTTTGTGCTCATCTGATTACACTACCTAATATTCTGCAAGTTTGGATGGAAGACCAGTAATGATAATCAGCACATTTTCAAGTAATATCTACTAGATTTACATTGAGCTCCAAAAGGATACAGTGAGATTAATATAAAATGCACAATAGCATTTTGCTACAGCAAAAGAACAATTATACAGAACAGTTCTGTCTTCCTCTCACTATCACCACAGAGAATCAAAAGTACATTATACCTTGGAACAAACAGCATCATCAGTACTGTACAGAAGTGGACATATGTCTTGTAAATGTGAACTGATGCCATCCACAGCAGCATTATCTCTGATGTAACAGTTAATGAGAGAGGCAATAAGTGCTCCAGTTAACTCTTTGTCTCTAATTACTAAGTCTTTGAAAGTAGTAATCTTCAAATGCTCTTTAAATTCCTATGGGAAGAAAAAAAATCCATTACATTTCCAAAGATGCAGCATTCTCACATTTCGAAACAGAATTATTATAATAGAAGCAAATTCAGCTGCTTTCCCAACAAACAACAAACAAATTTCAATGATCAAAATTCACAGAATCAATGCACATTTTTTAATGCATGTTAAAGACTAAAATAGAAATACATTAAAGAGGATGATCCAGCAGTTATGGCCCTCACCTGGGACTCAGAAGAGCAGAGTGAAATTCCCTGCTCTGCCAAGGACTTCCTGTGTGACCTGAAGTCTGCGTCACTGAAGTCTCTGTGCCTCAGTTCCCCAACTGTAAAATGGGCTGATAATACTGTGTCCCTACCTCAGAGGGCAGTTGTGAGGATGAGTATGTTAACATTGTGAGACATTCTAGGGCTCATATATCTATCGAAGAGACATGGATAAATGAATACAGGTGTCTCAAAGGACTTTGGACTCAAAGGAAATTATGCATGTTTGCACCTTTTTTGTATAAAGTATTAAAGGTTATCATCCTGTTTTTAAAAAAATACTGTAAATATCTAGTCGTGTGAATCTTTTTACGAATGAGTGGTATATCTCAACAGACTGAAAACTAAAAGAATGCAAGAGAAGGGGTTTTTGTTTGTTAGTTTTAACAGCTAGTTAACTAACTCTTGACAAACACTGGAGAAATGCGTCTTCTTTAAAACAAACAATCACACTCAACCTCAAAAGTGAGGACTGAGAAAACTTCTCATGTTGATATTTCAACCAACAAATAAAACACAGATACTTTCCCTCAGCGCGCGCACACACACACACTTCTGCAAATCAAATTTAAAATTATCCTCACTATCACCAGGACAGAATTACTTATCCTCATAAATTAACTGCTGATGCTAGATTGGTGCTAATGGTGCAATGTTTTTCATTGCCAAACAAAACAACTTTGATTAAAGCTGTTATTGATGGTCAACTTAGAACACGCCATGTTATTTACACAAGACAAATGCAGTTACTTTCTTTCCTTTATAAAGATGACCTCAGTTCTACATTCTCTGTCACTGAAATCAACTGTGTTTCAAATAGGCTTTAGATTCCAAAGGTGTCTCCTGAGCTACTTGATGCAGCATTTGTTGACACATCTGCCAGTTATCTTAATGGTAGCAGCAGCAGAAGTTCCTCCACAAATTTCCTAGAGGACTGAACAGCCCGTCGCATCCCAAAACTGCTGAGACTTGAAGCCTCTGGTACCTGGGCCTTTCTTCCTCTGCTAGACTTTTGCAAGCCAGAAGGCAGGGAGTGCATTTTCTATGCAGGTTCATTTCAGTCCCCTTGTCTTCACTCCCCAGACTTTGCTCAATGGCAAAGTGAGGACAGAATGATTAGAAAACAAACTCAATATTAACTTCTAAGCAGAGTTTTAAAACAGCAAATCCAGTATTACTTAATAGCATCTCAAATATGTTAATTAGTTTGGGGCATGAGAGCAACACGTTAGATTTTATTTTAACAGAATACTTGCAACACCAAGAAAACTGAACTCTGGAAATCTCTGTACATGCTGTATAGGTTGTGAAGTCCATTTAAATGGATTAGACTAACACTGTTTAGAATACATATGTAAGAGGTCCAGACTTGTTAAATGCAATCAATTAAAAAAAAACCCAACAAACATACTGTTGTTTAGTAAAGTTTAAACCATACCTTCTGAAGCTCACCTACAACAACATTGAACTGGTGCTCACAGAGAAGTTTCCACAAAGCTAAAGCCTGGCAGGTTTTGTGAACAAGTTGCTGGATCCCCTGAAGTGAGGTCTTCTCTGTTAACTGTGCCTCTGCTGTAACATTGAACAGATCATGGGTAATTTTTTATTCAGGTACTACATGTACTCTTCTTGAGTTACCAAGCCAACTTTTGTTTTACAATGACATTTCCCCATATTTTTTAAGGAGTTTTTTCCTCTCTCTTTGCTGTTTGATGTTTCATTTTCATTCCTGTTTGTGTGGATCTTTAAATCTCAACACTTCCCAAAACAGATACTAATTTGTCCCCACTGATCTCCAACTACAAACACAACAGAAGACTTTTTTGAAAAATAAACATAGTTCTGTATGTGCACACTGATTTCATATATTGACCAGCCTCAAATAGAAGTCCAGATTAGTAATTTATCATAAATCAAAAAAGGAGTGTATTCAACAAACTATACTAAATTATTCTAGAAACAGCAATTATAAATAATGTACTTAATTTCTTTCAATTTATAACTGCTACGGTAATACAAATAAATTATTGATAATAGTAATACATTAATTAATAGCATCTTCTATTTAACAGCATCACTTAAATATGAAATCAAAGTAACAAAAATTAAAAGTAAAAACACCCCAATCCATGTATTGGAGTTAAGGGTGTGTTATGATGAAATATGAATGTCTTTATATTGGATATAATATGTTGATTTTGTAGGAAATGTAATAATTATGATGTCCTTAATTCACTTCTTTGGTAAAGTGCTTGCATGTTATGAAGGATGCAACTACTGCTGGTCACTTGGCAACCACAACTATGTTTTGAAAGGAAGTTTTTCAGTTTTGGCAGGCACACATTAAAATATAACAAAACATGAATAGGCAGTTGATCATTTATTCTATTTAAAGATTGGGTTTTTTTTACACTATTGGTAGTATTTGTTACAGAAATGAGAGAGAAAGCATGGGAGAATTAATAAACTGAAGAAACCTAAAGAATTTTGATCCTTGCTGTGTATGTGCACCAGATAGCTCGTGAACAGATCTCATGCTGCATCTCCGTGAGTAACTCCTCAACCTCTCTGGTTTCTGAGTGCTGGCTGAGGTCTAATAACCAGGACTGGCACTAGGGGTTTGAGCGCCCTAGGCGCACGGCAATTTCGCCACCCTGCACGCTGGTCCCACGACGCCGGTGGAGCTGCCGCAGTGGTGCCTGCGGAGGATCTGGTGCTCCATGGCTCCGGTGGAGCTGCCGCAGTGGTGCCTGCGGGAGGTCCACTGGAGCCGCGCGAGGAGCCGACCATCCGCAGGCACCACTGCGGCAGCTCCACCGGAGCCGCCTGCTGCCCCCTCCGGCAAAACGGCACCCACCAATTATTCTGGCGCCCTAGGCGATTGCCTAGGCTGCCTAAACGGTAGCGCCGGCCCTGCTAATACCTATATTTAAGGAGGAAGCATAGTCTAGTGGATTGGGTAACAGGAATTCATGAGTTCTAAACCGAGCTCTGCTATCTTCTTGATGGCTGGACTTTGCATGTCTCAGTTACTTCATCAATTAATGGGGAGTAATACAGAAGAATTGCTTGGATTAATGTTATTGCATCATTTAGAAAAGATAAACTGCTATGTACTATGATTAACAAATACAGACAATTTTATGAATTAGCATGACACAGATATGATCTGTATTACTGTATCACCTAGAAGCCCTAGTCATGGACAGAGGACCCTATTATGTATAGAGACTTGTGACAAAAAGGGAGAAAGACCATAAGAATGGCCATAGTGGGTCAGGCCAATGGTCAATCTAGTCCAGTATCCTGTCTTCCAGATACTTCAGAACAGACTAGGGTAATTACTGAATGATCTGTCTCCTGTCCTCCATCTCAACTTCTGGCAGTCTGAGGTTTAGGGACACTCAGAGCATGGGGTTGCATTCCTGACCATCCTGGCTAACAGCCACTGATAGATAAGTTCATAGAGGATGGGTCTAATTCTTTTTTTAACCCACTTACATTTTGCCCTTCACAATATCCCCTGGCAAAGAGTTCCACAGGTTGACAGTGAGTTGTGTGAAGTATCTCCTTATGTTTGTTTAAACCTGCTGCCTATTAAATTTCATTGGTGATCCATGGTTCTTGTGTTATGTGAAGAAATAAATAAAACTTTTGTTATTCACTTTCTTTACACTACTCATGGTTTTATAGACCAGCATCATATCCCCTCTTAGTCGTTTCTTTTCTAAGATGAACAGTCTCCGATTTTTCAATCTCTCTGCATATGGAAAATGTTCCATGCCCCTAATCATTTTTGCTGCCCTTCTCTGTACCTTTTCCAATTCTAATATACAATTTTTGAAATGGGGCCATCAGAACTACATGCAGTATTCAAGGTGTGGGCACACCAGGGATTTACAGAGAAAATTTCACAATGCTACTATCTCATTGTCTATCCCTTTCCTAATGGTGCCTAACATTGTTAGCTTTGATGACTGTTGCTGCACATTGAATGAATGTTTTCAGAGAACTATCCATGACTCCAAGATCTTTCTTGAGCGGTAACAGCTAATTTAGACCCCATAATCTTGTATGTATAGTTGATATTATGTTTTCCACTGTGCATTACATTGAATTTCATCTGCCATTTTGATGCCCAGTCACCTCGTTATGTGAGATCCCTTTGGAACTCTTTGTAGTGAGCTTTGGACTTAACTGTCTAGAATAATTTTGCATGGTCTTCAAACTGCCACCTCACTGTTTACCCCTTTTTCTGGATTATTTATGAACACGTTGAACAGAACTGGAACTATTACATATTCTTGGGGTGCATTACTATTTACTTCTCTCCACTATGAAAACTGACCATTTATTCCTGTCATTTGTTTCCTATCTTTTAACCAGTTATTGATCCATGAGAGGACCTTCCCTCTTATCTCACGACTCCTTACTTTGCTTAATAGCCTCTGATGTGGGACCTTGTCAAAGGCTTTCTGAAAGTCCAATTACATTATATTGACTGAATTACGCTTGTCCCCGTGTCCGCTTACACCCTCAAAGAATTCTAATAGATGGGTGAAGCATGATTTCCCTTTGCAAAAGCTGTGTTGACTCTTCCTTAACATACTGTGTTTATCTATGTGTCTGATAATTCTGTTCTTTACTATAGTTTCAACCAATCCGCCTGGTACTAACCGGCCTGTAATTGCCAGGGTCACCTCTGGAGCCTTTTTTTTTTTTTTTTTTTAAAAAGACCAGTGTACAGACAACCGTCTAGCTTTTATTTTATTCCAGTGTTTCTGAGTGTAAGAAACAGGACGGAGAAAACATTAGCAACTACACAAGATTTTGATCTAATTCTTCACAGAGGAGAAAGCAGCTTAAAAACTGCTTTAATTAGTTTAATTTATTGAAATGTCATGGGGAAACGTGACCTGTGGTTTGCCATACCTCTGACAGCTAGATGATACTATCTTTAATAATTTGATATTCATTTTACAGACAAAAGTTGTTTGTGAATTGCTTTAAGGAGCTAGTTTGAATACTAAATCTCATAGTATCCAATTGGAACTCATCCTAAACAGGATACACATTTGTATTCTGGGATGAGTGATGTCATCCATCAAATTCAAAGCAGAAAGACTAGCAAGTGTTGCTCTGTCTACATTCGGGTTTTCATGTTGGGCACATGCTTCATCCCCAAAGGAACCATACAGAAATGCCCACTTCAATTTCCCCATAGAAATAAACACAGAAATGTTGGTACTGATAAAATATTATAATCTTGTCAGAAATGAAGAGCAAAATGTAAACAGTTGATGTCACCCAGACTATATTGTTCTTTGTACAGTTCTTATCTCTGAGTACAGTTTATTCACAGAAGCCAATTCTGCATTTTTATTCAGGCTCTTAACTGGAACAACTCTGAGAGATTAGCATTTGGATGCACCACCTTTTGATGCTCATTGTTCAAGGGTATTTCCCTTACCATAGAACTTCCTCTGGAGCTCTTGTTGCACTTGCTGAGAACTTCCACCATCAGGCCGCATGAACCCTAGTAACCTCTGCTGCAGGTTTGCAGGAGTGCTAAAACTGAAATTCCAAAATAAATTAAGAAGCTATTAGTGCAAACCCTGAACATTTATTTAAAAAGAAACTAAAACTAAGTTTGAGAGTTTGAGTGGATATGTTTTATTAGAGAGGAAAGGAACACTTTAAGGCAAAATGAACAACACTGTTGTATCATTATGGAATAATTTTCAAACAGTAACACTTCTATGTCCTTTGTAAACCAAGCATATAAAATCCTACCTTGGGTTTCCAAGAGCTCCTATTGTTGCAAACTGTGAATTTCTGTCCAGAAATTCCTGTAAACCTTTTAGTTCCTGTAACACACATTCTAGCATGTGCGATGAAACACTGCTTTCAATCTGCAAGAGAAGGAGGGGGCTTCTTTACATTTCAAATCTCTGAAACTTTTAAATTTTCAGCTGAGAGACATGAAACGGTCATTAAAGAATAAAAACCACCAAGACAATATTATCAAAAGGACAGCATACTGAAGGTGCTATGTGGAGTTAATGCACTATCATTAATGCTATGATTTTGGCATGGAGGTCATGGTGTTCACAGTAATCATGAATCTGAATGAAGTCTGTCAGGAACCCATCCAACATTCACTCTGCAGCGACAGCTCCTGTTGCATGATGCTGGGCCTGGCTCCATAGGTGCCAGAGATGGGGGGGCAGGGAGGAGCAGCATCTCCCTCCTGTTTTTCTTTTTAAATAGGGGCCTCACTACCTTTTCAAACCTCTCTGGAAAGGAGTGCACCACAGCCTGGCTAGCTGGCACCAGCTCCCACTCTGAATGCGCAGCATGCTGGCCAGGTCCTGTTTTGTGTTGCACGCTGGCAGTTGGGTCTTCACCTGCCAGAACTGCAGCGGCAGCTCCTCTTGGTGCTGGGGACCGAGTGAGTCTGGGATGGATCCGTCACCTGAGGATCTTGGGCTCACCAGCAGGGAGGATAAGAAGTGGGAGTGGGAGGGGGGAACAAGGTGGTGGAGGAAGGGACTCCAGAATGGTCATGCTGGACTTTTGCAGTCCTTCCAGCACACATACCTGGCTCCCCACTAGGCAATAGCAATGTGGAGTACATGGGTCACCATGACATTCAGGTCTGGTGCATATAGATGGAGATGAGGGGAGGACATGCCACACCTGTGTGGCACTTCAACCATGTATGCCAGGCTGCAAAGCCTAGAATAGGGTAAACTTGCTTTTACGACTTTAAAGCCTGTGTGCATGCTGATGTAGCAAAAACTACATTATTGGCGACCTTTCTGTGACTTTTCTTCCTCTTCCCCCTCCCCACAGCTTTGCCATGAAACTTACAAAAATTTCCATGCCAAAATCATAGCCTTAACTATCATGTTCCACCTGAAGACCACAGCCCAAACCTAAATTTGGCTGAAGAAGAAGATGAGGCTGGCATTAGCTTAGTACTTAGAAGTTTATCCACTCAGAAATCCTCTACACATTTTGCCCCATGGGCTAAGTTGAAGCTCAGGACTGGACTATCTGAGATTATGAAGATTTTTGTTTATTAGAATATTTGCATGCATATTATATATAATTTTCTTTGCCTTTTTAAAGAGACTATTAGTGCCAGCTGACACCATTGGGAAATGAAATTCTCTCTTGTTGGAAAAATAAAAACAGAGGCAGCTTGCAAAGGTCTGAATGGACTTGCAGAGCTCTTCTGTTGACTCAGTCGGTCACAAGCTAGGACGCTGCACAAAGCATTAGAGCAATTTCTGCTCAGCCATTCTTCTGGGGCTGTCAGCAAAGCAAACAAGATGCACTAAACTAGTTTGGGTTTTCTTTTGAAATAATGTGTATTAGGAGATAAGACCAATGTATTTCACACAACTCACCAAACATACCAGCTAGTAATTTTTAGGCACCACTAATTTGGGTAAAACTTAAAACTAGTAACTTAGACAGGAAAGATTTTACAACCCATTCCCAGTCCTCCTATAAAGAAAAAATAAACACAATCAATAAATATTTATTGTTTCTGCTAAAATGCCATGAGTATCACAATGCAGTGTCACTGATAAGAGAGGACATGTAAAAGTGCTAGAGAGAAATAAATAAAGTCTTTAAGGAAGATTTTAAAAGACCAAATAATCTCCCACTTACTGCAACAACTTCTCGATTACCACTCTTGAAAACTCTCTCAACAACTATACTGCCATCCCAAATATTTCTGAAATACAAGACAATAGTATGTTAAACATCAAATAAATTAACAAAAATGCCATTGGCCTTGAAAAACTGTTTCTTTTCTAAACCATTTCCTAATACAAATTGCCAGTGTTTATGAATTAAAAAACTCTCCCCTCACCCTGAATCCAACCCAAAGAGTCAACCTGTAAAAAACAGGGTCTTGATTCATAAAAAACATGAGTATAGCAACTGTACCTTTCAGAATTAGGTAGATAGAAATTACAATTAAAGAAACAAAACCTCTTTATGTGCTTTAACAACACTAGGTTTGATTTCCACAAATTATTTTGCACATAAGCTAATAGTAGTCGCTGAAGAGAGTAGGCAGGCAAATATCATATATGCCAGAGGTTCTCAACTGGGGGTCCACAGAGCCCTGTTGCTGAAATCCAGTGCCCTAAGCCACAGTGCTGAAGCCGAGAGCGGCGTGGGGCTGAAGCCGGCGGACGCCCGCAAGGCTACAATTTCAGGAGCAACATGGGGCTGAGCTGGCAAACCTCTCCCCCACCAAGCCAGGAGCAATGGGGGCTGAAGCTAGGACCCTAGTGCCCCCCGCCCTGCTGAAGCTGGGAGCTGCGCGGGGAGCCCCCACCCAGCACCTAGCTACCCCCTGCCTGCATCGAGCTACTCCCCTGCCCACACACAATCCCTAGCTACCCCCTGCCTGCACGCTGAGCTACTTCCTGCCCACACAGCCCCTAGCTATCCCCTGCCTGCACCTTGAGCTACCCCTGTCCCTGCAGCCTGAGCGGCTGTCCAACTTTTTGACCTGAGTCCCCTCTTTGAGTTATATTTTTTGGTTGCATCCCTCCACAGCCCAGACAGGTTGAGTGGCCTAATGAGGGAGTTAGGGGGTGGAGGTTGCGCTCCCTTCCTGGACCCTGCTGTGCAGAGCTGGCTTGAGCCCTGCCAGTCCTTTGCCCCCTCCCCCCAACAGAAGTAAAACTATGCCTATGCCCTGGCCTGGAGCCCCCCATTTCCCCCCTGCCTGGCCATGGCATTTTTAATAGCATGTTGAGAGGGGCCTCAGCAAGAAAAAAGTTCAGAACCCCTAATATATGCCATATTACACATTTTTTTTCTTAAAGGCAGTACTTTTAGAGTACCAAAGAGGGTTCTGTTCTTAAACAGGCCTCCTACTACCACATGGTTAGAGGGCAAGCTAAAACTTGCCAAAATCCCCATTTTTGCAGTGCTATCTTCTAGCATACTAGAGATCAATAATACCATTATTTATTATTGGTAAGCACTAACAGCTTGCTCAGAATAGGACAAGGTTTTTAAAAATCCCTTAACCAGAAGGCTACAATCTAGGGGCTCAGTCCTGTGAGGTGATGAGCATTCTTGTTTCCTACAGACTTGAATAGGAGCTGAAAGCAAATAGCACCTTGCAGGACTGGACCTTAAGAAACGAGTTTGCAGGGGTCTGTGCTTGTAGACAGCCCATTGCAGGGTCAGGGCCTAGGTAGATCTGTTGCCCAGCTCACCCACAGAATGCAATTATGAGCAGAGCTGTAAACGGAATGAGATAACAGAAACCATATGAACAGGAAGGGAAGGAAACAAATGGAGCAGTAAGGGAGAAAGTAGAACAAGAAATTGCTGTGGCGTACTCCTTCTTTACTTGCTTCGTCTATTATGCGTGATGACATACTCTGTGAGATAACCTGGGTACTATTAGGTCTAAGAGAGGGAAGGGAACCAATAAATTCGACATTTTGCACATATGTTACAATGGCTAACTACACTCTTGTAGTGAGAAGCTAACATGTAAGACTAATTTGCCTACATTAGTCACAAATACACACTTTTTAATGATTAAACTACAGTAAATACAGTATCAAAAGCAAATACTACTCCATTAGTGGACAGAAAGACTGTGTTATGAACTGAGTGACAAAACATCTTTTACATGAACAACTCACCCTATAATTCGAGAGAAGTATATGCAGATGCCATTGTGTTTTCCTGAAAACACTATCTCTGGGCCCATCATACCACTCATGGATGCACCAGCCTGAGACACTGAACTGCCTGCAGCAAACATTGGGGTTGACATACTAGGAGGGTGCAAACCTAGGACAGGGACACATATAGATTAATCCAATTATTTTTTATAAAAATAAATCTAGTTGAGAAAACAACAAAAAATGAAAAAATAAGATACCTTGAGCTGGTGTTGTCAAAAAGCTTGGATTAGGATAGGGACTGCCAATAGGCATAGGGGAACCTAAGGTGAAAGAAAGTAATATATACATCTATTGCATCAAAAACAACAACAAAAACCCATGATATGAAAAGAACGTTAAGATTGCCAAGTCAAGCATCCAGAAGTTAAGAAAGATGAGAAATAAATTTACCTTATGCAACCTAGGTTTGGCCCCTTGTACATATCCATTACCATAAAGTCTTTAATTACATGATCACTAACTCTTGCCTCATTTGGTGCACAGAATGGTCTATACTCACTGAATGGGTAGCTATTTAATATTTCTTTTTATCCTAATTATGCCTCATAAACTGCACACAATCCAAACTCAGCACCAAACACAAGGGCTTTCCTATGGTGTTCTCATTGCTAAAAAAATATTGACTTTCTCTTCACAACACTCCTGTGAGGTGAGGTGGTATTATCCCCATTTTATTCCCCATGGGAATTGAGGCCAGACATTAAAGACAAAATTGTCAAAAGTGTCAACTATTTTTAGGTGTCCAATCTGCAAAGCCTAGGGCCTGACCTTTTCAGGATGCAAAAGCCTTATATAATACTTTGTACATTTAGATCGGGGCTTTCACTGACCTCAGTTGCAGCTGTGAATTTTCATCACTTCACCAAACCAGACAACAAGCGCCTCAAGTGGAGTACCCAGAAAAAGAGGCACACACAGTGGCCACATAGGAAAATTCGGTTTACGTTCCTTACCCAGCAACACATAGAACACGTCTGTGGCAGGGATAGAATTCAATTCTCCAGGGTGACATTCAACTGTCTTAACCATGAGACCCATCCTCTCCTGCAATAAATGAGGCAGGGTTCCTACAGACAACAGGCTCCTTCACTACACAACCCTGATTCATTCCCGAAGCAGGTTCACCCTGTGCACTGAATGAGGCACGATACTGCAGAGAAAACAGGAAGTGATCATGTAATTAAAGATTGTGTCATAAGGCATACCTATAAGGGGCCAAATTAAGGTTGTGCAAGCTTTAAGTAAGGTGCTTGACTTTGCAACCTTAATGTTCTTTTAATTTTTTCAAGATGATTTTTCCTAATTGTTTTAAGTAACAAAGACTTGAGAAGAAAAAAAAAACAATTTCATCACATGAAACCATATTGCCCCCTCGTGTCACCAACAGGGTTGAGACTTTTAGATCTACAGCATAGTTCTCTACCACTTGAGCTAATGGAGTAATTCATAGCAGGAGAAAGCTGTTATCTTCTGGGTCAACCTGCCACCAGAGGGGAATGGAGACACACACTTTGCCAGTGGCTCTGATTGCTGTCTTGTATACAGCTAAGGAATATTGGGAATGGGTAAATTACAAGTTCTGAAGGGGAGTCAATCTGATGGTTATAGGCCTTTATCCCCCATTTCCCCAGCCTCTCCCTGACCCCTTCTACTCCTATCTCTCAGTCACAGCTCTTGTTCCAGCTGTTATCCTCTTTGGCTCCTGTCCATTTCCATCTTTTCCTACTCCTGCCCCTGCCCCACTCCTGTTCCCCACCTCATCTCCTGCCCATAATCCCCAGCTCTCAGCTTCTCTCCTGCACTACAGGTCCAGCCCTACATGCTAATTCCCAGCTCCTATCATCCCTTGCTTCAGGGATCCTCCTCCACCCTTCATAACCATCTACTCCTGCTTACCTTTTCTCTCATCTGCTGCTTCTAACCTGTCCCCACACTCTATCACCTCTTCCTGTTGTTCATCCCTCTACATTTGAGTCAGGTTGCCTCCTCCTCCTCTGCACAGCCTAGAGCAGAGGTGGGCAAACTACGGCCCATGGACCGGATCCGGCCCCTGAGCTCTGTCTGGGGAGCGGGGTCGGGGGCCACTCCATGCAGCTCGCAGAAGCAGCAGCATGTCCCCTTCTCTGGCTGCTATGCGTAGGGGCAGCCAGGGACTCTGCTCTGCATGCTGCCTCCACCCAAAGTGCTGCCCTTCCAGCTCCCATTGGTTGGGAACCACGGCCAATGGGAGCTGCAGGGGTGGTGTCTGCGGACAGGTCAGCATGCAGCAGAGCTGCCTGGCTGTGCCTCCGCACAGGAGCTGGAGGAGGCATGCTGCTGCTTCAGGGAGCTGCTTGAGGTAAACACCACCAGGAGCCTGCACCCCAACCCCCTGACCCAGCCCTGATCCCCCAGCCGTCCTCCAAACCCCAGTTCCAGACCACAGCACCCTCTTACACCCCAAACCCCTCATCCTCAGCCTCACCCCACATGTCCAGCTAGAGCCCTCATCCAGCCCCCCCCCCCCCCCCCCGCACTCCAGCCTCCCTGCCCCAGCCCGGAGTCCCCTCCCACACCCTGAACTCCTCATTTCCGGCCCTACCCCAGAGCCCGCACCCCCAGCCAGAACCCTTACCCCCAATTTTGTGAGCATTCACGGCCTGCCATACAATTTCCATACCCAGATGTGGTCCTCGGGCCAAAAAGTTTGCCCACCCCTGGCCTAGAGCCAGCAGGGGAGCACTGAAAGCATAGGAGACTGTCTCTCTGATCTCAGTTCTGGTGCCCTGCACCACAGCAGCCTCTGGCACCAAGAAGGAGCAACTGCTGGAAAATTCCTGCTCAGCTCTGGGCTGGCCCACATGCTATTGCTCTGTGGGGACAGCATATGTGCAGCCTAGTTGCAGTTTGGAATGATGAGAAGACGCAGAGGGATTCAAAGAATTTAGCTGCCAAACTAACAAGTCTCTTCTGGGCAAGTGTGGACCAAGATTTTTCAAACACTTGTAACATGACCAAGTTTTGGCAAATTTTCACAGGGATGGCAAAAAACACACCCTCCAACAGCAGGGCAACCTCCTTCCAAATTCCAATTCCCTACTCCAAAGCATGGAGGTGTTAGAGCTTTTCAACAAAACTGTAATGTTTGTTTGTTTAAAACATAGGCAAAAATTTTACTACTCATTCTTGGAAAAGGCTGAAATGTTGTAGCTGAATCTTTAAAAAAAAAAAAAAAAAAAAAAAATCAGCTTTAGGCAGATACTTGGTATGGAAAATTTCAGCCCAAATAAGTTTGGCAAAAATTATAAAAAACTGAAAACAGACTCATAATGAAAAAGTATCAGGCAGTATCAGTGCTTCCCATAATACAGTGATTCAAATAACCTCTTTATGTTAGAGTTCCCTTGAGAGATCTGATTTGGGCTAAGGGATTGCAAAATTGAACAGTTACATCCCAAACCCAAACTAGGCAATCAAATAGAGATCTTGTTGGGCACTGTATAAATTCAAATGCACTAAAATTTATTTTAAAAAATATTTATGTTTCCACACAACCAAACCCTGCTTCTCCAGTATAAACAGAAATTAAATATTCTCTTTCTACCACAGGTTGCTGGGAGAATATTATTCCACAGCATAAGCTTTATATTAGGCAAAATCATAAAGCTTGGAAAGTGTCACTAACTGAACATTTAAAATGGCTGAATTCCTTCGTGTTTTATAAACCACAGCTAAGAGTATTAAAGGAAAGGGCTATTCATTGCAACAGGCCTCATCCCAATGCAACGCACTTTCCCAAATGCTTCCTTTCAGTTAGACATGGGGCTGAATATGGAACCTGTTGTCTTCGATTGTGTTCTATACACTCAATGAAATTCTCTCTCTCATAACAATATCAGAACCTTTTTGTCGTACTACTTTATTTTACGAAAAATCAAAACTGTGTGTCAGATCAGGCTAGAGGACATTGTAAGTTAACTCAATAGTCCTTCACCTTTAGAGAGCTAGGTTAAAATTCTATCAGATGAAATTTAGTTTAATGGTATTGTCAGAAACAGAGAGATATGGGTAACATAAATCCCTCCTGGGCAGCTGTACTGAATCGCTTTACCTGTAAGGGGTTAAGAAGCTCAAATAACCTAGTTGGCACCTGACCAAAAGGACCAATGAGGAAAGAAGATACTTTCAAATGGGAGGTGGGTAGGAGGGAGGATTTGTTTGTGGCCCTCTTTGTTTGTTACCTCTCCAGAGGGAGAGAGAAGCCAAGCAGGGACAACATCTCCTGAAAATAAACCTGGAATAATCCATCTAAGAATTACAGAAATTGTAAGTGAGGCAAGGAAATGCGTTAGGTTATCTTTTGTTTTAGCTTGTAATTTTCCTATGCTACAGAAGTAGTTTTATTTCTGCTTCTGTAACTGCGAAGCTGAGCCAGAGGGGAATTCACTGTGTTTAAAATCTTTTTATTACCCTGTAAAGTTACCTTCCATCCTGATTTTGCAGGTGTGATTCTTTTACTTTTCCTTTATGAATAAAATTCTTCTTTTAAGAACCTGATTGATTTTCAGTATCCTAAGATAAAAGGTTTGGCCTGTGCTCACACTGCTAACCAACTGGTTGGTATGTTATTCTCAAGCCTCCCCAGGAAAGGGGATGAAGGAGGTTGGGGGAATATTTTGGGAGAAATAGAGACTTCAAGTGACCCTTTCCTGAATTTTTGTGCAAATCACTTAGTGGTGGCAGCAATACCATCCAAGAACAAGAAAAGGAATTTGTTCCTGGTGGAAGTTTTAATCTAAGCTAGTAAAATATAAGCTTAGGGAGTCTTTCATGTGGGTCCCCACATCTGTACCCCAGATTTCAGAGTGGGGAGGGAACCCTGACAGGTATAATCAGAGTTCTTTGTTTAATCATGACAGACTTCATATGTAGAGACTGGTTATGACTGGAATAAAGGGGCACTGCGGGTTAAGATCAGGTTCTATTTGTAGATGTTTGCATAAAAACTGCTCACTTCATAACCACAGGTTCTAGAACTAGGGGGCCTGCTGCATCCCCAGGCTTGAAGTGGTTTTCATTGTTTATAGTTTGGTTCAATGGGTCCCAGCACCCCCACCATAAAAATTGATCCAGCACCCCTGTTCCTCACTTGGATCTGAATAATACAGAGAGCCCTTCCCTCTAATAAGCATCACATTAAAAGTTCAAAGGGGGTTAAGACAGGCCAGGTAACAGAACTAGTTCTCTTGTGGCACTGAAGACTGATCAAGAACCGTGTGTTGGGGCAGAAGCCTAGGAAGGGGAAAACTGCTACAAAAATCTTAACAGTTAACTTATTTTACTTCTCATTTCTTACATCACCCACCTGGACATGTTTTAGAATCACATCAGTGAACCCCTAAATCCAAAATAATTAAAAAGAAAAGTAATGGAAAAACTCAACCCTGATAATTAGCAGATTTATTCCTTGGAATTGAGGCAGTGAATGAAAAGAAGGAAAATATTTCATATAAATAAGAAAGGGTAAAGATACAAGAAGTTGTGAAAATTCAGAAAAAAAAAATCAATGAAATGTTTGCTACTCACTAGCAGGAACAGGAGAACCCAAAATTGGTCCTAGGTTGCTTGGAGGAGGCAAAGCTGATGGAAATCGCATCTGTGCTTCTCCGCCATACCTAAGGTATGCCAGACAAAGACTAACTTCTTTGCATATCACATACTTAGGTCATCTGATTTTCAGGCTTTATTTTATTAAATGTGGGTTAAACAAACAGAAAATAATGCAATTTTTCATTTCTCGAGTTAAAAATACTGACCTAAAATTTTCAGAAAAATGTATTTGTGACGGTGTGACTGATTTGTGCACCCAAATTTGGAAACTGAATAATTACAAGTTAGATGAACAACAGGTCATTATCCTATTACAGACACAAATTAGATGGTCAATTCCACATGCTTTTTTCTTAACATTTAAGACATTCTTATTTGTTGATTTTTTTTGTGGGGCAGAGCATGAGTTTTATGCAGAAGTTACAACTTCTAAAAAACAAAAAAGTTTCATACTCACTTCTAACTAAGTAGATATGCATGATCAGTTGCATTTAAAATGCATGTTCCAGGTTACTTTGTTAAACGTTTACACTAATTTTAAAATAATATTTACACAGAACTCAAACAGTTCCTGCCCACTGTAAACACAGCAAGAGCATTCCTTTGTGGCTGTAGTAGCATTAGATTTTAAACATAAAGATCAAGGCACAATCTACAAATTAAATGAAACTTACCTGAAGAATGCTCGGGTAGCCCAGGCAGACACTTCTCTATCACAAGCAGCAGTAGAGCAGGCAATGATAAGGCAAGTGGCACAGGCCTGGTCCTCCTGTAGGAAATCATGATTTCTATCAGAGTGACAATAATTTAGACCATGGTGTTAAAAAGTTTGAAGCAGTTATACTGATCCTTCACAAAATATTCAAGGCTCTGTTTGCCTCAACAGTGAGGAGACTTAAGGGCTGGTCAATGTTACAATTAGGTCAGCTTAACTACATCAATCAGGCTGTGAAAAATGTCACGCCCTGTGTGATGTAGTTAAGCTGAACCAGGAAGAATTATTCTGTCAATCTAGCTACCATTTCTTGGAGAGGGGGATTTATTACAGTGATGGAAGGACCCCTTCCATCACTGTAGTAAGTGACACTAGCATTTCCAGTGTAGACATAGCCTGAGTCTCATCAGTTAAACAGAAAGGAATAGTTAGTCACAGTAAGAGATCCTGCTGTGGCAGGTAAAGTGATTCATGAAAGCATTATATGAATGTTCTTAATTTTTGGCAGGTTAAAGAAGTTAGCAGTAGATGAAATATATGGAAAAAATCTGTTTTATAGGTATAGATAAGATGTATTATACTCATATGGAAATGTGAGTTTATTAAGTTAGTTAAGAAGGATAAACATCTATATCAGGGGTCAGCAACCTTTCAGAAGCGGTGTGCCGAGTCTTCATTTATTCACTCTAATTTAAGGTTTCGCGTGCCGGTAATACATTTTAATGTTTTTTAGAAGGTCTCTCTCTAGAAGTCTATATATTATATAACTAAACTAGTGTTGTATTGTAAACTAAACATGGTTTTCAAAATGTTTAAGAAGCTTCATTTAAAATGAAATTAAAATGTCAATCTTACGCTGCCGGCCCGCTCAGCCCGCTGCTGGTCTGGAGTTCTGTTCACCTAGGCCGGCAGCGGGCTGAGCGAGGCCTGTGGCCAGGACCCTGGCTGGCAAGGGTACGCCAGCCAGAACCCCCGACCAGCAGCGGACTGTGTGGGGCCGGCAGCCAGGACCCAGAGGGCTGGAGGCTGAAGGTGTCAGGGCAGGGGGGGGGGGGGGGCTAGGTATGAGTGAGGGTGCCAGAGTTAGGGCTAGGGTTGGAGATGAAGGAGTCAAGCAGAGGGCTGGGTGTGTATGAGGGAGGTACAGGTCTCAGGGCAGGGTCCTGGGGTGTGTGTGGGGCTCAGGGCAGAGGGCGTGGTGTGTGTGTGGGGGGAGGGTCAGGACTCAGGGGAGAGGGCTAGGTGACTGCCCCCCTAAGAACTCCCAACCCCGCTACTCCTTGTCCCCTGACTTCCCCCTCCTGGGACCCTTGCCCCCAACTGCCCCCCAGGACCCCACCCCCTATCTAAGCCTCCCTGTTCCTTGTCCCCAGACTGGACACTACCTCCTACCTGTCCCCTGACTGCCCTGACCCTTATCCACACCCCCATCCCCAAACAGACCCCCAGGACTCTCATGCCCCATCCAACCGCTCTCTGCTCCCTGACAGGACCCCCAGAACTCCCGACCCATCCAATCCCCCACCCCCCCACACTCCCTGCCTGCCCCAACCCCTCTCCACACTCCTGCCTCCTGACAGGACCCCAGAACTCCCAACTCATACAACCCCCCCCAGCTCCTTGTCCCCTAACCACCCCTCCAGAGACCCCATACCCTAACTGCTCCCCCACAGGACCCTCCTTGCTCCCGGTCCCCTGACTGCCCTGACCCCTGTCCACCCGCTGCCCCCTCACAAACCCCGGGACTCCCATGCCTCATCCAACTCCCCCTGCTCCCAGACTGCCCCCTCCAGAGACCCCCGCCCCTAGCCACCCCCCCACCAGAATCTCACACCCCATCCAACCCACCCTGCTCCCTGTCTGCCCCCACCCCTTATCCAACCCCCCCCCCAGCCCTGGGCTCTTTACCTTGAGGCTCCACGCAGAGCCAGACATGCTGCCCCGTGGGAGAGCACAGCCCCGGCCCTCAGAGCACTGCGCGAGGCGGCGGCAGAGCTCCAGTTGAGCAGGGAGCATGTCTGGCTTCCCACGGAACCAAACGCTGCCCCGCAGGAGCGTGCAGCCCCAACCCCCAGAGCGCTACGTGCAGCAGCAGGGCTCCAGGGGAGGGGAGAAGGCGGGGGAGGGGCCGGCAGCTTGTCTGCGCTAGGCCCGGCGCTCCGGCCCCTGAGCGTGGACCCCGGAGAGTGGGACCATTTGCCCACCCCGTGTGCATGGCTATGCTTCTGCTCCCTGCTCCTGCGGGGGGAGCAGAGGGCAGAGGAGAGTGGGCGAGGCTGGGCAGGATTTTTAATGGCATGCTGGAGTCCAGGCAGGCTCCAGCGTCCCATTAAAAATTGGCTCGCTTGCTGTTTTCGGCACGCATGCCATAGGTTACCAACCCCTGATCTATATGATTTAAAATGATTGCATTTGCTATTAAAGGACTAAACATTTAAATATGGCACTTAAAAAAACCTGTCTCACCCACTTCTCAAAGAAATAATAGCAGAGGTTATTGTGAGATTTCATTACTACTATGCTGTGATGTATAAATTAAGAAAAAACTACATGTGCCAAATAAAATCATGTTCTGTGAAAAAGTTTCATTCTACCTTGCTTGATGCCACTTTTAGGAAAAAAGGCAGGTGGATTCTAAGTATTTGCAGCCACTGAAGTACATACAAAACTTTTCTGAAAAGATCTAGGACTGTGATACTGTTTTTTCAAGATCAATAATTTTTCTGTCACTTACATGAAACAGACAGTTTTAAGGAAAATAATATTACCCTTATGTTTTTAGACCCCACAAAAAGGGTTATCTTCTTCCTTATATATTATCTTGCTTGTCAACTGACAAAGCAGCATTATCTTGACTTATACACTGTTGCTGCAGCTGTTGGCAAGATGGAATGTTTATAGATACTTAGATAATATGATTAGGAAACCTATATAAGTACCTAGATATGATAAGAAATATTATTTCTCATTTTACCAAAGTCAAAGAATGGCCACCTTTACAACACAAATTAATCCAGGTATATGACTATACACTGGGGGCATGCCTAATGGAGAGAGTTAGTATGTAACAAGCTGGGTTGTAACTCCACAGCACTCTAGCTTGCCGCACACTGACTGGCCATGTGAACCCTGTCAAACTGCATCATGGAACCTTTAGTATATGGTAACAGGGTTCACGTGGCCAGTCAGTGTGCGGCAAGCTAGAGTGCTGTGGAGTTACAACTCAGCTTGTTATGCACTGACTCTTTGCCCTAAGTCTATTCATAGAGGACTTTTTTGCCCCATGGCAAGTTAAAAATTCCCACCTGATGCAACTTGAAAAACCTTTCAATCTCTTCTCCATCACCTCCTACATTGCAAACGAGGAGATGTCGCAGTTGATCTACAGGTCTGAGTTTATGAAACATAAGGCTCCCCTAAAGAAAATAAAGCAACACAAAGTTTGAAATAATGAGATCTGCATGTTTTGATTGGCAAACAAAAATTCAATACATTCATCTAACACCCTGAGGACTTGTCTCACTTCAATGATAGCTCAAGGTATAGTGAGTTTTGCTCCAATCCAACTTCTGTGCACACAAAAATCTCTAGCTCAAGTAAAATGGTGTTTTAAACTCGAAATAGCTGGTCCATCAGGGGTTATCAGCTGAAGTTCTAGTACTCCTCAAGCTAGTAATGCAGTGAGGATGCAGCTACATACTACAGCTTGAGTTAGCACAAGTCATCACTCTGCTAAGCCAATCACTTTGTGTGGCTCAAATACTGTTTTCCAGTGTGGCCGCTCTCACTTGAGGGAGGCTTTTTTGAGTGCAGTAACTCGAACTAACTGAAGCAGTAAAGACATGCCCTGAGTTACAATAACCAGGTCCCCAATAACCTGCAGCATTTCTAAACCACTTTCATAGCACGTATCTGTACATTCTGTGACGGGTTCTGTGGTGTGATCTAACCAGACTCACAAATAGCCTTATCATTACAAAACTACAGCAGGACTTCAGCAAGCTGGCAATTCATTTTATTATATTTCCTAATTGCTAAAATTATTAGAAGGTCGAATTATAGCTACATTTTCCTTCCTATTGTAAAGAGTTATTAAATTTTAACAACACTTAATCTCAGCTATTTTTAAATGTTAAACCTTTTAAATAAAAAAACAAATACTGAAGTTCTTGCGTCATGGATTTCTTTTGAGGTGGACAGAAATGAAATTCTTTGCTCAAAAATCCACTAACAACAATAAATCCCTGCTTTTATTTCAAACTTTAGGATTCATATCGTTATCTCAGCAACTTGTGTTTCTTCCAATTTTACATAACCAAGGGTATATCTACATTCAGAACTGGGAGTGTGATTCCGAGATTGAGTAGCGATATTTGTGGTAGCTCTCATCAAGATGGCATGCTAAAAACAGTAGTGTAGCTACAGTAGCAGGGTAGTAGCAGCATGGGCTAGCGCACCATGTACAAACCCACTCAGACTCCATGGGTACGTACATGGGATGGCTAGCAAATGCCACTGCAGCTAAACCGCTGTTTTTAGCATGCTCTGCCCGAGTATGTCTATTTGAGCTAGGAATCACACCCCCAGCTCCAAGTGTAGAAATTCCCTAAGAGTATTTTGAACTATTGGCCACTAACTGATATAAACCCATATAACTCCCCTGAAGTCAGAGACATATCAGTTTATGCCACAAGATAATCTGGCCCTATAACCTTGAGTTGGTTTGCAGAATTTACAAACGGCTCCTTAACCTCTTCTTCCCTCCATTCCCCCCACCTCACCTTCACCAAAGGTATCTTCTGCAAACTCGATGCACATGGGTAGCCCTTTGCAGCACTGAGTCAGTCATTAAGCTTTAAGTTTCTGCTTCTCTCTCTCCCAATCTCTAAACAACAGGAAAAAAAAAATCTATGACACACCTGGGCTGAGAGCAGAACAAATTTCTTTGGTGGCCGCATGTGTTGTTGTACGACAACAGGAGAATCAGTTATTGGAATAAGGTCTTTATTCAGTGGCGTTATAATCTTTGGAACTTTCAACTCATCTATTGCAGAAAGAGCCCATGAATGTCCATCAACATGTGTGGTCATCTGAGTAAGAGATGAACATTATCAAAAATTTGAAACAGAATGCACATTTTGCACACCTATAGTGTCATCTAAATAGCCAGTATTTAACATTACACAGCATGGAAACAGAAGTACTCTCAAGACAACAAGCCCCTAAGAAAATAAGACATTAAATACAGATACATGCATATGTACCCCACCAGATTAAAAATTGGCCAAACTACTTCCAGTTATAAACTGTAAGCTCTTTGGGACAGATCATTACTTGTATGTACAATTAGCATAATGAGGCCCTATGATGCTTCTAACAATACAAATAGTAAAACCAAGCTGCAAATTGTACAAAACTCCAAATGCATAAAAGCTGTTTATTTTTAAAAAATACCCAAGAGCTGCAACTGAGACATGAGATTTAAAAAAAACTTCCAGTGACAGACTGGCAACAATGATATATAATTCAGGCCAAGGCATTTGGTAGCTTAAGACTACCTACCACCTACTTGGTTTTAGTCCACAGTTCTAGATCCAGTTTCTAACTGTCTAGTCTCCAAGGTGCTCCTTCAGTGTATGGCTGTTTTGTTTTGAAAGGACTCCTCCAATATGTTGGGGATCCTGCCAAGCTGCTCAAGCAGCTCCTACACCCACTCAGATCATCAGTCCTCTCCCAGCTCTCCCCCTGTACTTCAGGAACAGATGGAGAGGCCTTTCTGAAGGACCAAACAGCAAACTGCCTACACAGGAGCTATCTACACATTATTTATTTTCTCACACACAAACGTTGCTGAAAAGAAACAGAAAGAGGAGCCAGAAGGGAGGAAACTGATGAGTGAGTCAGGGAATGATAAAAAAGGGGAAAATTGCAATTCAGGTTTCAACTTTGTATGGACAGCCAGCCCCTTCCTCCAAACACTACTAAACTGCCCTAGCCAGGAAGGAGGGGGGAGACGGGGAAAGGGGGGAAATAGAGAAATCAGGATCTGATGTTTCTAACATAAGATTACAAGTAAATTTCTTGATGGAGTCTTTACAACAATTGTAAAACCAGCCAATAAGTCTATCCAAATCTGACTTTACATGGGACACTAAAACTAGCCTTGCCCCTTCCTACTTAACCATCCTGTCTTTTATAGTGTTGGCCCTCACCCCACCTTTACTTCACCAACCATACTACTCTTGACAGCTCACTGGTCCACTTCCCCAACAACAATGTAGTATCTCCCCTGCCTTTCAAATATTTACTCTTAAGGGAATTCTGCGACACTGTGCACGCACAGAATTAATGTCCCCACTGGATTTCTTTGCTTCCCCGCAGAAAAATGACTTTCTGACAGGGAAGCAAATGAAAGCTGCAAGAGCAGTCACACACCATTCCCTAGCAGCCTAGGTATATCGCTGCAGGCACCTGCAGCAGCTTGTGGAGAGGTAAATCACTGCAGGCCTGGGGACAGCCCAGCCAGCAGCTCCTACCCTCAGGATCAGCTGTTAGTCCTGGCTGGGCTGGAGGCAGGAGAGGATGGGACTTCCTCTTCCCCTGCAAGGAGTGGCTGGTGCTGTGTCAGACCCACCCCCAGAAACCTCCTCCAACTGCAGGAAGCTCAACATCCTCCCCTGCTTCCTGCCCCCATCACTCCTCAGCTGCCAGGGGAGGAGTCACTGTATGGGGAGCTGCTCCCCCATCCACCCAACCCCCGTGCATCTGGACCTCCCCTAACCAGACCCCCTCGCCAAGCCACACCTGTACAACCAGAATCCCTTAGCCCTCCTACTCAAACCTCATCCCACTGAACCTCAACCTCTGCATCTGGAGCCCCCCCTGCTCCCAGACCATCCCTAACAGTTCCCTGCATTCAAATCCCCATCGTGATGAGATGCAACCCTCTGCATCTCCCTGAACCCCACATCCAAACCCCCACACCACTGGCCCCCAACCAGCTGCACCCAGACCCCTACCCCACGAAGCCCCACTCCCCCAGTACCCAGACCTCCCTGCTGAAACCCCCATACCCAGAACCCTCACTGAGCCCCAACCACTTTCACCTGGAAGCCCCTGCAGAGTCCCATTGCCCCTGCATCTGGAACCCCCCTCAACAAGCCTCTGTGCATCCAGACACCCCCCTACCTAGACCCTTCACTGAACTGCCTGCACCCAGATTGTTCCACACAGAATTCTCTCACCCCACACCTGTATCCCCCCTATACTGAGTTCCTCCACACTTGGATCTTGCCTGGTTGAGCCTGCCTGCCCCACACCTGGTGCTCCCGGCACAGAGGGGCAGGGCCCTGGGGTGTTTTGGGTCAGGCCCAGGCCTTGTGCTATGTCAGGGTCTGGTGAAACCTCACCACTGCGTCCGCATTCCAGGGGCGGAGGGTGGGGAGGCTGCAGGATGATCTTCCACCTTTGTACAGCCAGTGGCCTGTGATTCCCAGTGCCATGCTGGAGCCTCTATTTATTTATTGACAAATAAAGCTTGCAGAATTTTAAAATATTGTGCGCAGAATTTCTCATTTTTTGGCACAGAATGCCCTCTGGAGTAAATGTTGCTCCTCTTAGATTATAAACACTTTGTAGCAGGACCATGTCATGCTGTGTTTATGGACAGTGCCTTGCACATTGCAGGCACCCCCAAAACAAAAACAGTAGAAAATTTCCAAGGATTTATAATGACCAAGGTGTTTCTTTCAATCCTACTTTGCATTAAACTGGGTTCTCCACCTGGAGAGTATTAAAGTGGCAGCTCCCACTGAAAGACACAAGCTCCATTCACAAAACAGAGATACCAAGTGTGAGACAGGTACTACAAAAAAACTACACTGAACTTTAAAAAAAAAAAAAAAAAAAAAAAAAAAAAAAAAACTTAGGTAACTTGACAAATATTTACCAAATAACTAGTCACAGGAGTTTGTGTAAGTTACCTTTTATATAAAGGAATGTTAAAAGTGATTCATGGAGCCTATGATATTTAAATAACATTCTCCATGCCTCCTCAAAAAAACTGATATATTACTTAACAATATTGAAGAGCTTACTACCTGTGTTTCCATCATTGGTTTTTGGAAAGGGAAAGAATCATGATTGATACACCACAAGATATCATTATCCTCATTTTCAGAAGCAGCCATCAGCAGGACACCTGACAAAAGAGTAAAATTAATACTCTGTAGTGGAAGCAAAAACTCATATCACGCTCACTGTTGCTAAACCTATATATAAATTCAGTACAAGTTCACTCTACACATTCTTAAATTAATCTTACAAGTGGATCAACACCTACCCATCGGTTGAGTTTGTAAACTTAACTATCTAAGGGGTTTTAGTGCAGATGTATATTTAACTGCTCTTTTGCTTCAGGAGGCTGTATTTGAACAATCCCTTTTTCAGTATAGTCTAACATGCACTATATATGCACACAATATATTCCAAGATACTCTATACATGCACACAAACAAGGATGAAGGTTAAAATTAAGATAGAAATGATTTAACATTTTTCACTGATTTTTATGAAAGATTATGAGATGTTTAAATATACCCTGAAAGTAAAAAATACCTGGAAGTTATTTTAATAATAATAATTTCCATGCTATGAAAATTTTAAATAACTCTTCCCTAAAGTAGATTCATCAGTCTATCAGTAGTGCAGTGACAAAAATGAAAATTGCTGCATTCAGAGTCGGAGACACAAAGTTTATCTAGGAGAAGGAGTTCAGTGCTAAAATAATACATAGACTCTCCTATTCACTTCAAGGATAGGAGCATGAATATCCAATCTTCACAACATAAGGGCCATACTAATAACTTTCTGGAAGTCAAGGAGCCCACATCTGTTTGCATATATTTATGCAAAATACACGGATTGTAATACGTGCTTACAGTTGTATCTTCCATGAGAGAGTAACAACAACTGCTTGTTACCAGGGTTCACCAGCAATAAAAGGTTCCAGTGGCTCAGTTATGTCTTCACCCTACACTTCCAGAGGGTGACTAGATCATAACAGAATGATGAATGATGCTTTTGGCCCTTAAGCTGCATGCTATGTAGCATAGATTTAAACAGAAAAAAGGTTAAATAAAAATATAAAAAGAAAAAATAATAGAATAATTTTACTGAAGAAAGGTCAGGTATTGCTATGATCTGGACCAGTGGTTCTCAACCTGCAGCCCACTTGAGATCCAATCAGCACACAGCTGCGGTCCCTGAGACATCCTGAGGGCCATACAGGTAGTATATATATTGTGTAGATGTGGCCCACATAACACACAGAAAGCTGCATATGTGGCCCACAATGGTAAATAGATTAAGAATCACTTTCTGGACCAGTTGGGTCAACCATTGCCTTGCTGAATGCCCTTGCAAACATCTACCCTGCAATCAATAAAACGAGCATACCCATCTACCTCACAGGAGACCTAGAAGGATTTGTTAATACTAGTATAGTGTTCTGAACATATAAAGCACAATGTAAGTCTTTATTATTAATTATTATTATTATTTATTGGTAAGGGCTATTTATTCTAGATATTTAGAAGGAGTCAAAGTTCCGAGTGTGACAAAGTCTGATTTGACATCTATAAGACAGTGGTCCTATTGGGTTCCGGGGAGATGGGCAAGTGCAAGCCCGCCCACAGATAAAGGACCCTCCCCCAGCCCATGGGGAGGATCCACAGAGCCCAGAAACTCAAGCAATTACCGGGGACAATGGAAAAAATAACAAGGATGGGTGTGAAGGGCAAAGGGTCAAAAAGAGGAAACCTGAAGGTGACACCGAGCAGAGAACCCTGGACAGCGCCCACTGCTCCTCAAAGGTGTCAAGGGAGCCAGCAAACACCACCCAGAGGAACTCTGCCGAGATGCGTGAATGGAGGGAGAATTGGAAATAGGCCCCACAGTCGCAGAGAACCACCTCAGCCAACATCCTCTCCTTGCTGTTATAGACGGCCACCTTGGCCATCGCTAGGAGGAAGTTGATGAGGAGGTCCCACGACTTTGTGGGGCCAAGGATAAGGTCTGCATATATAAGGAGGTAGGAGGAGAAGTGCAGCCAAAAACGTAAAAGGAGGTCCAGGAGGACCCTGGAAAGGGGCTGCAAGCCGGTGCACTCAAGGTACATGTGCGCCAGGGTCTCCCTCACACCATAGAAGGGACAGGCTTCAGGGACAGGAGTGAACTGTGCCAAATACACACCCATGCTCACAGCTCTGTGGAGGAGCT
The DNA here is from genome assembly GCF_025201925.1 of Gopherus flavomarginatus. Lineage (NCBI taxonomy): Eukaryota > Metazoa > Chordata > Testudines > Testudinidae > Gopherus > Gopherus flavomarginatus. Next base: position 27,359,301 of record NC_066619.1, read on the forward strand.
GCCAGCTGATATCCCCAGTGAGGCGTGGGACTAGGGTGGAATATAAGATAGTGGTGGAAGGCAGGTATATTAGCCCTAAAATGGTAAAGGCCCTTTTCACTATGAACTGAAAAGGTTACCTCCAGGTTAACTAGAGAACCTGAGGCCAGTTAAGGCTTGCCTGTGACCTTCAAAAAACCCCTCTTCTGGTAAGAGAAGAGGAGGAGAGATGAGAGATAAGTTGCAGCAGGGAGAAAAGGTTTCTCCTGAGTGGAAGGCTGCTCTCCTCCCTATATGGGATGCAATCAAGCGCACTGTGGTTTGGGGAAGGACTAGCACCCAGAAGCCAGCATAATAAGGTAACACCCCAGAGAGGGGTCAAGGAAAATTACTATCTCTCCTTGTGTTATCAGTTTGTTTCTTTTGTTTGGCTGAAGAGTATTACTTGCGCCTACTTTGTAAATATTGAAAAATAAAGGTGTAAAGGACAGGGAGACCTTCCAGAGCAAGACTAATTTACTCCAGGCCCCCACCACCAGATGGAGAAACACTGAGGCTGACAAGGTGGAGGAGTTCCCTTGTCACAATATGACTAAACTCAGTTAATACACAGCAAACTTAGTTTGATATTGAAGACTCAAAGATCTATGTTTTAATTAAAAACAGAAGAACAACCAACACGAAATGGTAACATTTTGAGGAACTGCAACGTGGTTTGATCATGTAGCGCTCAGGGACTTTAAAGTGCATAGTTGCATGTCTCCCCTATGAGTCTTTGAAAATTTACCTGGAGGACAACTGAATGGCTGAAGAGGTCAATGACATGATAAAGAGTTTTTTTTCCACTTCTGGGTCAGTTTTGAATTTAGCCTAGGTCAGAAGTGACCAAAAACTGAAGCCATCCAAAAGCTATTACGCTGGCCTATACAAAATCAATTAGTAATTTAGACAAGATCACTAACACAACTGGGACACTTATTGGCAAACTAAGCAAAGAGATCAAGGACTTAATGGGCATAGAACCTAACAATCACTATGTCATGTCTAGAGTGTCTTTCAAGGACAAACTTGAGGTACAGTGATAGGATAGTGTATCATACCACTGCCTGTGTTAAACTCAAAGTTTCCTACATCAAGTTTCCTACTTTAAAAAGCAATCATGGTGGCGTTACTTGCTATAAAAGTCTTAAAGAATGGATCTTATTTAAGCTGCATTCCAAGGCTTACCTTTGCTATAAAGAGCTCTGTGCACCTTTGATGGCTTCTCCACATTAGAAGAAGCGGAAAATCCTGGAGGCAAGCGGATGTGAACCAATGTTAACATGGAGGGTCGAGCCATTGGATGCTTAAACGGGGATGTACTAAAATACATTCGCACACCTAGGCCAAAGGAAAAAGGAGATCACTCTTTGGCAATGGATTTTGTGTAAATATTATAAGTGCCTAGCAGTCACAGCACATTTGATGCAAGGCTTAATTCAGAAGCTTGTAAGAAATTCTATATAAATATTACTACATTCCTTTCTTGAAAATGATCCTTCTATCCAAGTCAAATGATTCTAATCCTGATCTGCCACTAGTTTTCTGTGTAACCTTTGATAAGCCACTCTCCCCCTATTTCCTCAACTGTAAAACAGCATAAATAGTTATATGGTAGGATCAAGTATTTATCAGATGTCTGAAGTGCTTTGAACATATGGAGCAATATACAAGAGACAGGTAAGGTTATTATAACTATTATATACAAATGTTCTAGTATGCCTGGGGGATAGACAACCTTGCAAAGAAAGATGCCTGTCAATTTTCCAAACCTAAGCAGGTCTTATTTACCAATAAGAGAAGGAGGAAATATTGATTTCTTACCAGCATGTGTGACTGCCAGCAACTGACAATCTATAGATTCTGAATTTTCAATCACTGCTATCTGAACAATAGGCTTAAAAACAGAACGGTCTATAGTCCTAAAAGAACAGAAAAAAGAGTGTACATAACTGACATCATGCAATAAACAAATCAGAGAATACACAACATTCTTCAAAAGTTTGGTAAAACAAAAAAATGAAACCGATCACCCAACAGAAAGTATTTCATATCACACTCTTCATATTACCTGGCAATGTTTCCAGCAGCAGAAACAACAGCATTCTGAGAAACAGAAGCAACTCTGGTCATTCCTTGACCATCTTGGCCCAGATCATAAACCTGTAATTTAATAACAGTTTAATAGTTTCAAAATTAAATCAGTGCACATAACTTTATCCCATCATGCAGTGAATCAGAGTTCTCAATTCTTCTATGGCCTCAAGCTTCCATGCACTAGAGAACTGAAGCAATAGTCCTTCCTAGTTTGCAATAGAAAAGATCATGGCCATAATATAGTGCAGAAGGGAAGGGAAATAAATGCAGGAAAAAAATCCTGGGGGAAATCCTTCATGTCCTTACTGACATATAGAGAATTCTAATGTACAAACATAGTTTTTCAGATGGGGTGGGTAAAAATAATGTATGCACATAAGAAAATCCAAATAGGACATTGAAAATATTCAGATACCTGTATCACTCCTTTTTCTGAACGAGTATATAGGATGTTTCGAGAATTGTCAATGGCAATTTGAACTATGGGATCTGCAAAAAAAGCATGTGAAAATAAAACTGGATTTGATGCAAACTAGTTAATACAGTAAAACTGATAGTACTGAAAGAGTAGATTTACTTTACAAGAGTACATTTGACTGAATCACTTATTAGAATGTACTCATACGGGACATTCCATTTACAATGGGCTCCTGCCCAGGAACAGATTTAAAAGTGACATATTAATACCTCACTGAAGTACAGTAGGACAATAGACTATCACTGTCTAATCCATTACAAAACAAGCATTTTAAATATTTGAAGAACAATTTCAAGTAAAAAGTTTTACTATACTGATTACAATATTATCACTCCAGTATGTAAACTTACCAAATTTATACCACAAAACAGAGACTGTAGCCACTATGGCCAACATTTTCAGACTTCAATACCTAAATCCATATCTAAATAAGAAACTTGATTTTCATAACTGCCAACCATTTGCTATTCCCATAGTTTTTAATTCAATTTTCAAGTGTGAAAATGTCTTGACCTGAGGTTTTTTATTTTATATTAACTTATAAACATTTCAGTTATTGATACTTTATCACCTACCATCCTCTGAGAATGTGAATTGCAGCAATGAAGGAACAAGGAAAGAAAGGGAGCTCTTTGAATGATTGATCTTTCTACACCGTTGACTAAACCAGCCTGCCTCAGCCTACAATTAAAAACATATAAAGCATTAAAACTAGCTAGGTAGTCATGTGACTTGCATGACGACACAATACATTGAATTTTCATGTACCCAATTTTAAAGGGACACTCCATTTTAAATGTAATTAAAAACAAACAAACAAAAAAAACAAACAATAACACAACAACAAAGTAAAAATTGTTTCAGAAACTTAGAAGCCTCTGAATTTCAAAGCCATTGTTTGTGGTTTTCTAATCACATTTTCCATTTTTACGGTGCGTGGGTATGGTTGTAATAGCTTTCTCTCTCCTGCAATGTGTCAAGGAGCCATCCAAACAAAGGAAACTGATAGGCTAATTGTTACAGCCACCTGCTGAATAGATCTTAAAATTAAGATTTTTACTTATTTGGACAGGGATTGACTTTTACAGGACATACCACAATGGGCCCATGACTTAGTTGGGGCTTCCAGGTGCTGATATAATGTAAATTAATAAAAAATAATGAATACTTTCTTCTGTTCATTGTAATAAAAAAATAAACAGCCTATAAAAGACTTAACCTAAGAGTGCTGCTTTAGAGACAAAGGACTGCGCTCAAGTCTGTAGATTGAGTTAGTGAAGTAAAATCAAATTCATGACAGCAGATCAAACGCCATCCCAGTCAACTTCTGGGTTTTATCAGTCTCCAATAATCAGGGCAGCTGCTCCCATTAAGGTGGTTTTGAAGGCAGAGAGAGGATGGTTGGAGACAGCAGCGTCTGTAGAAGCTGTTAGAAAGGAAAGCTCATGATGCACGCCCTTTGCGGAACAAACTTTTTTGCTCATTCCTCAAATAAATTAGCTTATCTAGCCTATCACAACTGTAGGTTGATAGCATTTCTGTATTAAGAGCTCAGCGCTATCACTCAAATAAACTAAGGCAGGAAACAGAATTATGGAAATGAGGTGACAAGATTGACAAACTGTAAAATTCTCAAAACCCCAACCCCATAACCAAGAACAAAAATACTTATGCACAAAGACTATATTCACCTGGTAAGCTACTTCATATAAACAGCCATCCTTTCCAGCCAAAAAGATACGGCCGTTTTCAGTGGAAGTTATGGTTAGAAGATAGGTATTATCAGTAGGGAGTGAATAGAGAGGATCTGGAAGCAGTTGCATTCCTCCAGACATGCTGTCATTGAGGGCTCCAGAACCTTAAATAAATCAAGAAAAAAAAACCCCATCATATCCGTTGAGTTTGCTTGTTTAAATACATGGTATTGTGATTTAGGACTACTTTAGAAAATCAGGAAACACTATAGTGAGACTGCAGCTTAGCGGACTGACAGTTTCTTTCTTTCTCTCTCTCTCCCTTCTTTTTTCTTTTTTTTTAAGTCACAAGTTTTGTTTACATTTTTCCTCTCTCGGAAGCTTATAATCAGTACTGTATGTTAAAATATTTTAAGACAATTATTACCTCAAAATCCTGACAAATCTGAACATAAGATTTCCCAGTTTGTCTATCAGAGACATGACATAACCTATTGAAAGAATTCTATTTAAGCCCCCTAATAGTCTTCTTCCCTCATAACTTTCTCAAAACCTCTCATTTATTTTTTCTACTTACACATTTCATGTGTAAAAATATACAGCACTGGGCTTGAGTTTTCTGTGGTTCTGAATCAAATGCCAAAGAGTGTGGCGTTTGCCAATAAGGGTACCTCTACACTGCATTTTGCACCAAGTGGGAACAAGCCTCCCAGATTGGGTTGACAGATCTGGGCCAGTGGGGTCCCATTAGTGCTCTAAAAATAGCTGTATAGACAGATCTTTGAAGTTGCAGCTCAGGCTAGAGCTCAGGCTTGAAACCATCACCTGCCCTAGGCTTCAGAGCCCAAGTCACAACTTCAAAGTGCTGTCTAGACAGCTATTTTTGGAGAGCATGTAAGAGCACCACTAGCTTGAGTCTGTCTACTAGTCTGGAAGGCATGCTCCCGCTTGCCCCAAAATGCTGTGTAGATATACCCTAAGACACATTAAAAACTGATGCAGTTCACAAGCTGCTCCTCTCCCAAAACAATACTTGATTACTGGGAACAGTTAACAGTCAGACAATCTTTAAAAAGAACTAAAAGGTGGGTAACAGAGTAGAATACTTCTCCGAATCTCTTGCGGGTATAGAATACTGTATCCTATGTGAAAAGGATGCTATAGAGTTCTCTCACTCTGGATGCAGAAAGCCACAGAACTTAGGAAGAGCCCCTCTGCATGCAGCTTAATATTTTTTAAATTACAAGACTAGTAATAAATTAATGTTGTGTGGCAATTAACTCGCAACTGAGAATATTATCCTAGAAATTTATATTTACTTGGGGTGCAAGAGATAATTACCTGCTTGCAAATTAGCATAGCTAAGTCCTAGAATCACTATATCCACAGGAGTGGCCAGAACCAGTAGGTATCGTACATGAGGCTGGAAAATACCTAAGAAAAGAAGAAAAGTTAGAACTTAGTATGAATTTGGTGTGCTGGCCTTGAACTAAGATCAACCTCTTCCCTGCATGAAGGGTAGAAATTTACAATGGTCCGAGGGTTAGTCATATTGAAGGTATGACAGCCTGTGAAGCTCCAGTATTAGAAAACTATACTAAACACTCAGATGCCCAGTTTTCCAATGCTATATCTCATTCTATTCCAGCTCTGACAAGTCATGAAACATTGGATCTTAAAATGATATTCTTATTACTATCTTCTTTTCACCTCCAATCCTACCCCCTTCCTCCAACTTTGTGTCCAATCTAATGTAAGCAGCTGCGACCAAAAGAACTACTACAGCTAGAAATCAATATTTCATGCCAGCTCAAAGCAAGTCAGAATTCCTAGTTTTCAAACAGTATAAAATATTAGATTCTAATGTAACAATAATTATAAGATCTCTAACGTACATGACTACCTCATTACTTGTGACTTGTAAATCCTTCAATAATGCCTCTAGTTTAGTAATTTTTTTTTACAGTGTTCAGCAGCTACATAATTTTGTTCACTGTCATGCATTTTTTATTACCTGTCTTTGGCTTCACAAGACCCACAGCAAGAATAGTTTCACTTAGACCATCGAAATAAGCAAGGTCTCCCCTGTCAAAAAATGAAAAAAAATTACATCAAAGCACAACAGAAAAGACTTTCAATATCCAAAAATTTCTAAATATACAGAATCTGAAACTTTTAAATTCTTCTGTTACTATTTAACAATTGGACCGCATCGCCTGCATTTTTTTCTTAGTGTGGAACCAAGACCATTAGAATGGAACTGACAGAAAAAAGTCATCATAATAGCTATGTAACCAATCCTCTGTTTGGAATGAAGTAGCCATTTATGGTTTAAGCTTCACATTTGAAATCCAATTGTATTTTTAATTCTCAGTTCCTTGTCTATTCACACGGTCTATTTTGTAGTCTACAGTACTCCCAAAGTTAGTCTAGATATAGCGCAACATGAGAAAAGGATTCACTGCACTATTCACAACCAACTTACTTTCTTTCCGATAAAATTTGCTAAAGCAAATTTAATTTATTGTGGAGAAAAAAATCTATATATAAAAACCCACCTGTAATACTGTGAAGTTAGTATTAACTAATACTGTGTAAAGCACAAGTCTCATTTAAATCTCCCTTAGAAGTGTAATAATTCTGAAGAAATAACCTGCTGTTACAGAAAATAAGTTATACTATAGAGACACATAAGGAACACAAACCCATGCACTGAATGGGTATCACAAGCTTCTCTCCCTGAGCCGTTCAAAAAGCTATGAATTTATCATCATAGTTTTATGAATCTTTAAATCATAAGTCAGGTATGATATTTATATTCATAATAAATTTAAATCATAAAGCTTTGATATACCTTCATCATTCAAAAATCACATTATAAACATAAAAATAGCTGAATGTGGGAGCATGGTTGCCTACTACATATATATTAATACACCATAATGCACGGACTAAACCTAGTCAGCCAAGTTAATACAGAGTCTAAAATAAAAACGTTCCTCTTAAAAATTTTGAACTCAAGCTCAATATAAATACACCGACAACTTTAGGAGGGTAGAGAAGCCTAATACTAAAAGTATGCATTTTCCTTACCCACCTCTGATCCCCTCCGCACAAAAAAAATCAAGAACCTGAAATGATCAAGGTACCTTAAAATGATAAGTACACTTCTGTGCTAAAACAAATCACTCCCTTTATAACCATCACTTAATTCAGATTTAACACCATATATAACTGTAGAAATTTGTTTTCTACATACCCATCTTCATAATTCCACATAAAAATGTCACTGTCAATGGTCAACCATGCCCTGCTAATATCTGGAAACACTCCCATCATACAATTACATTGCATATCTGAAATACCACAGATGTAAGGAATAACGTACTCAAGCTTGCCAAGACAAAATCCCCATCAGGCTATTTTAAAGTTGTAAGAATATGCACAGATACTATTTAAAGAAGTTCTGTATGTGTACGAGAAGCTGACATATTTTGACAAGTGTGAAAAAATAAAAGAAAACTACCTTTAAAAGAAATCAGATATAGATGTTAGGAGGACAATTTCCTTGGTATTAACTGTGCACCTCCCAAAGTTATGACATCATACTGCAGTTTTCTCTGCCCTGCTTTGTTTTGAAGATATTGCACATTAGACACATGGGGCATACTCACTATTTCCTGCAAGTAAGTACCAGTAATACCAATGGAAGTTCCACCTGTGCATCATAAATAGACTACGCTCCATGCTGGGCAAACCAATAACTACCACTGTTGATGCTTGCGCAGAATCAAATGTTCTCTCCTCAGACACGTTTTTATACAGTTGGTTTAAAAAAAAAAAAAAAAAAAAGGTACCATTTTGTATCCCAAATGAGCATTACAACTGAACAATCCATGAAAAGCAATTATGACTGTTTTCACTTTCAAGGTCTTTCATGGCTTATCTCCATCCTACCTATCATCAATGATGCCAGCCTCCATTGCCACTCTGTTGAATTTTCAAAATAAGCAATTTTGTGCTTACTCCCATGCTGCCCCTCATGCTTGGGGAGGAGTTCTACATAAATGTCTGCAAAGTGACATCATTTTTCACCTTCAAATCCTTAAAACTCTGCTTTGCTGTGCTGATGCCTACAAAATGCTTGATAGCAGTTAGGCTACTGGTTTGTTGAGACTGCTGCATATCATGCTGACTAATACATATATACACACAAACCAAAATCTGAAATGGTGCCCCCAGTGAACCAGGAGTGGTTAGAGAGCTGTGGGATGGCCCTGGGCTCTGGCAAGACGTAGCCCCTGTGCGACAGCACGGAGCCAGCCTTGAGCCGTAGGCCGAGTGTCATGTGTCACGAGCTGCAGCAGCAGAAGTAAGTAACATCCAAAAATATTTAAATAAATGGTATTCTATTATTTTTTTAACAGTGCAATTAAAACTGTGATTAATCACAGCTATTTTTTAATCTTGCAATTAATTTTTTTAAACGTTTGACAGCCCTAAAAAATATGCATCCCATGCAAGCAACACTTAGTTATTCCACTTGATTTTGAAAGTATTTTATTTTTACCTCTAACATATGCAGACCCCTTTAATTTAAACGTACGAAGATTGTTATGACAAACGTACCCAACTGTCATTAAGCATCAAAATTACAACATGTAGCTGCTGACTGTTGAAGCAACTTCGCCTAGATGGACCCCTTCAACTTCCTGGGAGCCATATGGACCCGTGTGGGTATGTGCAGGATAGGGGTCTATCCAGGGGAAGCTGCTTGAAGGATCAGAGCCAAAGTGATTATGAAATAACAAAAATCCATTTTTTAACATTATACACACAAAGTAACATGCTATTTTTATTAGGATACGTCCAAATTGCTCCACTAGCTCAGGGGGAAGCGGGACTCTGCGGATTGAACTGATCTCTGGAAGATTGGGTATTGAGAGCAAACCAGGTCCTTGCAAAGGATAATCCATATCTGACATACCAGAAACTGTAGGACTACCTGCAATGAAAAATAAAAATACACTTTACTTTAAAGTTTCATATGAAAAACAAGTTGTCAGCCAAAAAATAACACCTAATTGGTACTTTTCTTCAATTATCCTTAAGAGATTTCCCCTGCCCCAATATTTGAATTAGCAAGCACTCATCTCTGTTAAACCTGAATTAGATTACTTTATATCCTTTCAATTTTGATTGATTATTTCAGATAAATGGACGAACTACAAAGTCCTCAAACCACAGGGAAGAACTAAACTAATCTTTTAGTCCCTGATCCTTCAAAGACTTAGAAACGTGTTTAATTTTAAGCATACAAGTAGTATTAAACATGAGTTAATCATGTACATAAATGTTTATAGGATCAGGACATTATACTGTAAATCTAAAACCTAAATAAGACATGAGCAAAAGCAAAATTTACAACAAACAATAAATAAATAATACACAAATGATACAAGTGCACTAAGAGTAACACAGCTCACTCAAAATATTTATGAAGTATTTTTAAACGAGGGACTTTCATAATTTCAAGAGTATTTGTTTAAAGCCATATCTGTAATAAAAACTTTAAATAAAGAAAACAAATAAAACATCCAGTGCACCCCTAAAACTGGCTGATAGGCTCTCAAAATCTAATTACATCTCTACCCCAATATAACGCGACCCGCTACAACACGAATTCGGATATAACACGATAAAGCAGTGCTCCGGGGAGGCGGGGCTGCGCACTCTGGTGGATCAAAGCAAGTTCGATATAAAGTGGTTTCACCTATAATGTGGTAAGATTTTTTGGCTCCCGAGGACAGCGTTATATCGAGATAGAGGTGAATTTTCATTTTAGAATTGTTGTTTCATATTCTATATTCATGAAATAAGTTTTCAAAACTGTACTCTTTATTTGAGGAAAAAAAGAGAACAAGATATGTAATCTGTCCCTGCATAAAAAGCTGCAAGATTGGAGCCTTTTTTTTGTTGACTTACCCTCTTTGGATGCATTAATCCCTTTTTTACTAGAGTCAACCCCAATGCCATCGCTCACTATAGGATCATTTAAAATGATAGGTACTTTAACTTAAGTAACTTATGCATAAGCAAGGTGTTCCTGACAAGGGAGAAACATACATAACCCATCAAAGATGACTGAACTGACTCATGTAATGAAAGGAGGCAAATTCTCAGTATACATGAAATATGGGCAATAAACTTTAAGGCAAACTGTAGGAATTATTTGGCAATTTGGTAGTGTCAGTGTTAGCCCTACTCCCCTGTGGACACTCACAGCTTGTCTACACTACCAGCTGGATCACACTGATCCAGCGGAGATCGATTTATCAGGTCTAGTATAGATGTGATACATTGACTGCCAATCGCTCTAGCATCTACTCTGGTACTTTACCTCAACGAATCGTGTAAGGCGAATTGACAAGAGAGCGTCAACACACTGAGGTGAAGACACCACAGTAGGTAGATCTAACGACGTCGACCTCAGCTATGTTTTTTATGTAGCTGAAGTTACATAACTTAGATCGATCCCCCACCCATAGTATAGACCAGCCCTAAAGCACCTCATAAATCAGGGTATATCTACAATGCAATACAACGTCCTCTGCTGACCCGTGACAGCTGACTTGGGCTGTCCATGTTCAGGCTCCAGCTCTGACACCACGCAAGATCCCAGCCCAAATATCTACACCGCAATTTTACAGCCCTGAAGCCCAAGCGCTGCAAGCCATGGGTGTTTCATTGCAGTGTAGACATAACCTCAGAGACGCCTCACTGGAACCAGGATTCTGGAGTGCATAAAAAACCAACCTTCCACATAAACTTCCTCATGGATACACTTTACAAAAACTAGACAAGCCATTTAAAACACAAACTTTGCCTCTCTACAAAGGAAAAAAGACACTAAATTATCTAAACTACTGCATGCCACAAGGAGCCACAACAGTAGTTCCCTTAACCCACTCAACAATATTGTTAATCTTTCCAGCTATACTCTTAGCCCAGCAGAAGTCTGTTCTATCTCGAGGCCTCTCCTTTTGTCCTTCCAGACCCACGAACATGATACAGTTTTACGGTGACCTAGAATCCTACTTTCGATGTCTCTGACTCAAAGAATATTTCCAACATACCTCTGAACAGCATACTAACCCACAGAATCCTCCCTACCAGCACTCCAAAACAAATGGATTCTGCGCGGACTCCTCCAGATGGTCAAAACAACAGACTAGACTTCTACACAGATTGCTTCCGTCAACATGCAAAGGCTGAAATTGTGGAAAAGCAACATCACTTGCCCCATAACCTCAGCCATGCTGAACACAATGCCATCTACAGCCTCAGGAACAACTCTGACATCATAATCAAAAAGGCTGACAAACGATGTGCTGTCGTCATCATGAATAAATTGGAATATGATCAAGAAGCTGCTAGACAGCTCTCTAATACCACATTCTACAGGCCATTATCCTCTGATCCCACTGAGGATTACCTAAAGAAACTACACCATCTGCTAAAAAAACTCCATGACAAAGCACAGGAACAAATCTGTACAGACATATGCCCAGAACCCTGACCAGGGGTATTCTATTTGCTACCCAAGATCCATAAACCTGGAAATCCTGGACACCCCAACATCTCAGGCATTTGCACTCCAACATCAGGATTGTCAGACTATGTGGACTTTCTCCTCAGGCCCTACGCTACCAGCACTCCCAGCTATCTTCGAGACACCACTGACTTCCTGAGGAAACTACAATCCACTGGCCACTATGGATGTAGAAGTCCTCTACACCAATATTCCACACAAAGATGGACTACAAGCTATCAGGAACAGTATCCCCGATAATATCACAGCTAGTCTGATGGGTGAACTTTGTCCTCACCCACAACTATTTCACATTTGGGGACAATATATACCTTCAAGTCAGCGGCACTGCTATGGGTACCCGCATGGCCCCACAGTATGCCAACATTTTTATGGCTGACTTAGAACAACGTTTCCTTAGCTCTCATGCCCCAACGCTCCTACTCTACTTGCGCTACATTGATGACATCTTCATCATCTGGACCCATGGAAAAGAAGCCCTTGAGGAATTCCACCACGATTTCAATAATTTCCATCTCACCATCAACCTCAGCCTAGATCAATCCACACAAGCAGTCCATTTCCTGGACACTACTATGCTAATAAACGATGGTCACATAAATACCACCCTATACCGGAAACCTACTGACTGCTATACTTACCTACATGCCTTCAGCTTCTATCCAGGACACACCACACAATCCATTGTCTACAGCCAAGCTTTAAGATACAACCACATTTGCTCCAATCCCTCAGATAGAGACAAGCACCTACAAGATCTCTGTCAAGCATTCTGAAAACTACAATACCCACCTGCTGAAGTGAAAAAACAGACTGACAGAGCCAGACGAATACCCAGAAGTGACCTCCTACAAGACAGGCCCAACAAAGAAAATAACAGAACACCACTAGCTGTCACCTTCAGCCCCCAACTAAAACCTCTCCAGTGCATCATCAAAGATCTACAACCCATCCTGAAAGATGATCGCTCACTCTCACAGATCTTGGGAGACAGATCTGTCCTCCCTTACAGACAACACCTCAACCTGAAGCAAATACTCACCAGCAACCACACAACAAAAACATTAACCCAGGAACCTATTCTTGCAACAAAGTCTTATGTCAACTCTGTTCACATATCTATTCAAGTGACATTATCATAGGACCTAATCACATCAGCCATGTCATCACGGGCTCATTCACCTGCACATCTACCACGTGATATATGTCATGTGTCAACAATGCCTCTCTGCCATGGACATTGGCCAAACCGGACAGTCCCTATGCAAAAGAATAAATGGACACAAATCAGATGTCAAATATTATAAAATTAAAAAACCAGTAGAACACTTTAACCTATCTGGTCACTCAATAACAGACCTAAGGATGGCAATTTTGCAACAGAAAAGCTTCAAAAACAGACTCCAAGGAGAAACTGCTGAACTTGAATTGATATGCAAACTAGATACAATCAACTTAGGCTTGAATAGAGACTGGGAATGACTGAGCCCTTACAAACATTGAAACTAGCTCCCCTTGTAAGTATTCTCACACTTCTTATCAAACTGTTTGTACAGGGCTATCTTGATTATCACTTCAAAAGTTTTTTCTCTTACTTAATTGATCTCTCAGAGTTGGTACAACAACGTCCACCTTTTCATGCTCTCTGTATGTGTGTGTGTGTATATATATATATATATATATATATATATATATATATATATATATATCTCCTCACTATATGTTCCATTCTATGCATCCGAAGAAGTGGGCTGTAGCCCATAAAAGCTTATGCTCAAATAAATATGCTAGTTTCTAAGTTGCCACAAATACTCCTGTTCTTTTTGCACCTACAGACTAACACAGCTGCTACTCTGAAAACTAGGGACTAGAGCTGCCAGTGTCCCATGAGCTGCTGTTTTGGCTGGGACGTGACGGCCTGTGGCGCAGCAGAGGCACAGTACAGGGCGCTCTGGCACTGCTGCCCGCAGAGGGTCCCCCGAGCAGCCATCCCTGTAGGGAAGGTAGATGTAGCGCACGGGTCCCCGTGTGGCCACCAGGACTCGGGGGCATGAGCCGTGTGCGCCCGACCCGGCTGGGGAGAATCACAAGAGGCGGAGGAAGCTCAGAGCTGCGGACCAGATCGGTGCCCGGGCCCATATGGATCCTCACCGGGCGCCGGCACAGCCAGCAACTCGGACAGGTCCGGGTAGCAGCGATCATCCTGGATCTGCCGGTCGATGATGCGGCCTGCGTTCTCCAGCGCCTCCTGCAAGGCCGGGGCAGCCGGGCTCATCGCCACAGGCATAGCGATAGCGCCCGCAAAGAGACAGGACCGCGCCAAACCCCAACAGCCACTGCGCCTGAGCGTGTGACGCACTTCCGCTTCACGGCCAGTCACTTCCGGCCAAGGACGTCCGGCAGCAGGAAAGGGTTAAGTTTAAATTGGCGGTCGCTGCGCGGAGTCGGTAGGGGAGAAGATCTGGCGATGGACACAGAGGAGATCGTTGGGGCAGGGGCGCTGGCGGCTGAGGCGTCTCGTGAGTGAAAGGGGGAGGGGAGGATGGAGAACAGGACCAGTGTTCCAAGAACCCGGCGGGGAGGAGCGTCCCGCGCCTGCTCGCAGCTGGTCTTGGGCGCTCGCATCTCGACTGCAGAGCGGAGCTCGGTAACCCCTGGGCTTTTGGGTCGGGCCGGGCTGTGCGCCGAGGTGACGGAATAAAAGAGCTAGGTTGCTCCTCTGAGGGCTGGGCTTAGGGAGCCAGCCCGCGCAGCGTCTCCGCAAGTGACCGCCACCCCCCCATTAGTGCCAAAGTCACTAGCAATGCCCGGCTCTTAGATGGGCCGAATCTTCTCAGCCAGCTTGTGACCTAACTCCCGATACTCTGCTGCGCCCAGGCTATGTCTCCGCGACAAACTCTCCTGCTGTGTTAACATACAGTCCTGGGCCCCTCACTAGACCTACATCCTTCCCTGTTCCTCACAAACAGATGCACAACCTGCTCTCAGGCAGAACGTTAAGATATGTTCCATGAAGGCAGGTATCATATTAGCCTATTACAGGGGTAGGCAACCTATGGCATGTGAGCTAAAGGCAGCACTTGAGCTGATTCTCAGTAGCACTCACACTGTCTGGGTCCTGGCCACCAGTGCGAGGGGCTCTGCATTTTAATTTAGTTTTAAATGAAGCTTCTTAAACATTTTAAAAACCTTTATTTATTTTACATACAACAATAGTTTAGTTATATAAGAGACTTATTGAAAGAAACAGTCTGAAAATGTTAAAATATATTACTGGCATGTGAAACCTTAAATTAGAGTGAATAAATGAAGACACGGCACACCACTGCTGAAAAGTTACTGACCCCTGGTCTATCAAGTACAAATAACATATTACAAAGTATGAGACTAGAGTTTTTAAGACTGCAATGTGGGCCAACATCTCTATTATGTGTGTTACTGTAGCTCCTAGATTGGAACCCTGTTGTGCTAGGGACTCTGCATACACACAGTAAGAGAGAGTCTCTGCATTGAAGAACAGCCTAAAGAGCTAAGACAAAGGGTACAGGAAAGGACATCTTATCCCCTGTGTTATACATGAACAAATTAAGGGCTTGTCTATGCTGGCACTTTACAGCACTGCAACTTTCTTGCTCAGAAGTGTGAAAAAACACACCCTTGAGTGCTGCAAGTTTCAGCACTAACGTGATAGTATAGACTGCACCAGCTTTGGGATCTATGCCCCTTGTAGGGGTGTTTTTTTAAAGAGAGCTCTCCCAGTGCTTTGCTGTGACTACTCAAACCATGTTAAAGTGCTGCCAGGGAAGATATGCCCTAAGGCACTGAAAAATTAAGAGACTTGTTCAAGGTCATATGTGATGTCTGTGGCAGAACTAGGAAGTCACAAGTTAATGCCTTAACTGCAAGACTATCCTTTCCTTAAGTAGAAGATGATAAATGGGAAAAACAAAGAGCTATGAAGCTGCTAGACTGTTACCAAATGACGTGCAAACCAATTAAATAAAGAAGTTAATAATAAAGACTAGGATTTTCAACAAAGCCTAAGGGAGCTAGGTGCTATCGTAATTGGGCCTACAAATTTATCCTAATTGTAAGCAAAATTATAAAGTGACAGAAAGCTTTTTAAAAAAACCAGTAACTTATAATAAATTTTGATCAGAAAAAGTGCAAAAGAGAGACTAAATAAGTCCAAACAAAAAGGCTCACTGATATAATTGAAGGGCTATTAAGTTAGGAATGGGAAAGAAAGAAAGAGTGAGACAAGAAATGAATGAACCAAAACTGGTGTCATAACATTTCTTCCCAGATCTGGACCTTAGCGTCCAAAATATGGGTGTTAGCATGAAAACCTCCAAGCTTAGTTACCAGCTTGGACCTGGTAATTGCTGCCACCAGCTAGGAATTATACAGTGCCTAGCTCACTGTGGTCCCCCAAAACCTTCCCTGGGGGACCCCCAGGCTCAGATGCCTTGAGTCTTACAACAAAGGGAAATAACCCCTTCCCCTTGTTTCCTTGTTACTTCCTCCCAGGCTCCCCTCCCTGGATGACCTTAGGATATTCCCTGCTTCCAGTCCTGGAAACACAAGTACTGAGAGATCTAATCTCTCTTCCCCCTCACCCTGAGGGTATGCAAAGTCAGGCTTAGTAAATCTAACACAAAGAGATTTTCCCCCTGACTTCTTCCTCCCACCAATTCCGTGGAGTCCCCACTAAAGAAAAACTCCAACAGGTCTTAAAAAGAAAGCTTTATATAAAAAGAATGAAAAAAGGACATAAAAGGATCTCTGTATCAAGGTGACAATATACAGGGTCAATTGCTTAAAGGAAAAAATGAATGAACAGCCTTATCCAAAAAGAATACAGTTTAACACATTCCAGCAACTACACACATGTAAATACAAAAGAAAACAATATAAACCTATTGTCTTACTATCCTTGTACTTACAACTTGGAAACAGAAGATTAGAAAGCCTGGAGATAGAAAAATCACTCTCAGAGACGAGAGGGCCCAGACCCAAGACAAAGAACTCACACCCAAACTTCCCTCCACCCAGATTTGAAGAAGTCTTGTTTCCTGATTGGTCCTCTGGTCAGGTGTTTCAGGTTACTGGTGTTACCCCTTTACAGGTAAAAGAACATTAACCCTTAGCTATCTGTTTATGACAACTGGTATGTTGGAAATTAGATTTAATTGGCGGACAAACTTATGATGAGATGGGCTGTTCTCATTATTTGCTTTTTGGGTTCCTTAAAGCTGGGGGTAAAGCTGGTTTCCACAATGCTGGCTGAAAAAAGGGGATAGAGTGAGTTACCCCATCGTCGCTGCTACCCACACCATCTTCTGGAATCCTGCATAACAGTATCGTACCTTCATCATCCTGATCCTGAGAGATGTCCTGATAAGATTGTGCCACAGAGAGGGACTCAGATGATATTGCCACCTCTGCTGGCTCCAGCTAAATTATTCTTGGGATGTGAGGCTTTGTGTGTGTCTCTTCCCTTCTTTCCTTCCCCCCACCCCGCCACCCTGCTCCATGTTTCCTTTTCCTTTTTTTACTTTATTCTGTCTTTCTCCTATCTTTCCTTCTCTCTAATAAGAGTCTGGCTTAGCCAGCCACAACCATATATTTTGGAGCTCTGCTGTAAGCCTGTAACTAGAAAAGGAGCTAAAAGCAATACCCTTAACAATCTGATGGTGTTACAAGTTTGCCAGGTCTTTGAATGGCTGATGAGACCATGTGCTTTGCCTGTGTTTTTCCAGCAATGAGGTTGCAAGTGAAAGTCAATACCAGAGGCAAAAGCTGCATTTTCTCTCTTTTTCCCATTGTTTTTTCTTCCCTCTTGTTTTATGCTCTAGGAAATGGGGTTAGACTTTAATGACATCAACAGTTGCTCCAGCTCATTTCAACTAACTTCTTTTTTCACTGAAACTATTTATAATAATCTTTAATACCATTTAAGAGACTGTCAAACAGGGAGTTTTGCCTTTGAAGTCTCTTTACAGCTGAAGGAAAAGGGAACAAGGGATGTAGTTAGAATGAAAGCCTTACTTAATACTTCACATTTCAAATGTTTTAACTCTTCCTTCTTTCAGTATCTTTAGTAAAAGGTTAAAATGATTTTTAATGATGTTTGCCATGGTACTAAGCAGGCTAAGTTCTCTGTATACCAAACCCCAAAACTTGTTTAACACTGTTTAATGTGGGATGGTGACAGGATTAGGTTAATACCTTTGACCCTTTGGGCTCTTTATTCCATCTCAGTTAATACAACAGTGCCGAACTCCCATTGATTTTATTGGAGTTAGGCACCTACTCCATAGCTCTATAGATTGTGGAGATCATTGGCCATTCTAACAATTTGCCCCCACCTCTTTCTGTCAACACATTTTTCTCATTCATGGTAATGTATGTTTAGAGCATTTAGGTCCTGTCTGGTGTTATCCTTCCATCTTCTCCCTGGCCAACTACAATGTCAGAAACTGTAAGGATGTCCTTCCAAGAGATGCATAGTTTATCTGTCTTCTGTCTTCCCAACTGCATGTCTTGCCCACTGAAGTGCTTAGGTTTTCATTACATCTACTATACTTGGCATTTGACTCTGTTGAAAATCTCAACCGTTACACTCTATAACCCTGTCCCATTGGACACCGAGGCCTGGTCTACACCTAAAATTTAGGTAGACCTAGCTGCCTCACTCAGGGCTGTGAAAAAAATTATATCCTGCACAGTGTCGTTTTGATGACATAATCCCCCGTTTATTCACAACTAAGTGGATGGAAGAATTTGTCTGTTGAGCTAGTTGGTACCTCTCAAAGAATCACTGTAGTGTTTATGCTACAGTGGCAGATCGCTGAGTTTTGAGCCTTTGTGACGTGTCTAGATTGAGTTCTGTCCAACTAACCCTGCTGCTAAACCTGTTTAGGGAGGATGATGCCAAGGACTTGCAGGTGTAATGTATTAGGGAAGGGGGACTATAAAGGATAACCGGGGGACATGGAGAGGGAAATGAGCTTGGCTGGGGAAACAATAGCCTGCTTGGGTGCTGCCACAGAGGCAGGGATGAGAGTCCGTCCAGCACCTTATCTGCTGCTACAATGTACTATGTGTGCAGCTCTACTTATCCAGTAGGGCTGCTTCTCAGTAGCTGGGGGTTCAGAGAATCCTCAGCAGGTGCCTTCAGGAGTCTCTGTGAGTGGGCTAGTCCCCTCGTGGCAGGGCTCCTCTTGATCTGCTGCAGTATCCCACGTGGTCACTTCCTCCTGCTGGTGGAGCCTATTGTGATCCCCGGTGCAATTCCAGCTGAGCAGCTAGGAGCAGAGGGCGATGAGTTTCCATGACTGGGGAGGTGCTGGAATGGTGGGCTCTGTGCACAGAGTTTACTCTAACCCCTCTGTTCCCTTATAGATGTGGAGCTGGTGGGAGAACCTGATCCAGAGCTGGCAGCCACGATGGGCTTCTCAGGCTTTGGTGAGTTCAGGGCTCATGGGAAGGGCAAAGGAGGCAATGTCCGTGTGCTGGAAGGATACACCTTGTGCACTGGGGAAGTACTGGTTGGGGATGGTGAAGGGAGCAGTAGGCAAGAGTGTGAGTCTCTGTGGAGTAGGGTAGCATTATCCATAGCTGGAAAGGCTAGGGTACCTGTTGGGGCAGGAAGCACTTGTTAAGGGTCTTGCAGTTCAGATGAAGCTTAACACTGAAGCTTGTTGGTTCTTTCCCCAAATTTATATTATGGGTTGTGATTTAGAACACAGTAAAATGCTTCTCAGTGGGTTGTAGTACAGTATTTGTGGATTTAACTTTTTGATAATATGCTTGGAAATGCAATGTAAAAGGAATGGTAGCAGGAACTGTATAAACTCTGTGTGTGTGTGTGTGTGTAGTGGGGGAGAGGAGGCAGATTTTTTCAAAGGCACGGAATGCAGTAAGGTGCCCAATTCCCATTTATGTAATAGCCCCGTGGGAGATTTTTAATCTGAAATTTGAATTGGAGAGCATCTGAGTTATCCTGGTCACTTACTCATTTTAATCTTCTGGATTTCATGTTACTTGGTCTAAATCAAAGTTTCTTTTCCCCTCATCTTTTAGGAAAGAAAGCTCGAACGTTTGACTTGGAAGCAATGTTTGAACAAACTCGAAGAACTGCAGTGGAAAGAAGTAAAAAGATGCTGGGTAAGATAGGTGACTCTCCTGTGCTTGTGTTTTTAACAAAGGGCTAAAACACAATAATCTAACACATGTTTTAACACTTGCCTTGTTTACATGTATGTGTTAAAACATGTTAGAGAACATGTTTTAAAAATACACGTTTTATCCTAGTATACACTGCTGTGGTGGGACTGGATCATGCTGGGACCACATACCGAGACTTTTGCTACCTGGAGAATGCCATTTTGTTCTGAAAATAGCATCCTTCCTAGAATGTGTAGTGTATGCACACTTCAGTAGAGCAAAGTGGTGTCATCTGCACAGCATGTGTGTGCACAAGGTCATGCTACCGCTGAATGTAGATAAGTCCTAAATGGTTTGGGGTCTGCTTGCTTGAAAGATGCCTCTCTTCCCCAGGCCACACCTTTGCAAAGTTGCTGAAGCCGGAGTCTCCTTATTATATACATAAGGAAACTGCTTCCAAGTCATTATCCTGGACCATCTTTCAGCCTTGGAATTTATTCCCCACTCTCTGGACAAAAATAACCAGAATTTGTTAACTTTCAGGCGTAATGCAAGGCCTGTGTAACTACTGATCCATTCAAGGAGGTGATGGGCTGATAGGTGCAGGATTTGATTATCATGGTTCTGATTCTATGCTGAGAGCCATGTGAACACACTTCTGTGAAAATGCTTATTGGCATTATGAGGCTCTGAGTATTTGCAGGAGTATACCTGCTTTGTTCTTATTTCAGGTTTGGGGCGTAAGTCTGCTGTAAATTGTATATTTATTTGCTTGTGTGAGGAACATTTTGATTATATTGTGAAAATCAGTTATATAATGGGGCCAGTGTGTTGACTTAAGCATCTTTTTTAATGTTGAATAAATCTAAATAAATACTATGTTTCTTCCACACTGAAATATGTGATGCTGGTAGACCAT
Source organism: Gopherus flavomarginatus (assembly GCF_025201925.1). Classification (NCBI taxonomy): domain Eukaryota; kingdom Metazoa; phylum Chordata; order Testudines; family Testudinidae; genus Gopherus; species Gopherus flavomarginatus. The sequence goes on from NC_066619.1 coordinate 27,380,291, forward strand.
GTGCCAGCTCATGCCAAAGCCCCCATGTGACATTCCCCAAGGTACAATCTGGACTGTTGAACAGCTGTGTCCCCTCAGTTCTCCAGCCTTTTATATGCTTTGCTGTGAGAACAACCACTCCTGGCTTGCTCTCACACAGCCCCCAGCATGTAAATTAATCTGAGCTATACTGTAAGAATCAGCCACCCTTGAATTACACAGCAGAGCGACACAGCAAATTCCCAGTCCCAGACTTTCTCCCAGAAATATGCATCTTATACAGCCCAGCACCCTCCTGGACAACAATACAGGCTCATGTAAAGTCTGTCATTTCATTAACAGAAAACGTTATGCACAAACCTTGTTACTTCATACGGAGCTTTTCACTACAATGTTGTCAGGGTGTCTCTATTCGCCCATCCTGTCACCAACCGCTTTCTTAAGAGTATCAGAAATGTTTATCTGAAATACAAGTCCATACTCCACCTTGGGACTTGAACCTGATACTATGCTGTCTTACTGGTCTGCCATTTGAACCATTAGCAACATGCTGTCTGATACATCTCTCAACGAAGGTAGCCTTCCTAATTATTATCACTTCTGCCTGCCAAGTGGGAGAGCTAGGGGCCCTTATGGCATACCCAACATATACTATCTTCTTCAAGGACAAGGTCACCCTAGGACCTCATCCAAAATTTTTACCCAAAATATCATCATCTTTCCACTTGAACTAACCAATCCATCTTCCCTCATTCTTCCCAAACCTAATGGAAGTAAATAAGACTCAATTCTACACACTCTAGGTGTCAGATGCATACTAGCGTTCTACCTTGAAAAAGCTATGCCCTTCAGGAGGTCACCGAGGCTCTTTATTTGCTCTTTGGAATGATCTAAAGGTTCCACTATCTCCAAACAGAGGCTATCTAAATGAATTTTCAGGTGCATCCACCTTTGTTACCAACAGAAGGATCTACAGCTCCCAGCAGGGATCCAAACTCACTCCACCAGATCCTTGTCAACTTCAGTAGTCTTTCTAAACAAGATGGCTATCATGGACATATGTAAAGCAGCGACGTGGGCATTGGCATGCATGTTCACAGAACACTACGTGATTGACCAGGGCTCAAGATTGGATGCATTGTTAGGACTTAACTATATTATCATTAGTTACTCATGCAACTCTAAAGCCCTTTCTATCCACCTAGCAGCAGTGCTCTATAGTCACTTGAAGTGGAGCACCCACAGGGACATCTCTCTAAGGAGAAGAGACGTTTACTCACCCTGTGCAGGAACTGAGGTTCTTCAAGATGGAGGTCTCAATGAGTGCTCCACTACCCACCCTTCTCCCCTCTACTTTGGAGTTTAGTCTACAGACTCTGTGATAGAGAAGGAACTGAAGGAGGTCTGGTCGTACAGCACAAAATAGGTGCCCACATAAGATGAGAACACATGTGCAACCCAGACAAGCACTGCTGCTGAAATTCTCTGATCAAAGGCGCAGGGGTGCATATTCACCTGAAGTGGAGTATCCAGAGGGACGTCCATCTCAAAGAACTTCAGTTGCTGCACAGGACAAGTAACCTTCTAATGTGTTACCCAGCAAGAGAGTGACTTGGATGTTGCTCCTTTATTTGTTATTGGCATTTTGGCATGTACTCCCAAGAATCTACAGGGTTTTGCCTCCTCTGATCTCCTTTATGGGAGACAGGCCAGGGGACCCTGTTAACATAGATGCAAAAACCCACAGGGACCAATTTGAGACTTTGTCTCTGGGTGAGACATGGAAATAGTCCATATTAATGGTAAAGAAAATGTAGTGGCAGATGTCTTATCAAAAATAGGGGAACACTGAGGTGTTTATCAGGAATGTAAGTGGTACCTCTTCCTACGCAATTTTTGCATTGAGAGCATGACACTGGCAGACCAGGTGCCACGTCATGCCAAGGTCCCCATGTCTCAACTGAATACTGACAAATACATAGCTGGAATCAGTCTGGCTCACCAGTATGTTAGAATTATTAAAATAGGTGTCAGGACTATGTAAGAATGTTTTTAGACTTTATTGAATGCTTGTGAGTTGCTGCATGCATCAATCTCACTTATAATATCTGTGTTCCGTATTGTAAGGGTAGCTTTTGATTTTAATTAAAGTGAATTTTGTAACATGGTATTATATCACTATGGATTTGACGCTGGTGGCTACAGTTTCAAGCTTAACAGAATGAAAGTCACCTCTGCTACTTGTTTTAGAGTTAGTCTCTAGGAACACACAAAGACCAAGGGTAGTGACCACACATTCACATGTACAAGGTCTAGTCTGTTTTATAAGTTTTATTAAAGTTACAATTAAAGTTATGATTACCCTAGCATATAGAAATTTTATACAGACCTATGCATGTTACAAATAGTTATAATCACATTCTTAATAGTCATGCTAGGGTCTGATAGGTCTCTCATGACTTGATCATCAGAAGAGGAAGGTTTCTGCTGGAGTCTCCCACAGGAAGCTCAGATTTCCCGTTTTGGGCATCCCCTTTTTATAATATGATTCTGTCTATACCTACATTCTGCACATGTCCGTAAAAGTTTCAACCCTTCTTTCTCTTATTGGTCTGTGTCCCCTGGAAACTTAAGGGACTTCAATTTTCTATAGGCTGTGTAAATTCCCTTTTCTCATTAGCATTGATGTACAACCTGTATCCTGTGGTTAAGACATGTCGGAGGCAGTTGCGCCTTTACAGTATTTTTATGATCTAATAATCTGGGTAATTTTGTGCAATATTACCACTTGTTACCTCTCTTCTCATAATCTTAGGGTATCAGGTTATTTTCCGGTCACTTATGTCATCATTTCTTGCCTCCAAGGCCTAAAGTAGCTAAGCTTAAGTCTTGCAGGCCTCCGCCTACAGGTTCTTGCGTTTCAGCTTGTCTGTCTTATATCTACTACATGGTTCCTCTAGTCTAAATACTGATCAATTTTATACTTTTATTATCCTTCAAATTAACTAATATACAATGAATGATAACGTGTTATTAATCATATCACAGAGTAAATGAACAATAAACTAAAATAAATGGCTACAAAGGTAATATTTGTATTTTAAATGCTCTGTAACTGTGTAAATCACCAGACAGGAGATAAACATTAACTAGTGTAAAGTGTTGGTCTTCAACAGAAAGTGTTATGTCCTGGTCAGTGAGGAAAGGCCCTTCGAACCCAGATGGACTATCCTTGAACATTAAAGAGAATAATACTGTGTGCTGCTCTTACTCCCCCTCTCCATGAAATGAGTCATGCAAGTGAACTTCCACCTATTAGCTGAATTTGCAGCTCAGAGCACAAGGGGATGGAGATAAGGGAATAAGACTCCTAACAAGAAGGACCTGTATCTTTAGGCTGAATGAACTCTGATGGGCAAGGATTACGAGGCATAAGCAAAAGATCCCTAGTGTTTAGCCTGGATTAGCCCTAAAGGATATATAGAGCTTACTTATCATAGAAGAGTCTATGATTTGGAAAACATAAGGTAGTAACTCATTTGTGTACACAGGTTAACCTGTTTTAACCTGATAAATAACTCTTGTCCTATTAATACATCTGTGTATAGTTTATTATAGGATTGGATACAAGCTCTTGTCTTTGGTGCGTGATCTAACGTGCATTTTGTGATGCTGACAGGCCAGGTGCCAGCTTAGCCAAAGCCCCAGGCCTCATTGAACATTTACAAATGCATAGCTGGCAGCCAGGCCAATTCACTTGTGTATTAGTATAGATCAAAGTGATTGTTAAATGTATAAGAATGTATTTAGTGTTTAAACTTCATGAAAACAAATGACATGTTACATGCATTGTTTTCATTTTTCTGTATCCTGTTAAAATGTAAAACATTTATATCATATGTACCCCTATAATTAAATAACCCATCAAATGAGAAATAAGCCTAATTAAGAAGCACTAATTCTCATGCATTTGAAGGCAAGTGGTCATTGTGTCATCTCTGAGCATATTTTTCTGAATTACTATAGCCATCCTTGTTTCTTGTCTCCCTCTGATAAGAAGATGGAGCTACATTTTTAAAAGAGACTGGGGCAGTCAATTTTATCACTGTGTAGGTGATGGTGTGAGGCTGGCAGTGTGTTAACATCTAATATTTTAATAATGCTAAGTTAATAAGAATGTGTTTGTGACAAAGTTCCTCCTCTACCTTGGTGGGTCCTGCGCTTATTGGCAGATTTGCTCACCTCAGAGAACTTCCCCTCTGGTAGAACCCACAGTCTGGGTCAACTCCTCCTGTGTCTTATCAGGAGTTGTGATGTTTGGGGGGAACCCAGGCCCACCCTCTACTCTGGGTTCCAGCCCAGGGCCCTGTGGATTGCAGCTGTCTATAGTACCTCCTGTAACAGCTGCATGACAACTACAACTCCCTGAGCTACTTCCCCATGGCCTTCTCCAAACGCCTTCTTTATCCTCACCACAGGACCTTCCTCCTGGTGTCTGATAACACTTGTACTCCTTAGTCCTCCAGCAGTACACCCTCTTGCTTCCAGCTCCTCACAGGCACACTACAAACTAAAGTGAGCTCATTTTTAAACCCAGGTGCCCTGATTAGCCTGCCTTGATTGGCTGCAGGTGTTCTAATCAGCCTGTCTGTCTTAATTGGTTCTAGCAGGTTCCTGATTACTCTCGTGCAGCCCCTGCTCTGGTCACTCAGGGAACAGAAAACTACTCATCCAGTGACCAGTATATTTGCCCTCTACCAGACTCCTGTACCCCACTGGTCTGGGTCTATCACAGTGTTTTAGTGTTTTATAAAATGCTTGTAGTGTGCTACATATATTGTTCTCGCTCAACTGTATTCCATGTTATACTGTATCAGCATACATTTTCATTGTATATAACCTTGCAACTAAGTAACCCATCAAACGACAAAAAAGCCTTGTGTAATGTAAATAATGATCTCTTACAAGATGTTAAATCCTGTTCATTAAACGCAAGATCAAGGATCAAAGATATTAAGTGCATTCCCTCCCCACTGCCCTAATCCCATGAAGAAGAGAGGTGTGGGAACTGTTGCTTTCATCTTGGTTTCTGAGAGAAGAAGCTATAAAATGGACACGAGAAATTCTTAATCTTTGGACTTTTTGGACTCTAATGGCAGAAAAACTAAACAAGAAGACAGATATTCTTGCATTTACTCTGGGTAGCCCTAAAAACTTTTGGGAAACTGGCAGATTACTATATCTCTGCTACCTTTTGAAATTATAGACCAGTTCACCTGTTCATATATTTTTACCTGCTTTAACCTCTCAATAACTGTCATTCCTTTTTCTTAACTAATAAATCTTTAGTTAGTTTAGAATTAGTTAATTAGAAGTAGCTACTAGTATTTGTCTTTGGTGGGAAATCTAAGATGCATTCAATCTGAGTGAGTGACTGTTCTCTTGGGACTCGGTGTAAGTGACCATTTATCACGTAGTCCATCTTGCCTGGCTGGCAAGATAGACTGGATTATATAAGGGGAGAGTCTGTGACTGCCTTATAAATCTAGTGTAGTACTTAGAGAATTCACATTTGTTACTGGGTTGGTGAAATCTAATTAGAGAACATACCATCAGCTGGGATGTCTGCCCTGCTTTTTAAGTCTGCTGCCCTGAGGGAGACATGGTTGTGACTCACTCCAGTGTGACAGATGGTTCTATAGGGACTCCTCTATAGTGAGGAAAATGGGAGTAACTAATGAGAGTTGTAACTAACTTAATGACACCTATGTGTACTAGACTTGCTTCAACTGATTTAATTTCCAGTATCTCATTCCAGAAAACATTAAAGATCAGTATTGACTAATCATACCTCATTGACACTGAAAATGTTCAAAGGTGAAACAGTGGCATACGCTGTAAAACATATATTTATTCTGTACGAGCTAACAATTTTAGTGTCTTAAGCTTGCCTTTTCCTGAGAGGTTGTTTCTTTGGGTAAGCATTTGGGTATCAAAATGACAGAAATTTAAAGGAAATTAGCATTTTTAATGTGTGGGAAAGCTAACCAATCAGTTTAAATTAAAATGCTCTACTTTCATCTTTTCATACTTCTGGAATATATGTCTGAAAATGAAGAATTTAGTAATACTGTCTCAAAAAGAACCACCAAGCTTTCATTAATTTACGTACTGAAAACATGGAGATCTAACAGTTGCATATTCACTCCACATTTAGAAGCCCGTGCAAGAGAAGAGGAAGCCCAGAAAGAAAAAGAACTGAGAAGCCAACATGAAGATATTGATTCAACAACTTCAGGCTCAAGTGTGATGGGAGCTTGCTCTGCATCAACTTGCAGGTACCTAGATATAGTGGAAGTATCATACCATCTTACAACTCTTTTGTCTGAAGGGCTGTCCGAACTCTTTTGAGAGGAGGACAGGGACCACTGAACTTGTGTCCACAAAACTATGTAAACTGACATTTGTTTCACTGTAACTTGTTATTATTAATCTACACTTTCTTAATATGGTCTGTCAATTTACAATAGTTTTATGGCTTATAAACACATTGAAGGGCTGTATGCTATTTTGGTTGCGATCTTCTGACTGTTAAGTCTTTGTGTACTTGTTTTCTTTTTAATACAATAGATTCTGCCAATTTTTTGTACTAAAAAGAATAAATAAATGAAGTCAAGTAAAAGTCATAGACAGTGAGTCAAGGTAATAAACAGTCATAACTATGTCAAATCAAGGAACAAACAGCTGCTGTTGTGTCATAAACAGATAGTTAAGGGTTAATGTCTCTTTTACCTGTAAAGGGTTACAAGCAGTGAACCTGGAACACCTGACCAGAGGACCAATCAGAAGACAAGATACTTTCAAATCTCGGTGGAGGGAAGTCTTTGTTTTGTGTTGTTTGTTTGTCCGTTGTTATCTCTGGGTTCTGAGAGTGACCAGACGTACCTACAGGCTCTCTATTTTTCTGTTCAAGTAGTAAGTACAAGTAGAAAGGCAGTTTAGTCTTTTTGATTGTTTTCTTTGTTTGCAAATGTGTATTTTGCTGGAAGGATTTTAATTTGTGTTTGTGCTGGGGGGAAGGCTTCTCCCTAGTGTCTATAAGCTGAAAGACCCTGTGACATTTACCATCTTGATTACAGAGACAACTTTTACTTATTTCTTTCTTTTATTAAAAGCTTTTCTTTTTTAAGACCTAATTAATTTTTTCCCCTTGTTGAGGCTCAAGGGAATTGAGTCTGTACTCACCAGGGAATTGGTGAGAGAAAGGGAGAGAGAAGAGATGGGGGAAGGTGAAATTCCTCTGTTTTAGATTCATGGAGCTTGAATCTGTATTACCTCTTGGGGAGGGGAAAAGGTGCATTCCTCTCTGTTTTAAGATTCAAGAAGTTTGAATCGCAGTGATCTTCCAGGGTAACCCAGGGAGGGAAAGCCTGGGAGAGGCAACGGTGGGGGAAAGGGTTTACTTTCCTTGTGTAAGATCCAGGGGGTCTGGGTCTTGGGGTCCTCTGGGAAAGTTTTGGGGGGACCAGAGTGTACCAGGCACTGCAAGTCCTGGTTCGTGGCAGCACTACAAGATCTAAGCTGGTAATTAAGCTTAGGGGGATTCATGCTGGTACCCCATCTTTTGGACGCTAAGGTTCAGAGTGGGGGCTATACCATGTCATGGTGTGCAGCGTGTGGGAAAAATAGAATCCATAAGCCAGTAAGATTATTTTTTTTCTCTTTTCTCTCTGCTAGCTGTTGTAAGCAGAAGAGAGGGGAGGGGGTTTAAAACTACAGCCAGGAAAAAAAATTTTTTTCTTCTCTCCTTTCTGTCTGCTACGGTAGACAGCCCAAAAGCAGAAGGTGTTAAGTTCTTAAGGAGGGTCTTTTGTTAAACAAAGCAGGCTTAAGCTGTCAGCAACAGAGACCAGCAAAACACATTTGCAAATGAAAGTGTTTTTTCTTTTTTTCTAACTTGTCAGGCAAAACTAGTTAGGAAGTGTTAAAAAGTCTGTTGCCAAGCAACCCTGAGCTGCAGCATTTCAGGTACTGAGCAGCAGGGTGCCACCAGCACAAGAAAACAGAAACTATGAGTTCCAAAGAAGCCCTGAAGCAAAAACAAGCAAAGCTAGAAGCCATTAAAAAAAAAACAACAAACATAAAAAAATAAAACTAATAAATGCAAAAATAGCCAGAAAAAAGACAGCCCACAAAAAAAAAGCAAAAAGCCAAAAACGCGAACCACAAAAGAAAAATGAAGCTCCAAAGGGAGGCACACCAGCAGGCCCTGAAATTAGAACAGGCTAAGCAGAAGAACGCAGCCAATCCTACCAACCCTTCGCCAATTATTGTTCCACATTCCCCAAAATTTCCCACCTACAAGGCAGGTGATGACACTATGGCCTTCTTAAAAAATTTTGAAAGGGTCTGCCTTGGGTACAGCATCCCTGAAGACCAGTACATGATAAAACTGAGGCCACAGCTCAGTGGACCCTTAGCAAAGGTGACGGCTGAAATGCCTAAGGAGAACATGAATGATTATGAACTTTTTCAAACCAAGGCCAGAATCAGAATGGGGATAACACCTGAGCATGCCCGTCGGCGGTTCAGAACCCTGAGATGGAAACCAGATGTGTCATTCCCCCGACACGCCTACCACATTGGAAAGAATTATGAGGCCTGGATATCAGGAATAAAGTTTAACACTATAAACGAGCTGCACCTCCTAATACAAATGGAGCAGTTCTTAAAGGGTGTCCCTGAGGAAATAGAAAGGTACATCCTAGATGGAAAACCCAAAACTGTAACCGAGGCAGGGGAGATTGGAGCCAAATGGGTAAAAGTGACAGAAAAGAAAAAAGCTACTGTCAAGGGAAGCGAATACCACAGGGGGCATACCGACAATAAACCCTACAACCGAGGACAACCCAAAACCCCACCTACAACCCAAGGAAAGCCGCAAACTCCCTATTCTCCCACCTCGCCATTCTCCAGTAACCCACCTCTGCCCAGTGACCAGTCAGCTGGGCGATGCTTTAAGTGTAATGAACTGGGACATATAAAGGCCAACTGCCCCAAGAACCCCAACTGAGTGCAGTTCGTTACACCACCATCACACCAAAGATCCCCAGGCCCAGATGCCTCTCAAATACCCTCGAAGTGAAGGGAAATTTTGAGAGTGGGCGGAAAGAAGGTTGTCACATGGAGAGACATGGGGGCACAAGAGTCAGCTATCCCCCAATCCTTGATGGACCCCAAATTCATCAACCCAAAGGCCCAAGTGACAATTTACCCCTTCATGTCAAAAGCTGTAGACTTGCCTACAGCTGAACTGCCTGTCCAGTACAAAGGCTGGTCAGGAATGTGGACTTTTGCAGTCTATGACAATTATTCCATCCCCATGCTACTGGGGGAAGACTTGGCCAACCAGGTAAAGTGGGCCAAGAGAGTGGAAATGGTTACACGCAGCCAAACCAGGCAAGCTTCCAGACCCATCCCTGTTCCTAAGCCGTCCACAGGGGCCCCGTCTGTGTTACCAGAGACCCAGACGGAGGTAGTGGACCTGGATGCCCTGCCAACGACTGCAACAGCCACAGTGCCTCCAGTCCCAGACCCGGAACTGGAAAAGCAACCAGCACCAGAACCGGGGCCAGCACTGACGCCAGCGCTTGTAAACCCATCTTCAACCCCAATGCCAGAGGGTGCCAGCGAGCCTGAACTGGCAGAAGCAACAGACAACCATACCCAGGAGGCTCAGCCAGAGCCTGAAAAACCACCTGGTGCACCAGCGGAGAGCGGTTCACCAGCAACGAAAACAACCCTATCGCCTACATCGCTTCCTGAGGGACCAAGCCCAAGTCCACAGTCTAAGGAAGAACTGGTGTCTCCAGCCTCAAGGGAACAGTTCCAGACCGAGCAGGAAGCAGATGACAGCCTTCAAAAAGCTTGGGCGGCGGCATGGAGCACCCCACCGCCTCTCAGCTCTTCTTCAGCAAACCTGGATCAGTTAGAACAAGGACTATTATACAAGGAGACTCTTTCTGGTGGACACCAGGAAAACTAGCATCCACAAAAACAGTTGGTGGTTCCAACTAAGTATCGGGGAAAGCTCTTAAGCTTAGCCCATGATCATCCCAGTGGCCATGCTGGGGTGAACAGAACCAAAGACCGGTTGGGGAAGTCCTTCCACTGGGAGGGGATGAACAAGGACGTTGCCAAGTATGTCCAGTCTTGTGAGGTGTGCCAAAGAGTGGGAAAGCCACAAGACCAGGTCACGGCCCCTCTCCAGCCACTCCCAATAATTGAGGTCCCATTTCAGCGAGTAGCTGTGGATATATTGGGTCCTTTCCCAAAAAAGACCCTGAGAGGAAAGCAGTACATACTGACTTTCGTGGACTTTGCTACCCGGTGGCCAGAAGCAGTGACTCTAAGCAACACCAGGGCTAACACTGTGTGGCAGGCCCTAACAGACATTTTTGCCAGGGTAGGTTGGCCCTCCGACATCCTTACAGATTCAGGATCTAATTTCCTGGCAGGGACCATGAAAGAACTGTGGGAAACTCATGGGGTGAATCACTTGGTTGCCACCCCGTACCACCATCAAACCAATGGCCTGGTGGAAAGGTTTAATGGAACTTTGGGGGCCATGATGCGTAAATTTGTCAATGAACACTCTAATGATTGGGACCTAGTGTTACAGCAGTTACTTTTTGCCTACAGGGCTGTACCACATCCCAGTTTAGGGTTTTCACCGTTTGAACTTGTGTATGGCCATGAGGTTAAGGGGCCATTACAGTTGGTGAAGCAGCAATGGGAGGGGTTTACGCCTTCTCCAGGAACTAACATTCTGGACTTTGTAAGCAACCTACAAAGCACCCTACGACACTCTTTAGCCCTTGCTAAAGAAAACCTAAAGGATGCTCAGAGAGAGAGCAAAAGGCCTGGTATGATAGACATACCAGAGAGCGTTCCTTCAAAGTAGGAGACCAGGTTATGGTCTTGAAGGCGCAACAGGCCCATAAGATGGAAGCATCATGGGAAGGGCCATTCATGGTCCAAGAGCACCCAGGAGCTGTTAAGTACCTCATAGCATTTCCCAATTCCTCCCTAAAGCCCAGAATGTCCCATGTTAATTCACTCAAACCCTTTTATTCCAGAGACTTAAAGGTTTGTCAGTTTACAGCCCAGGGAGGAGATGACGCTGAGTGGCCTGAAGATGTCTACCACGAAGGAAAAAGTGATGGTGGCGTGGAAGAGGTGAACCTCTCCACAACCCTGGAACGTCTGCAGCGGCAACAAATCAAGGAGCTGGGCACTAGCTTCTCCCCATTGTTCTCAGCCACTCCAGGACGAACTGAACGGGCATACCACTCCATTGACACAAGTAATACTCACCCAATTAGAACCCCACCCTACCGGGTGTCTCCTCATGCCCAAGCTGCTATACAACTGGAGATCCAGAACATGCTACAGGTGGGTATAATCCGCTCGTCTACCAGTGCATGGGCATCTCCAGTGGTTCTGGTACCCAAACCAGATGGGGAAATACGCTTTTGCGTGGACTACCGTAAGCTAAATGCGGTAACTCGTCCAGACAACTATCCAATGCCACGCACTGATGAGCTATTGGAAAAGTTGGAACGTGCCCAATTCATCTCTACAATAGACTTAACCAAGGGGTACTGGCAAGTACCGCTAGATGAACCTGCCAAGAAAAGGTCAGCATTCATCACCCATGCGGGGGTGTATGAATTTAATGTGCTTCCTTTCGGGCTGCAAAATGCACCCGCCACATTCCAAAGGCTCGTAGATGGTCTACTAGCAGAATTGGGAAAATATGCAGTTGCCTACCTCGATGATGTGGCCATTTTTTCGAATTCATGGCTTGAACACCTAGAACACCTGGAAAAAGTCTTTGAGTGCATTAAGCAGGCAGGACTAACTGTTAAGGCCAAAAAGTGTCAAATAAGCCAAAACAGAGTGACTTACCTCGGACACCAGGTGGGTCGAGAAACCATAAACCCCCTACAGGCCAAGGTGGATGCTATCCAAAAGTGGCCTGTCCCAAAGTCCAAGAAACAGGTCCAATCCTTCTTGGACTTGGCCGGGTATTACAGGCGATTTGTACCACACTACAGCCAAATCGCTGCCCGACTGACCGACCTGACCAAAAAAACCCAACCGAATGCAGTTAAGTGGACTGAGGAGTGTCAGAAGGCCTTTACCCAGCTTAAGGCGACGCTCATGTCTGACCCTGTGCTAAGGGCCCCGGACTTTGACAAACCATTCCTAGTAACCACAGATGCATTTGAGCATGGTATAGGAGCAGTTCTCATGCAGGAAGGACCGGATCACAACTTCCATCCTGTCGTGTTTCTCAGCAAGAAACTGAGAGGGAAAGCCACTGGTCCATCAGTGAAAAGGAATGCTACGCCATTTTGTACGCCCTAGAAAAGCTACGCCCATACGTTTGGGGACGGCAGTTCCAGCTACAAACCGACCATACTGCGCTAAAGTGGCTTCATACTGCCAAGGGAAACAACAAAAAACTGCTTCGATGGAGTTTAGTTCTCCAATATTTTGATTTTGAAATTCAACACATTTCAGGAGTTTCTAATAAACAATAATAACTATGTCAAATCAAGGAACAAACAGCTGCTGTTGCCACCTAAAATTGGATAAAACTCATTTGTCCATATAGACTGGAAAACAAATCAATGTATGTATGTAGCCTATAAATTATAATTATAAAAATTCATAGTTTTGTACTGGTTGCCTTATAGTGCTCACTATAGTTTGGCCTGAAAACAAATTTCTCTAATAAATTTTCTCTCCTGTTGCTATGTAAAAAACCTTCACGTGAACTGTGGCCAGTGATTTAAGTAACTGACTATACACAAAGTGCTGTCAAATGCACAAAGTAAACTGAAAAAAATATAAATACGTTCTCTACACTCTCACCATACTAAAATGCTAATCTTCAGTACTGATACCTTGTTAATGGAAGGCTGAGGGTTACGATGAAACTTACTGTGACTGATACTAGGTCTGAGACTTGCACAATGTGTGTGAGGAGGAGGCTTAAATATAAGAAGTAAAGTAAGATGTAAGAAGAGGCAAAATAATAGAAAATTCTCAGAACACGTTTCTTTTGGATAAAGGATTTGAGGAAGAATGGATTGGCTATGCGGGTTGGAAAATGGGAGAAGGCCTATTCAGCAAACTGATTCATGCAGGTGGACCATTGTAACTGGGGGTGGGGGGAGTTCCATTGATGTTAATAGGGCCCTGGGATTGCCAGAGGGCATGAGATGAGAGTCTGCTAGAAAAAGTCTGAGCTGTAGTCAGATTCCAGAGTTACACATTACTTTGGAAGTTATGCTAAGGGGTTTGAACTTGATGCTGAAAGAGACAGGAAGCTGGGAAGAAAATGTGTCACTGTACCCAGTGTTAATCTGGAGGGACAATACATAATAGCGAGAGGCTAGTTAAGGTCCATAATTCAGACCTTTGTCCTCTCTACTGGGACTATCAAAATTGTACCAAATATAGCAGTCTTTGTGATGCTTGTCATTAGGGAATTGATCCAAGGTAACCAACTTGTTCTGTTAGCCAATAGATGGTAACTTTTCCCCTCAATTTTTAGTCTTTGTATTTCAAGTACATTGAGTCATCTAGCCACACCCCATACTAAAATTAACCTAAGAAGTTCTTGACAGTTTATATAAACACACACACACAAAATATTACTCCTGGGGGAATTCTGCTCCACTGCGCATGTGCAGAATTTATATTCCCCGCAGATTTCTTTGCTTCCCCGCACAAAAATGACTTTCTGATGGGGAAGCAAAGGGAAACCACAAGAGCAATAATGAAACCCTCCCCAGCAGTATGTTTTTGCATGCCCTGGGTGGCTGGCAGAGAGGTAAATGACTGTGGGACAGGGAGCAGGAATGGGGAAGACCCAGCTGGTGGCTCCTATCCTGTGTCAGGCTCAGCTGCTAGCGTCGCCTGGGCTGGGGAGGACAGGACTTCCCCTATCCCTTCACAGCTTCTGGGGCTCCCAGACCCACCCCATGATTTTTCCCCTGGATGTAGGAAGCTCTGCAAACTCCTCTCTTCCCCCCAAGCTTCCTGCACTCTTTGCTTCTCAGCTGCAGGGGGAAGGATCACTGTACTGGGAGCTGCTCCCCCATCCACAAAACCCCCATTCATACAGACCCCCTCATATCCAGACCCTCCCGCTGAGCCTCACCCCCCCACTTGCAGCAGGAACTCCCCCCGCCAATGAGCCCCACTCCCCCTGCACCTGGACCACCCCAACAAGCCACCTGCACCTGGATTCCCACCCCACTGAGCCCCAAACAACTGCACCTGGATTCCTGCCCCACTCCCGCAACATCTGGAATCCTCCACACTAAGACTCTGCCGAGCTATACCCCCACGCACACACTCTGAGCCCCATGCTGAGCTCCAACTACCTTCACCCCCCTGCAGAGTTCCATTACCATTGCACCCAGAATCCCACAAACCAGCTCCTGTTCATCCAGATCCTTCCTGCACCCAGATCCCCCGCTGAACCGCCCACACCCAGATGGCCCCACACAGAACCCTCTCCACCCACACCTGGTTCCCCCCACACTAAGCCCCTCAGCACTTGGATCCTGCCTTCCTTAGCCTGCCCACACCTGGTGCACCTGGCACGAAGGGACAGAGCCCTGTCCTTGTGCTGTGTCAGGTTTGGATGCAGCCTCATCACTGAATCCATGTCCTAGGGGGGAGCTGCACAGTGATCTCCCACCTCTGTGCAGCCAGTGGTCTGTGCTCCCCAGTACCGTGCTGGAGCCTCCACATTTATTTGACAAGTAAAATTTGCACAATTTTTAAATATTCACATAATTTTTAATATTATGGCACAGAAGCCCTCAGGAGTCTGTGGAATATATATGAGAGAGAGAAAAAGGAGACAGCTACAGTATGTTGATTCCTAAATTAGCTATGAGGAGAAGGTTCTAATAGTTAAGCTATTGGTATATTCATATGCATGTTTTAAGAATTATGATTATTATAAGGGGAACACACCTGCTAACATCTAGAAAGCAAAAACTGGTAGATAGTAAATTTACACTAAAACATGATGAGGGGAAAGGGGGTGGAGACATGGAAGGGCAGAGAGACTCCAGCATTTTATTGCAGCTCTCTATTCTTTTTCTTCCCCGCACCTTCCTCACCTTTTAGGAGTAAAGGGGCAACCGAAGACTTTATTCCTTCCATCTCTCCTAGGCTTGCAGGATCTCCTCTTTACTCTCTTCCAACATTTTGAAAATAGGAATCTACAATATGTTCTGTTTCTATGTTGGAGGAATTGTAAATGTGAAGCAAGCACACAATTATGGTTACATATTTTTCGAGTCACAGACCATGTCATTGATTTATTGCATTTCAGCATGTTGTCAGTGCCTGACAAATTATAAATACATTGTGGGTTTGTTCAGATGTATAGAAATTTTGGACTGTAATTACAGGGAACATTGTCGTACTTGTTAGATAGACATATCCTGACCATCTAGGACTTTGCATGTCCCTGGTTACTTTACTGTCTGAGTATTCAATGTCTCCCTTATTGGGTGAATGGTGTTTGTTCAGTATAAAGAACTAAATACTCGTGTTGTAATATTTCCTGCTTGGTGTGCAGTTCTTAGCTGGAAGATGTGTTTGGAGATCTGTGAATTCATCTCAGAGTTGAGAAATTTAGGTTTGTACTCAGAATAGTGAAGATTGGAACATCTTTCGTAAATCTGACTTTAAAATAGCTTGTATATGTTGAATTCTTGTTCTCAAAGTCTGACTTAAACTTTCCAACTACATTGAATAGTCTTTTATTTGGATTTACTGTTAAAATTAGGGCTGTCAAGCGATTAAAAAAATGATTTGCAATTAATTGCGCAATTAAAAAATGACTTGCGATTAATCACACTGTTAAACAATAATAGGATTCCATTTATTTAAATAGTTTTGGATGTTTTCTACATTTTCAAATACAGTATATTGATTTTGCTTGCAACACAGAATACAAAGTGTACAGTGCTCACTTAATATTTATTTTTGATTAAAAATATTTTACTGTGAAAATGAAACAAAAGAAATAGTATTTTCAGTTCACCTAATACAAGTACTATAGTGAATTTTCTTTATCATGAAAGTTGAACTTACAAATAGAATTATGTACAAAAAATAACTGCATTCAAAAATAAAAGAATATAAAACTTTGGAGTCTACAAGTCCACTCAGTCCTGCTTCTTGTTTGGTCAATCGCTAAGTTTGTTTACATTTATGGGAGATAATGCTGCTCACTTCTTGTTTACAGTATCACCTGAAAGTTAAAACAGGCATTTTCATGTCACTGTTGTAGCCGGCATTGCAAGATATTTATCTGCCAGTTGCTCTAAAGATTCATATGTTCTTCTTCGAGTGGTTGTTCATGTCCATTCAAAGTAGGTGTGTGCACACCGCGTGCACACCGCGTGCATGCCAGCCGGAAGATTTTCCCCTAGTAGTGTCAGCTCAGGCGCCCCCTGGAGTGCTGCCCCCATGGCACCCTATAAAGGGGCCCGCCGACCCTCCACCCCCTCAGTTCCTTCTTACCGCCGGTGACGGCTAGCTGGAACTTCTCTTGCATAGCAATCTGGCAGTGTCCTATCCGTACTGTTTAGTCCGTGTATTCAGTTATATTATAGTTAGTTAGATCTTTGTATATAGTTTTCATTGTTGGGGAGTCCCCCCACCCACAGTCTTTGTCACCCACTGGGGCATGCCCAGGTCCCCCAGGTTCAAACTCTGCGAGGACTGCAGGAAATTCATGCCCAAGAGTGACCCGCACTCTGTGTGCTTGAGGTGCCTCGGAGAGAGCCACCAAAAGGACTGGTGCTCTATCTGTAGAGGCTTCCGCCCACGAACTCTCAAGGACAGGGCTCAAAGACTTAGAGTCCTCCTGATGGAGGCAGCCCTGCTACCATCCTCGGACCCAGAACCGGCCGAGGCAGGTCCAGCACATTGTCCTCAGTGCGGAGTGCCACGGCATCAGGACTTAGGGCCCAGCCCAGGTCGTCCAAGACCTGGCACCGGGCAGAGTCGGGTCATAGGAAGTCGACCTCAGTGTGGCACCGCTCACCTTCGCCGGTGCCCACCAAGAAAAAGAAGCCGGTGAGGGATCGGTCTCCCCACCAGGACCCGAGGCCGCCCCCGCCCCCGGGGCTAAGCGGACAGGCTGGGTTACGGAGGCGTTCGAGGCGGCCTCAGACCTGATGGGTCTCCCGTCACCGGCCTCCCCACATCGTCGGGAGTTGCCTACTGTGGTCCGCCCACCAGTACAATCTAGAGGCAAGTCAGCCATGCTACCGCCTCCCTCTCCGCACCGAGCTGCGAAGGCGGCACCTGACCAGAGGAGAGGCTCCCCGTTGCCTCGGCACCGCTCACCTTCAGCACCGGGCACAGCTCCCCCCAGGTCCTCATACTCAGAGACCTCAGGCTCAGAGGCAGACTCCTATTGCTCCAGCAGGTTGCGGAGCAGGAGATCGGTGTCGGGGGCGAGCCACTAACGTTACCCGCAGTGGCAGCAACAATGGCAGCTGCCCTCGCAGTGGCCATTTTGGACTCCCTGGGCCTACCATCAGTCGGTAGGCCAGGCGTTTGGCCCTCGGTCACGATCGGCTTCGGTGTCCTCGATGTCGGTGGCCCCAGCACAGCTGCCTCCCCCACCGGCACCGTCGCCGGGCAGGGGTGTGCCATCGTCAAGTTCAGCACCCCCTAACTGGGCAGCGGCACCGGCAGCGGCTTTAGTTCTGGCTACGCTGGCACGACATGACACGCCAAGTCACTCACTGGCAATGCTCGTACCGGTCGTGGTGCCGCATTTGGACTTGGAACCGGCACCGCAACCTCAATACTGTGTGCCACAGGACCCGGAGGGGCCACATGCACCAGAGGAAGGGCCACTCCATGTAATCTCTTTGTCGTCCTCCCTGGACGAGGCGGTCTCGGGCACGGCTGCGGCTCCAGCCCTAGAGGACACTCGAATTCTCCAAGAATTGCTTCGGTGAGCAGCTCAAAGCCACACAATCCAAGCAGAGGAGATCGAGGTGGACGCGGACCCTGTAGTGGACATCCTGGCTCCCTCGGGGCCATCCAGGGTGGCCCTCCCGCTGATAAAGACGATAGCGGATACGTCCCCCACCCTATGGCAAACACCAGCCTCATTGGCCCCTACTGCCAAGAGGACGGAGCGGCGCTACTTCGTCCCCTCTAAAGGGCATGAAGACCTGTACACCCACCGTCCCCCCGACTCCCTGGTAGTAGATGCAGCTAACCAGCGGGAGCGTCAAGGATTTCAGAGGTCAACACCAAAGAGCAGGGACGCAAAAAGACTTGAGCTCTTTGGCAGGAAGGTGTACTCCACAAGGGGACTCCAATTCCGCGTTGCCAATCAACAGGCAATAGTAAGCTGATATGGTCACAACACATGTTTGGCCATGTTGAAGTTTGTGGAGCTCCTTCCTCAGGACTCAAGATCAGAGTTTTCGGCCCTAGTAGAAGAGGGCAAACTGATCTCTCAAGCCTCCCTCCAGGCTGCCTTAGATGCAGCGGACTCAGCCTCGCGTACCCTGGCCACGGGCCTGGTCATGCGGTGGGGCGCCTGGCTCCAGGTCTCGGGCCTGCCCTATGAGGTCCAGCAGATGATTCAAGACTTCCCCTTCGAAGGGCAGACACCGTTTTCAGAGAAAACGGACAAACGTCTCCATAGTTTAAAGGACTCGAGGGCCACGCTTCGCTCGCTGGACTTGCATACCCCCGCGACCCAGCGCAGACAGTTTAGGCCACAGGCGGCCCCTTGCCCATACTAGCCACAGGCCCGCCAGGAGTTGGGGCACAGGCGGGGTAGAAATGGCAGGAGGCGTCATCAGTGTCACCCCTCTGGCCAGGCGTCTGGCCAATCGAGACCACCATCTGGGTCTAGACCCCCTATTTGATGGTACGGTCGAGGGCGACCTACCAATCGAGACTCTGGATCCTCCCACCCCTACCTTTTGGGTCACGTCTGTCCCACTTCTACCGTGCCTGGTCCCGAATTACATCGGACAAATGGGTGCTCTGCACGGTAGAGAGGGGATATTCTATCCAGTTTTCCTCCCTCCCGCCTCACCAACCCCCTTCTCCGTCCCTCTTTAGGGACCCTTCTCACGAGCAACTTCTGGTTCAAGAACTGAAGAGGCAGGGGCAGTGGAGGAAGTCCCTCGGGAACGCAGGGGCAAAGGCTTCTACTCCTGGTACTTCTTTGTACCGAAGGTAAAAGGGGGCCTGAGACCCATACTAGACTTGCGGCGGCTGAACAAGTTTGTGAGGAAACTCAAGTTCCTCATGGTCTCCCTGTCCTCGATCATTCCCTCCCTGGATCCAGGAGATAGATTTGATTTAAAGGGCGCCTATTTCCACATCGCCATAATTCCACGGCACCGCCACTACCTCAGGTTGGTCGTGGCCGGCGTCCATCTGCAGGTCATGGTGCTCCCATTTGGCCTGTCAGCTGCTCCCAGGGTCTTCACGAAGTGCATGGCGGTCGTGGCGGCCTTCCTGCGCAGGCACGGCATCCAGATATTCCCCTACCTGGACGACTGGCTCATAAAGGGCCGCTTCAAGGAGCAGGTAGAGACCCAGGTGCTGTTCATCAGGCGGACCTTTCTCGATCTGAGTCTCCTCTTGAATGATGCCAAATCCACCCTGTCTCCAACGCAACACATAGAGTTCATAGGAGCAGTTCTGGACTCCACATGCGCCAAAGCGTATCTGCCGGAGTCCAGGTTCCGTGCAGTTTCCGAGCTCATCCTCGGACTGCACTGCGCCCCGATTACCGCGGCGCAAGTTTGCCTCCAGCTGTTGGGCTACATGGCAGCATGCACCTATGTGGTGATCCATGCCAAACTCCGACTCCGCCTGCTGCAGTCCTGGTTGGCGACAGTCTGTCGCCCGGTCAGGGAGCCCCTGGACTCCGTGGTGTCCGTTCCCCACTTGGTGCTGCGCTCGCTCCAGTGGTGGCTCAACCCATGGGAAGTTTGCAGGGGTGTTCCTTTGCTGCCCTGCAGCCCTCCCTCTCCCTGGTGACAGACACCTCGGATCGAGGTTAGGGAGCG
The DNA here is from genome assembly GCF_025201925.1 of Gopherus flavomarginatus. Taxonomy (NCBI): domain Eukaryota; kingdom Metazoa; phylum Chordata; order Testudines; family Testudinidae; genus Gopherus; species Gopherus flavomarginatus. The sequence continues at coordinate 27,400,435 of NC_066619.1, forward strand.
CACCTGGAGTACCTCAGGACATAGGGCTTGTGGTCGCTGGAGGACCTCGAGTTGCATATCAATGTCAGGGAGCTGAGAGCTGTCCACCTGGCGCTTTTGACCTTCCGGTCTCACCTGGCCGGCAGGTGTGTTTCAGTCCTTTCGGACAACACGGCAGCAGTGGTTTATATCAACAAACGGGAGTGCACGCTCCTCTCCCCTCTGCGGGGAAGCCCTCGCGCTGTGGGATTTCTGCGTCCACAATGCTACTCACCTGACCGCGTTCTATCTTCCGGGAGAGCAGAACGGCTTGGCGGACACTCTCAGCCGCTCGTTCCAGGGTCACGATGGGACGTGGTGGGCTCAGTTTTCCAGCTCTGGGGCTTGCCCTGGTTAGACCTGATTGCCTCAAGGGAAAACAGGAAGTGCCAACAGTTTTGCTGCCTTCTGGGCTGCAGTCGGGGGTCTCTGTCGGATGCTTTCCTTCAGCCATGGGAAGACGGCCTGCTCTATGCCTTCCCTCCGATCCCCCTGATACACAGGGTGCTTTTAAAGATTCACAGGGATCGCGTCAGGGTAATCCTGATAGCTCCGGCGTGGCCACGCCAGCATTGGTACACGTCACTCCTGCACATGTCCGTTCAGGCACCCCTGACGCTGCCCCTACTCCCGGACCTGATCACGCAGGACCGGGGCTCCCTCCGCCATCCGAACCTCGAGTTCCTTCACCTTACAACCTGGATGCTCCATGGCTGAACCCGGTGGAGTTGCAGTGTTCCTAGCAATTCAGGCAGGTGCTGCTGGGTAGCAGGAAACCGTCAACTAGGGCCACCTACTTGGTTAAATGGAAGCGCTTCTCCATCTGGTCGGGTCAGTGGGATCACGACCTGCTGGGGGTTCCAATTCCGATTATCCTTTACTATTTGCCTCACCTAAGACAACTGGGCCTCTCCCTCTCCTCCATTCGCGTACATTTGGCGGTCATACTTGCTTTTCATCCGAGTGAGGGGGGTACCTCAGTGTTTGCGAACCCACTGGTTGGGCGTTTCCTCAAGAGTATGGACAGGCTCTTCCCGCATGTGCGTCAGCTGACCCCTGCTTGGGACCTGAACCTGGTCCTCTCCGTGCTCTCAGGGTCTCCCTTTGAGCCTCTGGCCTCGTGCTCCCTGCTGTACTTGTCATATAAGACTGCCTTCCTGGTGGCCATCACCTTGGCCCGACAGGTGTCGGAGCTTCAGCGTTAACATCTGAGCCCCCGTACACAGTCTTCTACAAGGGCAAGGTCCAACTTAGACATCCGGCTTTCCTACCCAAGGTCGTTTCACAGTTCTACATGGGCCAAGATAGCTTTCTCCCGGTGTTTTACCCGAAACCACACGCCTCCAGCGAAGAGCAGAGGCTACATTCCCTGGATGTCCGCAGGGCCTTGTCTTTTTACATAGAGCGTACCAAGCCATTCAGACACTCAACCCAGCTCTTTGTCGCAGTGGCAGAGAGGATGAAGGGGCTACCGGTCTCCTCTCAACGAATCTCTTTGTGGATCACGACCTGCATCCGGGAATGCTACCGTGTAGCGAAGACCCCTGTCCCTCTGGGCACGGCCCACTCCACTAGGGTGCAGGCCTCCTCGACAGCATTCCTGGCTCAGGTTCCAACTCGGGAGTTTTGTAGAGCGGCCACGTAGTCCTCCATCCACACGTTCTCGTCTTACTATGCCATCACACACCAGGCTTGGGATGATGCAGCCTCCGGTCGCGCAGTACTCCAGTCAGCAGTGGTCTCCGACCCCACCTCCTAAGGTTAGGCCTGTGAGTCACCTACTTTGAATGGACATGAGCAACCACTCGAAGAAGAAAAAACGGTTACCCACCTTTTAGTAACTGTTGTTCTTCGAGATGTGTTGTTCATGTCCATTCCAACACCCACCCTCCTGCCGCTCTGTCGGAGTGCCAGCAAGAAGGAACTGAGGGGGTGGAGAGTCGGCGGACCCCTTTATAGGGCACCATGACGGCGCCACTCCAGGGGGTGCCTGAGCCGACCCTACGGACGCTGCTAGGGGAAAATCTTCCAGCTGGCATGCACGCAGCGCGCGCACACCTACTTTGAATGGACATGAACAACACATCTCGAAGAACAGCAGTTACCTAAAGGTGGGTAACCGTTTTTTCCTTCATGCTTCAGCCACCATTCGAGAGGACATGCTGATAATGGGTTCTGCTTGATAACCACCCAAAGCAGTGTGGACCGACGCATGTTCATTTTCATCACTGGAGTCAGTCAGCTGCCACCAGCAGAAGGTTGATTTTCTTTTTTGGTGGTTCAGGTTCTGTAGTTTCCGCATCAGAATGTTGCTCTTTTAAGACTTCTGAAAGCATGCTCTGTACCTCATCCCTCTCAGATTTTGAAAGGCATTTCAGATTCTTAAATCTTGGCTTGAATGATGTAGCTATCTTTAGAAATCTCAAATTGGTATCTTCTTTGTGTTTTGCAAATTGCCATGAAAGTGTTCTTAAAATGAACAACATGTCCTGGATCATCATCGGAGATTGCTATAACATGAAATATATGGCAGAATGCGGGTGAAACGAGTAGGAGGCGTACAATTCTCCCCCAAGAAGTTTAGCCACAAATTTAATTAATGCATTATTTTTTAAATAAGCATCATCAGCATGGAAGCATGTCCTCTAGAATGGTGGCTGCAGAATGAAGGGGCATATGAATGTTTAGCATATCTGACACGTAAAGACCTTGCAATGCTGGCTACAAAAATGCCATGTGAATGCCTGTTCTCACTTTTCAGATGACATTTGTAAGCAAGAAGTGGACAGCATTATGTCTTGTAAATGTAAACAAACTTGTTTGTCTTAGCAATTGGCTGAACAAGAAGTAGGACTGAGTGAATTTGTAGGTTCTAAAGTTTTACATTGTTTTGTTTTTGAGTGCAGTTATGTAACAAAAAAAAATCTAAATTTGTACATTGTGCCTTCACGATAAAGAGATTGCACTACAGTATTTGTATGAAGTGAATTGAAAAATATTATTTCTTTGCCATTTTTACAGTGCAAATATTTGCAATAAAAAATAACAATACAAGGTGAACATTGTCTGCTTTGTATACTGTGTTGTAATTGAAATCAATATATTTGAAAATGTAGAAAAATATTCAAAATACTTAATAAATTTCAATTGGTATTGTTTAACAGTGCAATTAAAATTGTGATTACTCACGACTAATTTTTTATAGTTAATCACATGAGTTAACTGTGATTAATCGCCAGCCCTAGTTAAAATATTTGTATTTATTGTATTCTGCTCACTGTTTTTGTTCAAAACAGACCTGTTAAATTATAAGCTTTCTAGGGCAGGGGCTCTCTCTTCTGATGTGTTTGAATATTACCGAACATACAGTGGGGACCTTGACCTTGATACGGACCTCTGATTTAAAAAAAGAAAAAAAAAGAACTTTATCTGTATTGGGAGTATTAATTTTACAATTAACACAATTTTTTACACACAGTACTTAATTATTTTATTTTTTTTGCAATGGTATAACAGCTGCTGTTAGGACAACTGTGAAGTGGCTAACTGTTTTTGTAGAGCCAGTAGAGGGAGCACAAGAGCATTTATTTTCAGTCCCTTCTCTGTGACCAGTAATTGTGGTGCAGTTTTACTTTTCAAAAATTTTAGTGATTAAATGATGTGTGTATGCACAATTCCTGTGGACTTCAATAGATATTCCCTTTGTGAAATGGTAATAGCACATGAGCTTTATACTCCAGAGGCTATATTAGGAAATTAGACCAAATAATTAATCTCCACTGTAAAGTGCATGATCTCCTCTGTTTAAGTTTTAAGGGTTGTAAAGCTTATACTGTATTTTGATGTTCTCTGCCTTATTCTCTATTGCTTTTTCCCTTGTGTAGTTCACTTTCCACCTGTGCACAATGAGTCTGAAACATTGCCATTTTGATTTATTCCTGCTTTACACAGGTGTATAATGCCTGCACAAAGTGCAAGGCACTGGAGAATCAGACCCTAAAGTGATATATGATTAAGTACTGCTGTCTGTGACTGTGGACATTGAAAGCATATTAAATATACCACCATTAATTGAAACATAATCTAACTTTTTTTTTCTATTCTTCTGTGCAGTGATCCCTTGATTGGCAGATTTAGCACAGATTTCACCATACCTACCTACCTATCTACTTCACAACGGTATTCTGTTCTTCCATGGTTCTTGCACTGTGCCTGTCACTATAGTATCTATTAGTTTGGTAAATTGCTTTGAAGATTGTGGTGGACCTGTCTCTGCTCCCATTGAAGTTAGAAGTTTGCCATTGACTTCAATGAGAGCAAAGTTAGGCCAATGCTGAATGCTTCTGAAAACCACTATAGAAATGCTGCATGTTACTTAAATAACCGTTTTTACAATTCTTCCATACAGAGAGGCAGAAAGTAGTGAAAGTGAAGATGGGTCAAATGAAGAATTAATTGGTCCTCCTTTGCCATGCCAAACTTCCATTCAAGGACCAGCAGAGGAGGAGGAGGAGGAGGATGAATTTATTGGGCCACCACTTCCACCAGGTTATAAGGACAGTGATGATGATGACGACGACGACATGCAAGAGGAAGATAATGTAAGTATTGGGTTCTTCCTAAAGAAGGCATAAATGTTTCAATATGCGTTCAGATCTTCACATGTAACTATTCTTTCTGTACAGCTTAAATCAGTGGTTCTCAACCAGGGTACACAGAAGTCTTCCAGGGGGTACATCAACTCATCTAGATATTTGCCTAGTTTTACAACAGGCTACATAAAAAGCACTAGCAAAGTCAGTGCAAACTAAAATTTCATACGGGGAAAATGAGAAAGTAAGCGATTTTTCAGTAATAGTATGCTGTGAAACTTTTGTATTTTTATGTCTGATTTTGTAAGTAAGTAGTTTTTAAGTGAGGTGAAACTTGGGGTACACAAGACAAATCAAACTCCTGAAAGGGGTACAGTAGTCTTCAAAGGTTGAGAGCCACTGGCTTAAATGGTGCTGCTGCTGTTTGTAGGTATAAGATTTTTTGTTTTTCTAGTAGCTGTTAACATGGATTTGGTAATCTTCTTTTTCTGTAGTAAAAAAAGCGCAGCTTTGAATGCTTTAAACACAGCAATGTCAGTATTCCAGAACAACCCAGCAGTACAATCCCATAGTGTGTGTGTGTGTGTGTGTGTGTGTGTGTGTGTGTGTGTGTGTGTGTGTAATAGATGGGGCAGGGGGGGAATTAACTAAGGATTGGATTTATGTTTCACGTCTCGAAAGGACTATCATACAGTTGTCCTGACTTAAAAGTTATTGAAAATTGTTTGCTTCCTGTTGATAAATGTGCAGTTTTGTATTCCAGAATCCCTTTCTCTCAACACTGGTTTGAGAGATTTTTAATCTCCCTCCCCTACCATGGGATAAAATATTTTTCTGTTTTTTGAAGAGAGATCTTCTGTAATGTCATTATTATAAAGGGACAAACTAGGACACTATTGCAGGAAAAAAAAAATTCACATGCTAAGTTCAGTGGTTTTATTTTTAGTTGTGTCCATAATGTGAAGGTGACGAGTAACACATTAAAAGCAACTAATAGCTGCAAAATCACTTCTCAATCTATTTATCTTTACTATCGTTTGTGTTACCGAAATGTCGGGTCCGCCTAGCTGAGAGCCAATGACAGCCAGACAGGGGTAAGGAAAGGTTGCTTCATTTTGCAGAAGAAAGGAGAGACTTGTACCTTGGTACAAAAAACTTTGTTTTATACAAATTTACAAACTTTTTATACATGTTTAGACAAAGACTCTTGCCGTGTTAACACTTGATTGGTGGTTGCCAGATCCCGTACTTCTGCAACCTGCTCAGCAAAAACCGGCTAAGAGCCAGCTTCAACTGCCTCAAAACTGATAAGGGGAGACAGTTTAAAAGTTCAGGCTACTGTGTACGTAAGGCTTTTGCTTTCCCCTATTGTCTGCTTGTAAGCTGTTAAGGTGGGCTACCAGTAACTTTTACAGTCCCCCCTTCGGGCCTGATAAGCACAGATTGTCAGGCCCATCACGCAATTTGTGATTAAGCTGGAGAGATAGATACTGGTTTTTTGTATGGGCAGCAGAGTTTTTAGTTATAGTATTACAGAGACATTTTGTACATTGCATTATTACCTAAATAATACATAGGAAGAAAAGAGAGAGAATAATTTATTTGACAATTGTACAGAAAAGGCCAGTAAACTATGACCTAAGGTTTGGGAGGAGTTTTTTAAAATTAAGGGTATGATTAAGAGATACAGTGTGGAAAATAATAGCTGCATTTTGTTTATACATAGGTTATTTTGATATTTTGTTTTTTTTTTTATTTTTGAGAGATGCTAGTTTATATATTGTATTATTTATATAAGATTGAAAAATAATTTTTACATAGTTTTTTTAATTTGTTTTATATAATTTTTGTTTTTATAAATTTTGCGTTAAGGTTACAGCTAGCTTAATTTTTGCTAACAGAGATTGTTATGCTTCCTAAACTGTGGATCTCATGTTCTGAGGGCCAGATCTGTGTATTTTTATCCCCTCTGAACATCTTCCCTGCCCACATGGGAGAGAAGAAATGCTTCCATGGGTCCCTTGTTGGTGGCTGCCTGTAAAATCTCCTCTTGCTGTGGTAGCTCCATGCTGATACAGAACTGCCTTAAGTTAACTTCAGATTCATTGTCAACCTATATTGGGAATCCCCTTTGTCTTTGAGGTTGAATGATGTGGAGAGAGTCATCCCACTGGACGTACTGCTCCATACTAGCAGATTTCAGTTGATAGAGAAAGTGCTATGAAGTCATCTCCTTTTGCCATTTTCTTTTTGATTTGATGCTTCTTCAAGCCCTTAGAAAATCTGAAAAATTTAGGCCTTTGACAAAGAATTTCATCTTTAAACACATGAGCCAAAAGATATGTAGAAAATACTTACTGTCTGTTAAACTATTAGTGTTTTTTTACATTGAGGAAAAACTAGTTTTACTTCTGTGCAGTCTTGGAATATGAACAACAAATTGTGAACTGCAAGGAACCCTAGCGTGAGAATGAACACACATTATGGTATGTATCAGGTTCTAATCATGTTAAGAAAATATAAATTAACAGTTTCACAAAGAAGAAACCTGACTAAACATGTATACAGGTCTCTTGCAACTTACGCGCATTTAACATGCGCGATTTCAGCTTTACGCTAAAAGGCCTGGAGTCTGGGGAGGCGTGGCCTGAAGTAGAAGAGGCGTGGCCTCAAGATTTAAAGGTCCTGAGGCAGCAGCTGTGGCTGGGAGTCCCAGGGCCTTTAAATCACCCAGGGGGCTCCCAGCTGCAGAGGTGGCTGGAAGCCCCTGGAGCGAACTAAAGGGCCCGAGGCTCCAGCCACCGTGGAGCTTTGGGCCATTTAAATACCAGCCCCAGCCCGGCTGCCAAAGCTGCAGGCAGCATTTAAAGGGCTCCTCTGGGCTCCCCACCGCGGCGAGAAGCCTGGCAGAACCCTTTAAATCCCGCCTGCAGCTTTGGCAGCTGGGTCGGGGCGGGATTAAAGGGGTCCTCCAGGCTCCCTACCACGATGGGAAGCCCGGCGGAGCCCTTTAAATCCCGCCCACAGCTCTGGCAGCCGGCCGGGCGGGGGGGGCCTTTAAATCCCACCCGCAGCTCCGGCAGTGGGACCGGGGGGCATGTAAAGGGCTCCATCGGTCTCTCTACCGCGTCGGGAAGCCTGGCAGAGCCCTTTAAATCCTGCCCGCAGTTCTGGCTGGCGGGTGGGGAGCCCTTTAAATCCCGTCCACAGCTCCGGCGGCGGGATGGGGGGGAGCATTTAAAGGGCTCCACCAGCCCTTTAAATGCCCTTCCGCTCTCCCCCCCCCCCCCCCGGCTCCGCCGCCGGAGCTGCGGGCGGAATTTAAAGGGCTTGGGGTTTTGACTATACGCTGTTTTCGCTTTACACAATAACCGCGGAATGGAACCCCCGCCTAAGATGTGACAGACCTGTATTGATAGTTGGTAACATTGTACTGGTAACCACTGAAAAACAGTAAATTTCAAAAACTCTGCTAGTTCTGATCTTTCTTTGGAGGGTTGTTGGAATGTCTTCTAAATCATGGTGCTCGTGGGATTGTCCCCATCCTCCTCTCCAAAAACAAACAAAAACCCAAAACCAAACAACCCCCACGCCTCCTCTAGGACAGAGCGAGAAAGCAGTTCCACACACCCAAACCCTTCAGCTCTGCTGTCAGCTCTTCTGAAGCTTGTAACTGCTTTGTAGCACTGAATAGTTGAAGCCACACATAGCAAAACAGCTGGGCTTGGGAAGTCAAGTCCTGCAAGAATATCTAATCCCAGGGGAATTAGTTCTGCTGCTAGAAGCTCTATAAAGATTTCAGTGTATACTAAATTAAATTAAAATAGTATAAACTTTAAATCATGTTTTTATACATGGCCAACTAAAACCAAATTTAAACCTCATGTCTCTCTATTTCACTAATGTATAACAGAAGAAATTTACCTTTTATAAATACTCCTTTCCTTAATTATTCCACTTCCCCCATACGTGTCTGCATCTTAGTGTCTTTCTTTTCCATCACCCTTTTTATTTTTTTAAATCACAACAGAGGTGTGAATACCACAGAAAGTAAAAACAATGAGGAGTCCTTCTGTCACCTTAGAGACTAACAAATTTATGTGGGCATTAGCTTTTGTGGGCTATAAACTCAATATTTATCTCTTTGTTTTTTCAAATGAGTAGGCAACTGATACTTCTATTGTGGTTGTGGTGCCATGCTGAGGGGATGTAGCGTAGTGGGTCTGCCTGAGAAGGAATTAAAAATAAATTTTAAATTTAAAATGTCTGGAATGCTACTTCCAGTTGATTTTTGGTGGCAGTTTGTATATACTGCTACAATGGAGGGAATCTTGCAAAAATTCTTACAGATCTGCGTCAAGGACAATACTCAACACAAGGAGCAATGGTCTCAAGTTGCAGTAGAGGAGGTCTAAGTTGAATATTAGGAAACACTATTTCACTAGGAGGGTGGTGAAGCACTGGAATGGGTTACCTAGGGGGTGGTGGAATCTCCATCTTTAGAGGTTTTTAAGGCCTGGCTTGACAAAGCACTGGCTGGGATGATTTAATTGAGAGTGGTCCTGCTTTGAGCAGGGAGTTGGACTAGATGACCTCCTAAAGTCCCTTCGAACCCTAATATTCTATGTTTCTATGATTTCCATCTTTGAAACATTGCATAAGCTTTACCTAATTATTCCATGCTCTTGTTTAAGTATTACTATTATCCGTATTTAGAGATGATCTGCCCAAGACCAAAGTAGTAAGCCAGTGCCAAAGTAGCAGTTGCAGTTTGAGAGATCTTGGCTTGTAGCCCCATACATAATCTGGACTTATCTTCTTTTGTGATGAATGGCATGCTTAGCCTGAATATATAGGATTTTTTTTTAAAGAGTTAAGTAAGATCTTGGTTTGAAAGATCTAGATGGTAGCTCTGCCAAGAGCAGATTGGATGACCCAAGTGCTGTGGTTTTGCGCAGCTAGCTGATTATTGTGTGATGCAATACTTCATATAAATTGTTATCTTTATGGGGGAGAGGTGGACGAAAACATACTGACAAGCAAGAGAAATCTATTGGTGCACATTAGAGTGAAAACAATGGAAAGGTAGGGTCCCTTCCTCGTGAAATTCAGGTTAATATGTAATATAAGCCACACCTTGAACAGGACACCAAAGGCTCAACATTGATTTTAGCCTATGTTATCACTGTGGTTGAAACTTTAACAGTGTTATGAAATAATGCTAAAGATGCAACAGGAACTGTCTATATAATAGTTTTATAGATTATTATTGTCCACAGAAAACCCATCTCCCTGTTGGGCAAGAAAACTATATTGGAAATATATTAGGAAAAACAAATATAGTGTGGACAGGGTGCTAGGCACGAGTGCCTTGCCATTTATATTGTAAGTAGAGCATTTCATTTTATTAACTACATGTGAATCAAGGGTCCCATTTACCCTACTCTTCCAATTTGTGGTATAAACAGAACCTTCATTACAGTGGTGTAGGGAATATAAATAGTGAGGTAGAACAATGTTCCCACTACAGATTGGCATCATGTTGTAACAAGACTCCCTGACTTCCCACTGCTATATGCCAGTTCTGTTGCCCTCCATTAAAGATGCTGTATTTCCTTAGTGCTTTACATATATACGTTTAAATCTTTGGGGATGAAGCATGCAATAAATATAAGTCATAAATATAAGTGTGCAATAAATAATGTACATGTGGTAGCTGACACACAAACTGTTGCTGAGATGTGTCGGAACTTGTGATAGACTTACATGCAAAACTGCCTTGATATGTGGATTTTGAGTTCTGAAGACAGTATCTTTTCATTTTCTTCTCCATAGGGAAATGGGAAACTTGCTCAGTTAAATTCTTGCTGAGGTACTGTAAATCCCTTAAGAATGCCAAAGTGGAAACAATGTGCTGAACCATCTGACTTTACTGTTCAAATGTGACCTTTCTCAGTGGCTTTCTTGTTTTCTGGTTGACAGGCTGACTTTCTAGAAATGTCCTTACATGGTTGCTCTGTATTGATTTATATCTGTTTGAATGACTGTAAATGAAATAACTACATCTGATTGCTGGTGTGGGGAGAAAGTGGGAGGTGGGGAAGGCAGCAACTGGGAACTCAGTTTAGAAGACCCAGAATGAAAAGTTTCAGACCTAGAAGTAACAGCAGGCGGATGTGATTTAAGTTTGTCTGAAGTAAAGACAATAATTAAAAAAAAAAAAGTCTACATTAGATTTGAGAATAAGCAGAAGTGAGACTTGTGGGTTTTCAGTCTAAACAGTTAATTTGTAACTGGGAAAATTTTGTGTCAACATGGATGCCAGAGGCCTTTGGGGTCCAGAGCCTCCCATTACTGCTGTGCCTGAATTTAGCTATTTTCTTTCCTGTGAAAGGAATAAGGAAACATCTGCACTTTCCTGATTTCCTGTTGATCGATTGGTGATCACAGTAAGATCCTCTGAGCCGCAAGAAAAGCAGGTGTTGATGTTATGAGAACTCCCTGATCCCTTTTTCCTGATTATACCTTAGCCTGGAGGGAGTTATAGGGGAAGTGCTATGAGATGTTAAATGAAAGGATTGGTTCAGGAATATGCTCTTTGTTTCTAAACAGATTATGGGCCCAATTCTCTGTTCTGCTACAACATTTTTATGCTGATGTGACTCCGCTGAAGGACAATTTTTTTTTTACATTTTTGTCCCTCTAGGAAGCTGATTGCTTCCTTGACAAAGTGTAAATTTCAGTCATGGAGTTTCAAGTCTTCTAACTGTTTATAGAATTGATACAGCAAATGCATCAGTCATAGAAATGTAGGGCTTGAAAGGTTGTGTAGTCTATCCCCCATGCTGAGGAACAATTAAGTGTATACCTAGACCAGGGGTTGGCAACCTTTCAGAGAAGAGCCATCTTTTTGCTTTTGTCTTTGACCAAAGTATTCTGAGAGCTGCATCACATGCAAAGCTACTTGTAGAATTAGAATTTATTAAATAATAATAATTGAACATATTAAAGTTATTGCTACTCACCACTACTTTTAATGCAACTTCTGCTGTTGGACATCTTTAGAGAGTTGCTTAGTGTTCGGTGAATATGTGTTCGGTGAATATGCCGTGATTTTCATTTTTCATGCAGGACTCAAGACTAATATCTTGCAGTTGCCTCCTCAGTTTGTTTTTGATGAAATTCATGTTGGAAAACACTTGTTCACAGAAGTACATTGAACCAAAGATTGAGAGAGGCGTACATGCGTATTTCTTCAACTGACTGTATGTATCTGGTAGACCGGGGCGGGCAAACTTTTTTTTAGCCTGAAGGTCGCATTGGGTTTTGGAAATTGTATGGCGGGTCGGTTAGGGGAGGCTGTACCTCCCCAAACAGCCAGGCATGGCTCAGCCCCTACCCCCTATTTCCCCCCACACACTTTTCACCCCCTGATGCCTCCCCCAGACTTCTGTCCCATCCAACCCCCCTGTTTTCTGACATGCCCCCCCCTCCGGACCACTGGCCCATCCACTCCCCTGGTCCCTTTCCCCTGACTGCCCCCCATCACCTCATCCAACTCCCCCTCCTTCCTGACTGTCCGCCCCCCAGGACCTCGCCCCCATTCAACCCCCCTGTTCCATGCCCTCTGACTGCCCCAACCCCTATCCACGCCCCCGTCCACTTACCATGCTGCCTGGAGCGCTGGTGGCGCTAGAGCCACGCTGCCCAGAGCACCAGGACAGGCTAGAGCCATTCACGCCACCGCGCAGCACAGAGCACCAGGTCAGGCTGGGCTCTGCAGCTGCGCTGCCCCAGGTGCTCTGCAGCTGCGCTGCCCCAGGAGCTCGCAGCCCTGCCGCCCAGAGCGTTGTGCTATTTATGGCCATCTTAATACTTCTGTTCGTTACAGTCTTCGCAGATAATGGCATTTCTCTAATTTTCTTAAGTATTTAATCTTTGTTTTTAATATTGCCAAAGAGGTGCTTGGATGTTTTAATGAAACATTCTTTCACATATTCTCCATCTGTGAATGGCTTCCCCCGTTTGACGATTTCTAGAGCTGCCACAAAGCTAGCAGTAGTGGTTCCACTTGGCACCTCTATCCATTTAGCAAACGTACATCTTGTTTGCTCTGCTTTGCGTCGGAGCTCCTCTACTGCTTTTTTCCTTGTATTACTAGCTGGATAGGTTTCAGCAAACGTCCAATGTTTCTTTTCTAAATGTCTTTCTAGGTTTGATTTCTTATTGTTGGATAGTTTCTTGTTGCAAATGAAGCACACCAGGAGTCTAGCTGAACTCTCTATAAAAGTGTGAGACTCAGTCCAATCATTTTGAAATTCTCAATGTTTGTCTTCTTTCACTTTTTGGTTGTCATTTTTATCTGATATATTTTATTTCTAATTGTTGAGCATTGGAACATACTAGTTCCACAGTACAGACAGAGCACATCCGCTTCCTTTTCTCAAGAAATTCCAAGAGTTTTATTGATAGACAACAGTTGCCTTGGTAATGAACCATTTGAATATAAACAGGAGGGGGCTCCGGACTGGGGCAGGGAATTGGGGTACAGGAGGAGGAGCGGGGTCTGGGATGGAGTTTGGCTGCAGGATGGGATTCTGACCTGGGATGGGGGTTGCGTATTAGAAGGGGTGGGAGGTGCAGGCTCTGGCTGGGAGGCGTTTACCCCTGGCGGCTCCCAGCTGGCAGCGCAGTAGGGATCAGGCAAGCTGCCTGCCTGCCCTGGCCCCACGGCGCTCGCGGAAGCAGCTGGCTGCTGGCACTTCTCTGTGCTCCCCGGCGGGGGGAGCAGCTCCATGCGCTATCCCCACCCACAGCACCATCTTCACAGCTGCGGGGGCAGTGCTTGTAGGCGCAGGCAGTGCATGGAGACCCGCTGCCTCCCTCCCTCCAAGGGGCGTGCAGAGACATGCCAGCAGCCAGCCACTTCCAGGAACGTGGGGCCAGGACGGACAGGCAGCCTGCCTGAGCCCTCCTGTGCTACTGGTCAGGAGGTGCCTGTAGTGAGTACCTCCCGACCAGAGCCTGCACCTCACACCCCCTCAAAAAATGGCTGCCCTCAAGGAGGTAGCCAAAGAGCCGCATACAGCTCTGGAGCCTCAGGTTGCCGACCCCTGACCATCCCTGACAAGTGTTTGTCTAATCTCCAATGGTAGGGTCTCCCCAACCTCCCTTGGAAGCCAATTCTAGAACTTTACTACCCTTGCAGTTAAAAAGTTTTTCTTAATATCCAAGCCAAGTGTCTCATGCTGCATACTAAGACAATTACATCTTGCCCTCCTCACAGTGAAAATGGACAACAATCGCCATCCTTTTTATAACAATCTTCTACATATTTGAAGTGTGTTATCATTTTCCCCGCTCAGACTAACATGACCAATTCTAATGCTGGCTTCACCATAGTATCCTGCCTCAAACCTGACCTGACTGGCGACCTGTAGTAGTGGGAGGGTAATTATTTCTCCATGACAGATTAGTTTGTCAATGGAGACTGTCAATAGTAGTGTTTATTAATATCAAATGTGGTGGGAGGTTTTCAAGTGAGAACTGGTCCAAGGCTACCCAACTGATTTGCATACCCTATCGAACAGTTTCAGTAGATGGGAATACATTTTGGCCATTACTGACTATGACTGGAAACTTTTCACTCTTCATTTGTATGGTAATTTGCTAGGACATTGATCACCTATTATTACTGAGTGTTCTGCCTTAAAGTACATTGAATCAGTGCTGTTGGTTTTGAATGTTTTGCAGACACTTTATTTTATGGACAGTGATCATATAATGCATGAGTATAAACTAGGTGGTTGAAACATATCAGTGGTGTATAGTTAGTCAAGGCAGAGATCACAGACTTTTTAGTATTGTTCTTGGAAGTAAATTCCACGAGACAGCATGTGATGGTACCAGTTATTGGGGATCTGTCCGTGCTGGATCCATGCTAATGGTGCTGGTTGGCTGTTTGGTTGTGGGGTTTTCTTGTGTATGTCATATTTGCCATATACATTTTAGACCTAAACTCTCAATTTATTAGAATATATTATTTACATCTACTTCCCCATGGATCCTGAAGACTCTTGGTACCGAATGTAACTTTTCCAGCACCAGTGCAGATCCCTGCAGAACTAAGTCACACTATGCCACCCTTACTTCTGCACTGCTGCTGAAGGCAAGGAAAAAGGACGAGCAAGGACCAGAAAGAGAGGTCGTGTCTGGAAAAACCCAGACATGTGTAGCCCTATTTTTTGTGATCTCTCACAACCGCCCTACAAGAGCCTTGCAACCCACTTTTGGAGTGGGACCCCCAGTTTGAGAAACGGTGCTCCAAATTATCAGTTATAGTAATCATGAGAGTTATGAGTAACGGTGGTAGGCTTTAAAAAAAGACTTTCACACACAACTGTGGTTTAGGGTCAATGTCTCTTTAAAATATATTGGTGATAGTATGTGAACATGACACTTTTGAATGATGAGAAGGTATTTCATTTCACTAGCTGTATTTTAAACGGTTAAACAATTTCTTACTATTATCTAGTGCATTATCTAGCTTGTCTATAGTCCTTTTCAGCCAAGTGGAGCCCAAAGTTTGTTTGGGACTGTTGTTATAACATCTGTTTCCTGCACCCTCATGCCTTTCTGAAAAAAGTCTCCTTGGCTGAATCTTTTCATGCTTGATCTAAGCCCAGAAGTAAATTTTTATGGAAAATCTGAAGAAAATCTCATAAGCCATTGGAGAATGGGAAAAGTGTAGTTTTTTAGTCTCTTCAGACTTTTTTCTTTCATTGATAACTTGGCCCATTTGCTTAGCAAATTTTTTAAGACTTGTATGCAAAACGGTGAGTTTATGGCCACGATTTTCAAAAATGACTAGTGATTTTTGGATTTCCATACTCATATCTTAACAGGATTTGTTAAATTTTGAGGAATGTGGGGGTTAAGGGTAAATCACTTCTGAGCATCCTTAGCAGTACCTGCTAAGATTCTAAAAGAATTTAATGAAATCCTGTTTTCTTATGCCATCACACTGCATTTTCTCTACGTGGAGTGATAATCCCACTGGTTGCTGCTAGCATAGTTTGCAGTGGGTAGAGTTCATGGTCACATCTTCGCTATAAAAATCAACTATGTTGGGGGACCCAATTACAGCGCAGTTGAAACATATGAGGAGATAACACTGTTTCTTCTTGCAGGAGAACAGGGGTTGTGCTGTAATCATGTCCCTGAAACATTCTATAGCCTTGGATCTCTCCAAGGCTGTATCCTGAGTTGGGCAATGTTTTCCAAGTGACAGCCCTATGCCAAGTTTTAGGATTGTTTTGAGCCATTTCAAAGTTGTAGCAACAGTTTAACAGCACACAGCAACTGCACTCAACAGTTCGGGAATGGAGGAATACTATTTCCTGCTGATTTGGAGGGGGAATTTAAGTAGACTGTAAAACAGAACACACTATTATGCTCTATGCAGATGATGCTCTTGTATTGTATTAAGCCTGAGGTTACCATTCCTAATCTTCTAATCACGGTTAATAAGTTTAGAGACACCTCAGAGCATAAAATTAATTGGGATATACTAGAGATCTTAGGCATTAACAAATATGCCCACAAAGGCCTTTTCTAAAATTGAGACTTTCAGTGGCAGTCCTTTTACATTAAATATTTAAGATTACTGATTCCCAGTAATATTCAGGATATCCCTAAGATATGTATAGAACCAATTACTGCCCAAGTGGCTAGCAATTTGAGGAGGTAGAATTTCTTAATCCTCAGTTTGTTGGGTAAAATTAATATACTGAAAATGAATGTTCTTTTCAGAATTTTGTATGTCCCGAGGAATCTCCCTATTTCTATTCCTCAATCTTACTTTAAGAAATTCAGTAATATTTTCAGAATGTTCCAGAAACCTAGACTGGCTCTGAACAAATTACAGCTCCCCCTCTCTCTGGGAGGATTTTGTTTTCCCAAATTGGAAAAGTCACATCTCTTAACAACAACAAAAAAAGACAGGCATCTCTGTGGCTGTTAGATATGACCACATAGTCCCCATGCTGGGTTCAGATTGAATAAGAAATAGTATACCCCCTGTCTCCCTTTCAGGAATTGTAGGATTGAATTATTATAGATTTGATAGTTGTAGAGCTCCCACAATAACAGCTGTGGGGCAAATTGGTCAAACTTGGTTAGAAAGTTCTGCTTACGTCCATTCTTCCATGTAGAGGCGCTCCTGTTGAGCAATCCTATCCTTAAAATAGGTGGCAAAACTTTGATGTGAAGGAATTGGATGGAGAGAGGAATTATGACTGTGTCAAGGTCTGATTCCCACTTTGAACTTTAGCGTCCAGAAAGTGGGGACCTGCATGTACCCCTCTAAACTTAATTCCTAGCTTAGATCTGATAACGCTGCCACCAACCAAAATATAGCGTTTGGTACACTTTTTCTGTCCCCCAAAAACCTTCCCTGGGGAACCCAAGACCCAAACCCCTTGGGTCTTAAAACAAAGAGGAATATTCCCCCTCCTTCCCCCTCCCAGACTGTCCCCTCCCTGGGGTACCCTGAG